>NC_030383.2:12536778-13136778 GCF_001625215.2 Daucus carota subsp. sativus | reverse complement strand
TGGATTGTCTCTTGTTTGTTGCTAAGTAATTATTTTACAATTAATCTGATGCAGGCCCCACTCAGATCATCTGATTTTACTTGTGAGCAGGTTTCATAATCTCTAGCTTGGTTGAATTGATATTTATTTTATGATTTATTTTTTAATGCATTTGTCTAGAGCAGTAACCAAATATTTGTAGGGATGATAGAATGTTCAACTAATCTTTATGTCGACAAGGTGCATACGAATCTATTCTTGTGTTTAAATCTGAATTTATTATTACCATCTACTGGAAAACAACTTATTAACAAAGAAGTTTTCACGTTTTTATAAGAAATATATTGAGTATCAAAGGAGTTCGAATTTAGAACACAGACTGGCATTTTCATGCTCAAAGGGTAACTAAATAGAGATATTGCAGCAACTGTTTACTTAAAATCAAAATTACAGCGACAAGACTAGTACTGTAATTTTTGTGACGGGGACATCAGGCACTACAACATGTCCTATTTGGGCAGATGCACCACAATTCAGAGACTGTTTTTATATGAATGAGAGTTGTATGTATACATTGGGGTATGCGAATACAAAGCTCGCATTGTAGTAATATTTGTGATGAGGATCTCAGGCACTGCCAAATATCCTATTAGACATGTGCACCACAATCCAAAGACTGATTTTATATGGATGAGTATTTCCCTGTCATGTTAGCTTTACATGGGCAGTGAGTATAGTAGCTAGGTGGATATGAACCTACAAAGAGCTTAGGTTGGTGAGAGCACTGGGTTTAACTGTATTATTAATGGCATACATGTAGGTATATTGATGAGTTTTAGGAGGTATATTGATGAGTTTTAGGAGGAGTGTGGAGTGACAAGCCTACGCGTGTACGAGCAAGCTTGCATCTCATGACAGATTACTTAGCAAGGAATGGGTAGTGAAGGGACATGAAGCGAAGATGAGTGTCAGTCTTTGTATTCTTGAAGAGTTATTTAGATAATCCACAAAAAATGCAGGGGACCTAGACACACAAGCATAATTGTGAGCTTTATATTGGTGGCATGTTTATCACTTGATCATGACCTTTATTGATATTCAAAAATTTTATAACTTGCTCTACAATGAATAAGTTTGTTTTTATCCTGGGTACGTAGACAATCGATAGTGACCAAAGCACCAATAAGCACCGATTCGGAAGATGACAATGAGGAAAGCAGTCCTGATTATGGTGGTGAAATCTGAAGCTAAGTATCTTAAACTTTGCACATTTTGACAGAATTTGTTTCCCTGAAATTTTACCTTTTCAACATCATATGGGATAATCCTGTTTTCCAACATAATTTCGATTAGTTATATATTTGGTTTAACTCTGACTCTCCTTGCCCACTTTTGATCCATGATCTATTCATTGTCGAAGTCTCTACAGAATTAGTTGAGCTTCGAAGATTACCTTTTGTTTTTGGGTATCATTATGCTTGACACGGGTCATAAATTAGTAAAAGAAAAATCGTAATTGAGGATTCCGCGGACCAAACAGAGCGATACAACCCCTTGGCAGCCTTAAGTACTGGAGAGGGGAAGATTTACGTGGAAGAGATTAACATGGTTGAAGATATGATTTGAGATATTTTGTGGTCTCCCTTCTCCTACATTACAAAACTTGCACTACAGCATGAATAAAAAAAAAATCCTCGATTTAATTCAATACTTATAGCTCAATTTTTTTATCGACAAAATTTAGTAATTCATTAAGAATAAACTGTGTGGTTATGCTGGGATTAAACTAAATTTAAGTTACTGATTTATCATGAATTATTAATACATCGAGTTTCTACCGGAAATAGATTTATCTGCTCTGCCCCTTTTCATCAAACGCCTTTTCCTAAATTTTGTCAACTAGTTGATAGTTGCTAGACTGTTAGCAGGTTCAACAGATAATGCTACTTGTCCAAACCAACGCCATACACTTCTCTCTGTATACACTTCCTTCTTGGACTACTTAATTCATCTACACGGTTCCTCCTCTTTGTTCCTGCCTTGTAAATTTTCTTGTATCTTTTCCAACCAACCACTTTTCCCATCATTTAGTCACACATAATTCTAGACTCGACTATGTTGAAAGGAAAAGCTGCGATCGGCGGCACAGATATGGTTGATTCCATGCAACAAGATGCGCTTAATCTGGCTGCCAAAGCACTGGAAATCTTTCAAGTCGGGGAATCCAGAGATATAGCCCGTTTCATCAAGAAGGTACGTTCATGTATCGATAAATAAATGCACAAGCAATACATGATTATATAAATTCAGACTTCAGTAGTCCGTTGATTGAATGATGCAGGAATTTGACAAAACCTATGGACCGGGGTGGCAATGCATCGTGGGGACTGATTTTGGTTCGTTTGTGACTCATTGTTATGGCAGTTTCATTCACTTCAATATCGGCAATCTTGCCATTTTGCTCTTCAGGGGTTCTGCTGGCCCCGAAGCTGAAGCCGAGGCCGTGGCAGATCATGTTGAAGCTTTGTAAGACTGTAAGAGATTGCACAAGCATCACCACTCACGTTTCTTGCTGCTTCTAGTGTTCCGTATGCTGGTTTTAATTGTGTGGAGTACATTCAAATTAATTTCAGTGTTGGACATTTCATTTTGGTTATCAATCAATCTACCAGGGACGTATTCATGATTTCAAACTAACGGGGGGCAGAGTATACAATTTCCAAAATATAATTATATTACATTTATACATTTCATAGTTGTTGCTTACGAGACTTGAATGATTTTTTCATTATCAATGCCATAAAAATTTCACATAATCCATGAATATATAAATACGGTTTGCTTCATGAATGCAACAATATGCTATCAAAGAAAAAACAACATTTCTCAATCATTTACCCATGATTACTCTGCAATAGCACTCTGATTTTTATTCACCCGGGAACGGGTCAATCTTAGGACACATACTCATACTGTTGAGAGAAGAGAGATATCCACTAGATTACAATTTTGTGAATTGAGTAATGAGTAATTTATTCTTAGATTAAAAACACATAGCTTATTATTCAATGTGACAGACGCAAAGCTCCATTTAGCAATATACAACTATATGAAATACATGCATTCAACTGCTTCAGAAATCAAAATCATCATGATTTGGCTTAGGCGATGTTAACAGAGCAGCATAAAGCCTCAGCCTATCCTCCCCAAGCGATGAACACCTCGACAAAGGCCTCCTTGGCCTTATGAATGACAGAGAACTGAGTGTCAGTCGATGCCTGTACCTTCGCCATGCCAGCTGAATAGCAACAGACGCCCAAGTTCTCCACCCTGGTGAATAATATCTTGCACTCCGCTTCACTTTCTCATTAACAAATGTGTACCTAAAATGCTGCGTTACGTACTTCACATCTTCGGCCTCAAGTCCAAAAGCTTCTGTTGTTTCAAGAGTGACTAGTGATGATGAAGACGGAGGCAATCTTTCAACAAAAGGCCTCCTAAGACACCATGACAAGAGCTCGTCACCGCTGAAGTTACCAGGGCCTAACATACAGAAACTTTTTACACCATCCCTTAGTACTTGACTGCTTTGTAAATGCCCTCTAACTATAAACAACATTCTCTGAACAGGGTCACCTTCCCTAGTTATCTGCACTCATCAAATTCAAATTCATATGGCATTATAAATTATGTTATATATTTTAGGACCAAGTAGGACTCACTCACGGTTTCTCCTTTGGTGAATATGAGGGACTTGACGCGATCACAAATGTTCTCTAGAACCAAACTATCCATGTGCTGAAACAAAGGAACCTGAAAATTTGATTCACAATTGTACTGTTAAGTTACAAAGGCGTTTGTTACAAGATGACAATGACAAGGGAATATGAATAAAACATTACCTGCTTGACCAAGTCCAAGCACAGATGATACTTGATGTCCCTCCTAAGACCTTCAGGGAGATTCCTGATCATATCACATTCATCAACGCCACGCATAGCAGCCCAACGTTGCCTCTCATAGTTGCGCACTCTCTGCCTGTACTCCTGCGGCAGATGTCTCTTCCTCATCCACCACTCAACATTTCTCATCTTCAACTGCATTGCCTGTTTCTTTGATGTCGTCGCGTGCAAAAACACCTACATATACAAAGTATCATAACCTATATGTAAAAACTTGATGGGGGCAGATTAAAAGAAAATTGATATTAACAGCAGATGATCTCAGTACCTTAATATTACCAATCAACATGGTGACCAGGAGGAGTCCAGTTGTAAGAACAATGATGATGAACACAATTTCTAACCATTCTGTCGTGCTCTCCAGATTCCCAAATGTACTAATTCATTATATGTAATGCATCATCAGTCATAATCAACAAAACCATTATAAGAAAACAACTCAACTATTAAAAATTACCTTAGAGTCATGAGACCCCAAAATATAGGATAAAGAATTTTCTCCAAAAGGCTTTCGTTGATCACAAGTTGCACAGTCCATTTATAAGCACCATAACCAAACTTATCATCAGCCAACAGACACACAGACCTAGCCTTTTGGTTCTCTCCCCATAAGAGCCGTCTGCTGTCTTTCGCGAGGTTTCCTCCACCATAAAAGATATTGTTTTCACAAGCCAAGTATTTAGGGACACAACTAATCTGAGATTTCATGCATTGTTCTGTCAAGCATTTTGTAGCCCTCTGGATTCCAAGTAAATACCAACATGCTCCCACCGCCTGCACGCGTTACTTGATGGTTTATATTTTATAACTCAAATTAACAAAAACCACAAAATTATGCATAATATACTTTATAATAGGCAAGAAATGCCTGCAAGAACTCACATGAGAGGCGACAAAATATGCAATCAAATTGAGCGCTATTCCCCACCAGACAGTACCAAAAATGTAGCCAGAGAGGTTTTGCATTCGGCGCAAGAGGTAAACAGAGTGGTAGATCTTTGGTAAGTACTGGATGAGAAACATTACGAGGAAGACTGTCATCACTTCTGTTGTGGAACCCTTTTCAAGTAAAGCTGGGATTACTATCCATAACACAACCTGCAGTTTATGTACCACATATAAGTCAAGATTATATCAAGAGCTATAATGTTAAAACTCAAATGGAAAACAAATGAGAAATTCGGATAAACTCAAATAAGAAAACAGTCGATTTTCATCTATATTATTCAGAAAAGATGTATTTAATTTGTTTTTATGCCAAAGATATAACATCAGTAGCAGTTTTAGGTAGTAATTAGCATTTAGCAGCATCAATTCTCAACCGGTATTGGTTAGAAACATTAATGTTCACTTGTATAAAATCAAATGTAATTTGTACTCTAATGACGTCTTTGACTAGAGTGAATATATTGAGAGTGAATGTATCTTGTAGCCTGTAGGAATGAAATAAATTTCGAATGGATCATTATGTATAAATTTTATTTTTTTTGTCCATTTCATTTTCATAATAGTGATCACATCCTAATTCGGAAAGGAACTACCCTCTTGAGTTCAAATTTTTTTCAAATTTTATTATAACAATTTTTTATTCAATTTTTTCTTTTCAAACTTCCCTCCTACCTCTTTTTCTTTATTATATTTTTAGTCATCATATTCCATTTTCCATGCCTAAACATAACATAAATTGGAAATGATTAGAGAAAATATTTACAATTTTCATTTTTGAATTATTCTATTTCAAATCATTCGAATTATAAATCTAACCCACAAAATATTTTGGAAGGAATGTTCACTTCAATTGTTAATCATACTAGCCTTAAACCCGTGCAAAGCACGGACGGCTATATAATTTTAAACTTATTATATATAGTTATATTTTAACATTATTTTATTAGTGTTTTAATATTAATGAATTGAAATCTTATTAAATTATATTAACAGACTGGTTATTTATTAATTATAAATTATATTTTAAAAAATAATGGTGGAGTTTTTATCTTGTAGTATATCAAATTGTTTAGAGATGTAAGACTATGAGAACTCTAGACTGTTTGGAGATGCAAGACTATTAGAACTCCAACCAAACCAAAATTTTGTACGACTACAAATTATACCATGTTGGCTTATTATAGTATAGTATAGATTTTCCTATCATCTTCATTATAAAAAAAAATGTAGATCCTCACTCATATTTGGTAATTACTATCTCATATTTTTTTCATTTTTAATAATTTTTTGCTCAGCTTGTTCATTTAATTAAACGCAACCCGACTTCAAAAAGAATTTATTTTTTAATTTTTTTAAGAGGTGTAGAATCATATATCTTTTGTGGGAAAGTGTAGTCCGCAGTTGTTTCTTTATTCAAAATTTTAGTTCCATGCATCTACCAAAAATGTTTTATATTGTTTTTTATGAATAATTGTACAGATTCTATAAAAAAAATTTATAATAAAGCAAAATAGTTTTAGTTTAGTTGTTTAGTTAATTCAGCTGACCTTTTTAAATTTAATTTCGATCTTATTTTTCAGTGAATAATTCTAACACAGGACATATACTTACATTTTGATTTTCCTGAACTCTCACCTCTATAATTTCCCTGAACTTATTGTTAACCAAGTGCCACGAAATTAATAATTAGGTCCTCAAATTATATTTTTATATCTAAAAGAATATAAATTTATAGAGGAAGATCAACTTATCATATCCGTCTATATATGTGGCTAAGAATTATTATAACCGCAGATCATTTTACCTCTTCAAGATCGAAAAGTTGAATGATATTGCATCACATGTTGGCACAACAGCAAGAAATGGTAGAAAAGGTCAGGATTTGCATGCATAAAACAACTGCTGACAAGTGACATACATGCATGCATTTGTCATCTACACAACTCCACAACCGATTTCTACTATTAGACAACTCTGCGTGGCCTTCGTATTTCACCAATTTTACTAACAACTAGAAATCAAAAATAGCGGTTTCAATATAATATGATCATGTTAAACGTTGACTCTGAGATTTTGAGAATTTAGGAAAATTATGATATCAAGAGTTTAAGCAGATTCGAGTCTGATACTAAATCCTCCTATTTGATTCTACTCTATAGAGTCATCCTTCTAACATCTCAGACTTGATGACTTGACGTGACTAATTTATTACCAAATATATAATTTTGCTTTTTTATTTTTTCATAATTAAGAGGAGGATATATGAAACCTGAGGAATCGGCAGGATGACGAATAGATCAAAGAAGAAACCCTTCTTCGCCACCAAATACCGCATCGCCACCGTGCGCGAGCTGACATCGTACGGCCGGCTCCTCTCGTCAGCATTGACAGCATGAGGACGTTTGTTTATCTTCAACTGCAACCACATGTTCCACAAGTGCAGAGTATCCGTCATAGACCTGAGAACCGTGACGGTGATGGCGAACCACCCATCAATGAACAAGCACATGCAGGCCTCACTTATCGAAAGTGCGTAAAAGAAGAGTGGATCCACAAATAATCCTGTGGCACAAACTAAAAGAAACACTTGGTTCCATTCCTGGATCCATGAAGCTCTAGGGTCCAGTACTTTGCCTAAGAACCATATTTTACCCCGGCCCTTTCTGGTCTTGAGATCTCGCTCTGAGCTTTCTTCTTCGATACCATCGTCTTCATCGTTGCTGGTAGTGTCATCGTCCTCATCCGAAAAGTGTGAAGTTTCTTGCTGCAGAGTAGCCATTAGTTACTTTTTTTTTTATTTTTTATTTTATGAGGCCGAGTGGATTGAATCGAGGGGCAAGTATATAAGCTACATGGAAGTGAGTTGCTTTAGGATTGAAAAGATGGTTATGGAATATGTGCATATATAATCATGGAAAGAGGTGAGTTTGGAATGATGTGGTGGAACTGAAGAAGATCAGATATCATATGAGATGAATAGTACAGCTAGCTAACGCAAGAGGTGAATATACATTTAAGGAAGTTGTAACAGACTGGGCATTCAATATTTATTTTATATTTCTAAGTTTTAATCTTTTGTAGATTACCATTGGGGTGACCTCACGAGGTGGTACCATCAGAACAAAGTTTCTCTTTTCCAAATAAAATACTTTTATTTATCAAATTGTAAAAAAGTGAGAATCGGACATAACCTGTAAAGTCATGAAACAAAGATTAATTGAATTACGAATAAATCGGAGATTTAATCGGTCCGCCTAGCTACGGAACAGAAATTAAATGATTAATCACCGATTTTTGAAATAGAGAATTCAAATTATATATATGCCCTGCTTACCGAAAACCTTAAACTCAGTCTTAATTGGCTTTAGAAAAAGAAAAAAATAATGACTCCCCAGAAGAGATCGTATTTAGATGTTAATTATATATCCAGCTAGTACACTGACTAGTGTAATTATCCCTAGATTGTAAATAGGTCTTGTGAATTTGTTTGTAACAACCATATAGAGAATATTCTTTCAAAAATTAATTAGGACTTCTGGTGCTAGCTAGATTAGGTTTAATATTGAAATTTTAGATCAACAAGCTTTCCTTCTTTCTGCTTGTAATCCTAGCAAAGAAATTGAAATTATTTAAAATTATTCTACTATTGCATTGTCTGAGTAATATATATAATTCATCTTCAATGACATTGAAAAAAGATACAGGCATGTAAAAAGATTTATCAACCTTTGCATGAGCGAAAGAGTAGTACACAGCCAAACCGATGATAGAATGCAGAAGGAATGAGGTAGGGCCCAGGTGTGAAAAATTGCAGAAGTGGGGATGGAGCTTGAAAGGGATATACATGTATAAGAGGCAGGAATGATAGATAAAATCAGAAAGCAGCAACAAATCTTACGACAATAATAACTCCTAATAAGTTTAAACAACACAGGTTCTGCGCAGCTTCCCTTCTTTTGTCTTTTCTTTGCAGTGATGTTTTTAGCATTTATACTGTCCACGACTCCTTATTATCAGATTTTTATGTACCTCTTCTTTTCTTTCTTACAAGTTTAGGTTTTATGCATGTGAGCAACTGCGCATATCTATCTCTTTATACTTGAGCTTATTTATCTGTAGCATAAGAAACTCATATACATTAATTACTTTGGGGGCAGGGTCGGCATTTGGGTAAGGCGACCAAGACGAACGTGGAGCCCCAAAAAATCTATATATATGTAAGATATAACGATAAATTCATGCCCCCAGAACACCCCCAGAATTGAAACGTGAGAGGAAGCCATAAACTAAAGCCAGCATCGAACGAAATTATTTCAACACATATTTCTTAATATATTAATCAAATATTAATATATTCATCTTTTCTTCATTCTGGTTTTCCACTAGGGGATGGGAGGAAGGCTCAACTATCATATTTGGCCGGAAAAAATTAAGAACTAATATTTGTTTTAGACGAAAGATAACTACGCAGCGAGTAGAGATTGGCAGAAACGATAACCATGCACTCTTATCGTTATGTTAAAATGAGAACAAATCTTTCTCCAGGAATAGGAAATAAGTGTACTCAACTGTACCTGTTTAACTATCCATTACATAATCATCATGCCCCTCTTTATTTAAAAATATCCATCCATCACTCCATCAGACCATCACATGAGTAAATGACATATATACTGACACATATTAAAATGCAATTACCTATATATTAGGATTAGGATGTTGGATTAGGAATAGGACAGGATGTAACAAATAATTTAACATAAAACAAAATTTATTAATTTTAAAATTCTGTTTTTTTGTTGACGGCTCATTAATTATGAACCAAACATCTCTTTAGTATTTTCAAAATACGTATCTGTTATGGCCAGTTTTGGCCGCAAGAGGATAAGGAAGGGCGCGCCCTCCGCGGGGTAGTCCCGGGAGGCGCGCCTTGTGTCTTAAGGATGAGTGTACCATGTCTGAAGAATGGAGGAATAAACAGGAAAGACAAAGGGCGCGCCCTCCATGGTCGCGCCCGCAGGTAAGTGATATGTGTGTGAGGTTGAGTGAGTCTCGATGACGACCCTTCCGAAGGATACGAAGACCTACCCTTCCGAGGGATATGAAGACTAGTGCCAGGCTCATCTGGAAGTTATTAGGCTCATCTGGTAGTTCCCGGGTTACGACCGGGCGTGGTCTATAATCCCCAATCCTGCTATCTGCCGGGTTGTCCTCGCGCGGGGGCTTGGGGTGATCATGATTGTAGAAAGCCCTCAGGGGTGACATGAAGGCCGATCATATGTCCGGGTCCTGTATTCTGGTGAGTTAGCCCTCATTGGGGGACTGGGACGATCGTGTAACTTGGCTCCTCATTGGTCTTACCTCTTAGTGAGAACCTTCACTAGGGGGTAAGGATGCATCCCTACGCCTCGTAGAAGTGGTCACGGCTCTATCCGATGTCTCCTCCATGCTACGAAGAGTAGCGGTTAGTGTCATCTCTCGTAGTGGAGATGATGCCGTATCCGTGATGTACTTGGACTAGGAGTCTAGGGTAATCGCCTCATGGCATACTTCTAACTGGAGTAGAACTCTAAGTGATAAGTCACCGGCCCATGGTTGGTCTTATCCCCAAGAGGCCTAGTCCTGATCAAACTAGGAGTCTTGGTTCTATAGAACTACGTACGGCTTGATCCCCTATATAAAGGGGTACGTAGGCACATCAAGGGGATATATCGAGAGTTGTGAGAACGAGAGCAGAAGTATATTCCCTTGATCTCAGCCACCCTCAAACACCTAAAACCACCGCCCACGGCGGATTTCCGTCATATAATCACCGTAAAACACCTAAGTCCGTCAACAAACCTCACGTTTGTTGATTCACCAAATTCCTCTATCAACAAATTGGCGCTAGAAGGAGGGGATCCAGGTGAAATCTCGAAGAGGAAGAGATGGCCAATCACGACGATGATTTGTATGAAGGAGAATACTACGTCGAAGATGAACCAGTGGAGGCATACTCACCGGTGCACATTCAGGACCCCCGCACTTTGCCAAACAACCCACCTCCGGTTGTGGTCAGCAACACGGAGCTTCTTAGTGCCCTTCACCGAATGGAACAAAATCAAGCAAGATACAACACAAGATTGAATACCCTGGAGTCCGTACTAGAAGAACTTGCACCTAGACGTTCTCACCAGTCTAGGAGCCACGACAGGAGGGGACGCAGACGTTTCAGGCGCCCTACGCCTCGGATGTTGAAATATGGAGATGCAACTCCTGGTGCTAACCATCCCAAAGGAACAACCGTCAATCACGGGGCTCATGGCACTCAGGGCGCGCCCTTGGCCGTGTCCATACCACTAACCCAGCCGGAAGGGTCGAGGCAAGGAGTAGGAAATCAGAACACAAACGCCCGACCGTTGGCCGAAAGACTAGGGATCACACAAGATAGCCTAGCCATGATTGTACACTTGGTTGGAGAGGAACAGCGAGGACGCCAGGGGACCCAAGGCGAGCCCTCGGAGCAAAGACGCGACACGGGTGTTGGCAGAACCTACCGAGGAGTAAGAGGGAGAGGCAGAGACCATACGTCGGTCGGAGGAAGAGGTCGCGGACCACCCATAATTGAATACATCCCCTCGCAGAGCGAGTCTAGCCAGCACACACCGAACCGGCAAGGCCGCAGAAGGTCGCGCCCCCCAATGGTCAGACGGGTGCGACCCTTCAAACCAATACTCAACAAACTACACCTAATGGTCAGACGGGCGTGACCATTCAAACCACTCCTCACGATCATACAGGCGTGAACCCCCAAACTAACACTCAGCAAACTATCCCTATCATCACTAATCCCCAACTATCCACTCCCATCATGACCAACCAACAAGCCACAGCAACTCAACCACAACAGACACCCACGGGTACTCAGACGACCCTTGCCACGGCTGTCACTCAGACCCCCGGGAACAATGCCAACACAGTGGCCACACCTATCGCTACCCCGGCTAATAACGCCAGCACAGTCGCCACGCCCATTACTACCCAAACGACTACACAAACCATCCCTGGACTCGGAGCCATCAACGGAGAGGACCTGAAGAAATTACTTGCCCTTCTACAAGCTGGACATTCCACCGCGGTACCAAACATCCCCTCGCCATACACTGCTGCAGTTCGTGACGCACAGCTTCCAATAGGATTTAGACATGTGAACGCAGACCTTCGCTACCATGGTAATTCGGACCCCCGAGAGTTTCTAATCAGGTTCAACATTGAGATGAACTTGTATCAAATCCCGGACCTCGTCAGGTGTAGGTTCCTTGCAGCAAGTCTGAGGGAAAGCGCTCAGCAATGGTTCCAGAAACTAGGGGAAGGTGTGATCTCTTCTTGGGTAGATATGCAACGAATGTTCATGACGCAGTTTCAGGCCGCAACCAAATACGCTCCACCAGTCACCACTTTGGCCAATGTCAAGCAGCGTGATAACGAGTCCCTGACCGCATATTTCAAGAGATTTAACCAGGAGTCTATGGGAGTTACAGGGGCGTCAGACGAGACCTTGAAAAACTTCCTTATCGCTGGCTTGAAGGTCGGCACTGATTTCTGGAAACACCTCCAAGGGAAAGACCCGTCCAACCTGTCAGAGCTATATGCAGCAGCTGAGTCCTTCAAGAAGGTAGAACAGTCACTCGCCGAAAATCAAAAAGAGATTGCTAAGTCGAGGGGTAAGAGAAAGGACCACAACCCTAGCCCGGAACCAAAAGGGCGCGGCCGTTCCCCAGCAAGGATACACATGGCGAGTGACAGAAGAAATTGGAGTCCCCCGAGACAACCAGGCACGTATACCCCTCTCGTGGCATCAGCCGAGCACATATATGCAGTAACCAAGGATAAGGCCCCTTTCCGAAAGCCGCAGCCTATTCCCTATAACGTTGCCAGAGACAAGAAGAAGTATTGTGACTTCCATGAATCAGCCGGGCACAACACCGCGGATTGTAGGCACCTTAAAGGAGAAATCGAAGAGCTACTCAGGGCAGGCTACTTGACGGAATGGGTAAAGAAATACAGAATGGATCACCCGCCAGAAAGGCGCGCCCGGGGGAGGTCACCAGAAGATAAGGATGACGAGAAACAGAACGATACCCATTTTGTGAGGGAGGGTAGTATCAGGAGCATATTTGGAGGCCCCTACATAGGGGGAGGTAGTCGAAAAGCGGTGGAGAGGTACGCCAAGGAGGCAAAGGACTACCCCCTTACTAATGTAAATCATCTGTCGGCCAGGGCCCCGAGGGCGTTCAAAGGGGAGACTATGGACATCACTTTCACTGAGGACGACGCTAGATGGGTACACCATCCCCACAATGATGCCCTGGTGGTGGCCATGCGCATCGCCACCATGAACGTTCATCGAGTGTTCGTGGACAATGGGAGTTCAGTTAACATCCTCTACTACGACACCTACAAGAAGTTGGGACTACCGGACAAGGACATGACGACAGAGAATCTCTACATATATGGCTTTGGAGGAGAGGCCATTAAAGCCAAAGGAACCATCCGCTTACCTGTGACTCTAGGAGAAGCTCCACGAGCGGCTACCCAGATATCTGAATTCGTAATCATCGACCACCCGTCAGCGCACAACGCACTAATGGGACGACCCCTCTTGATGGATATGAGAATAGTCACCTCCATCTATCATCTCACTTTGAAGTTTCCCACACCCAGGGGAGTTGGATGTGTGAAAGGGTCTCAGTATGAGTCTCGCGATTGTTATGGCCGATCTCTCAAGAATTTTCGAGATAGAAGAGGGGTACCCCCCATGAAGAGCTCCATTCAGTCCACGCCATCTACTTTATTCAATATCCAGAAAGCGATACGGAGGGCGCGCCCTCACTCCCACTCTCGGAAGGACACATTCACCATGAGGTTAAGCCGCCTCTCTCTGATGAGCCAAAGATAGAAGAATGTGGAGAACAAGTTATGGAGGTAGAGGTCACACCCCCTAGGAAAATCAAGAAGTTGGACAAGGACGAAGCAGTGATGGAATTGGATGAGCCCACACCAGTCAAAGAAACCCCCAAAGACACACCCTCGGATCACGAGGGGTCTCCACCACAGTTCGATTTTGATCTAGACCCCAGGCTACCTATGCCAGTGCAGAACAAGGGACCAGCCGAAGACACAGTTGACATACAAGTCACACCGGGGAGTAATGACAAGATCCTAAAAATAGGGTCCAGGTTGAGTCCGGAGGTAAGGGGCGAGCTAATAGAATTCCTGAAAGGCAACCTAGACGTGTTCGCTTGGAGTCACGAGGACATGATTGGAATCGACCCGGCCGTTATGTGCCACCACCTCAACATCGATCCCACCAAAAAAGGTGCTAGGCACCAATAAGTGGGGAAAGGGCTGAGGCCCTCCAGGAGGAAGTTGACCGCCTCCTAAAAGCAGGATTAGTGAAGGAATCATTCTACCCAACCTGGTTGGCAAACCCTGTGCTTGTGAAGAAACCCAACGGGAAATGGCGCACCTGCATAGACTTTACCGATCTCAACAAAGCATGCCCTAAGGACAGTTTTCCACTTCCCAGAATTGATCAGCTGGTAGACTCAACAGCCTACTCGGGATACAATCAGATCCCTATGTACGAGCCTGACCAGGAGCATACCTCCTTCATTACGGACAGAGGGCTATATTGTTACATCGGCATGCCATTCGAACTCATCAACGCAGGCGCGACCTACCAAAGGCTTGTAAACATGATGTTCAAAGAACAGATCGGAAAGACCATGGAGGTGTACGTAGACGATATGCTGGTCAAATCTAAGAAAGCCAATGACCATGTGTCTCACCTATCAGACATGTTCAAAATCCTAAGGAAGTACAGGATGAAGCTCAACCCGCAAAAGTGTGTCTTCGGAGTGGAGTCAGGGAAGTTTCTTGGTTTCATGGTTAATCACAGAGGTATTGAAGCCAATCCCGCGAAGATTAAAGCTTTGCTAGATATGAAGTCCCCAACCAATGTCAAACAGGTGCAAAGCTTAACCGGGAGGATTGCCGCCTTGAACAGATTTGTGTCGAAGTCCTCTGAAAAATGCAAAGAGTTCTTCAAAGCCGTGAAGGGCACATCTAAGGACTTTGAATGGACGGTAGAGTGTGAAAGTGCTTTTGCGAAAATCAAAAAACACTTGGGCGAGCCCCCCCTCTTAGCCAAACCTAGTGAAGGTGAGACGCTCATACTCTATTTGGCTGTCTCAGACTACTCCATTAGTGCCGTATTAGTAAAGGAGGACGCGGAAGGTCAGTCCCCAGTCTATTATGTAAGTAAAAGGTTGTTGGACGCGGAGACTCGCTACACAAGTATGGAAAAGTTGGTGTACGCTTTGGTACATGCATCCCGAAAGCTACGACCCTACTTCCAAGCACATAAGGTGGAGGTAAGGACCGCGTACCCCCTTCGTCAGATCATGCATAAACCAGAAGTAACAGGTAGGATGATGAAATGGGCGATTGAGTTAGGACAATTCGACATTAACTACAGACCACGGACCGCCATCAAGGGTCAAGCCTTAGCGGATTTCATTTTGGAATTTCCGGAAGATGGAGAGAACTCCGGCCTACTAATCAAATATGACCCAGACCTACCGCCACAACCGGACGCCCCGAAAGAAGATATCCCCGAGCTGTGGTGGATAGTGCACACCGACGGAGCAGTAAATAATGATGGGGCAGGTGCTGGCATAGTGTTAGTAAGCCCCGAGGGACACAGGCTCTTGAATGCGATCCACTTCACCTTCCAACTATCTAATAACGACGCAGAATATGAGGCATTAGTGGGAGGCTTAAAGTTAGCCCTTGAGATGAAAGTCAGAAGGCTCGTGGTAAAGCTCGACTCAATGTTGGTGGTGGAGCACATAAAAGGGGGATACCAAGCCAAGGGACCTAAGACAGCTATATACCTCAAATGCGTCCAAAGATTGTTAGACCAGTTCGAGGAGGTACAAGTGAACAAAGTACCTAAGGAGTTCAACGGAGACGCCGACGCCTTAGCAAAATTGGGATCTCAGAAAGACGCTGCCTTATTGGGGGTAATTCGATTGGAAGTTCAAGAGGTGCCTAGCATCCCAGAACTAGAGGTCATGGAGGTAGGAGACGGCGTCGGGCATCAAACATGGATGACACCAATATGGGATTTTATTAAGGAAGGAAAGTTACCCGAAGATAAAGCCGAAGCTCGGAGGCTAAGATATAAGGCAGCCAGGTATGTGGAGTATGATGACAAACTATATAAGAGGGGCTTCAACCAACCATTACTGAAGTGTTTAGACGGTGACGAATGCACCTATGTGTTGAGAGAGGTCCATGAAGGCATATGTGGGAATCACTCGGGAGGCAACTCGTTGGCTATGAAGATTCTGAGACAGGGATACTATTGGCCTACCCTGAGGAGTGACGCCTTCGACTTTGCCAGAGCATGTGATAAGTGCCAACGGTTTGCCAACTTCACCCATAACCCAGCAACATCTTTGACCATCATGATCAGTCCTTGGCCTTTTGCCATGTGGGGGATAGACTTGATTGGGGAACTCCCTAAAGCCAAGGGAGGTGTGAAGTATACAGTGGTAGCCGTGGATTACTTTACCAAGTGGGCGGAGGCCGCGCCTTTAGCCACCATCACAGCCAAAAAGATTAAAGATTTTGTTTTTAACTCTATTGTTTGCAGGTTTGGGATTCCCTACAAGCTGATCTCGGACAACGGGAAGCAATTTGACAGCAAGGAGCTGAGAGGCCTTTGCGATGACCTTGGAATTAAGAAGGACTTCGCAGCGGTGTACCATCCTCAGAGCAACGGGTAGACAGAGGCGGTGAATAAAATCATCAAACACACCTTGAAGGCTAAGCTGGAGGATAGCAAGGGAAACTGGCCGGAGGAACTCCCTATGGTGCTATGGTCTTACAACACGACTCTGAGGACAACGACTGGGGAGTCGCCATTCGTGTTGGCCTATGGATGCGAGGCCATGGTTCCAATAGAGGTTGGAGCCAGATCTTTCAGGCGAGATTACTTTGAGAAGCAAGACAACGACGTCAACCAAAGGCTCTACTTAGATATGATTGAAGAAATCAGAGCTACCTCGCAGATACGACTAGCTGCATATCAGCAAAGAACAGCGAGGTATTACAACAGCAAAGTAAAAGCTCACCCATTTCAAGTTGGGGACCTAGTTCTCAGGAAGGTTGTGCTCAACAACAGAAACTCCTTGCATGGGGTCTTCGGTGCTAATTGCGAAGGCCCTTACAGGGTAAAGGTCATACTATGGAAGGGAACATATAGGTTGGAAGACCTAGAATGGAAGCCTGTTCCGCGTCCTTGGAACGCGGAACACCTAAAGAAAGTTCAAGATAGTAAAGTAAGGAAATTAAGAGGCATGATCAGCAGACGCGTCCTTGGGGACCTCATCTTGAGGGCGCGCCTGTTCTTCGGCCGCCTGACGAGCAGATGCCTCCTTAGCCAAAGTTTCCTCAATTTCAGCCTTTTTTGTGGCGATGAGCTCTGGTTGCTCAGCCTTAAACTCTTCTACCCACTGGGTCATCTCAGAACCGAAGTGAGAACCCCAGTCGAAGGAGGGCGCGCCAGCCACGAACGTGGCCACGTAACTGTTGACCCCATCATCGAAGGCCGCGCCCTCGATCTTCGCCTTCTCTGCAGCCGTGAGGGAGGTCTGACTCTCCTTCAACGTTTGATTGGCAGAAGCCAAGTCCTCATTGGACTTCTTCAAACTCTCCACTTCTCTCTGAAAAGGCTCAAGGCGCGCCCTTTCTTCTTTGAGCAGTTTCTGACAACTTTTCCAACCTTCCTGCGCCTTTTTCAGAAGCTCCCTTTGGGACTGGAAATCCTCCCTTAGCTTGGACACAGTTTCCTCGGCCTTTTTTAGTGAGGCCGCGTCCTCCAGCCGACGCTCCTCCCTATCATGAAGATGAACTAAGAATTCGGTCGCGCCCTTAAGAAGGAAGGAGTCCTTCTCCTCTTGAGGCTTCTCCCTCCACTTATCGAGCTCCCTGTCCTCGACATAGGTGTCACCCATGTCGGCAAAGTGACGCGCCGACTTACTCATCGAAGGCGCGCCCTTGGTTAGCTGCCTCTTCCTTTTGGCGGGCTGGTGTTCGGTAGAAGGAGCCTCGGGGATGTCTGGAATGGCCCGAGTCAGAGCCGAGGCCGCGGCCTTCTCTTGAGGTTGTTTGGAAGCCGAAGGCGCGGCCTTGTCTGATGGATGGGCGGCTGTACCCTTCTTGCCCAGGAAACTTGGTCGCGGCATATTTGCGTAAGATGGAAACAGGACAAGGGTTAGAACTTGACAAGAATGTAAAGGTCGCGCCCTCATAGAGGAAGGACGCGCCCCTACTTATTGCGAAGATGGGCAAATAAAATCGAATCATGCAAGTGCGTGGAAAATAATATGAGTGCAAGATGCAAGGGGAGTGGGGGTAGAATGCAACAAAGCACTAATGAAACCCAAAAGGGCGCGCCCTTCCGTAAAGGCGCGACCCTGACTTACCATCCTCACCGTCGCTCTCTGAGTCACTGGACTTAGCCCTTTTTCTTTTGGTTCCCTTTGTCTTGTCACCAACGGCGCGCCCGTCAATAAACCTCTTCCACCCAACCTTTTTCCCCACTTCCTCGGGCAATAACTTAACCTTTATCAGATTCTCCTCTGTCACCACAGAAGGAATGTTCCTTTCGGCGGTTGGAAGGTCGAAAACCTTAGCTACACGAGCCGCTTCTCCTTTGGTAAGGGTGGGTTTCTCGTGGTAAACTGAAGGAAAGAAAACGAGGGGTAAAAATCTCAAGGTAAAGGGAACGGAGGGCGCGCCCTCCTTGAAACGGCGCGCCTACGTTTGAAAAAAGTAAGGGTTATTATACCTGGGTTGGGATTGAACTGGGTAGTGACCCGAAGAGTATTGTAGACATAGAAGAAGGTGTCCTTCCACTTCTTCACGTGAGTGTTTCTTCCTTCAGAGAGGCCCTTCTTGTTATGTTCGTGCTGCACGACCAGATAGAAGTACCCAGGTTGGCTTTGAGCCAACCTGAAGAAGTAACTCACTTCTCGCATCGAGGGCGCGCCTAACCCCACTTTATCAAAGAGGATGTAAAGACCAGCCGCTAACATGTACGAGTTAGGAGAAAGTTGAATGGGCGCGACCTTGAACCAATCACATAAATCAATGTAGTATTGAGGAAGGGGCGCGGTCACGCCCAAGGGCACATGTCTGAGAGTGGTTACCATCCTGGGAATCCTGATGTTTTCCCTGTCGAACCTATGAGGACGCATGCCCTCCTTAGGAACTACAGATTTCCCTTGCATGCTGTAATAGCTTTGGATCCACTCGAGCTCGTCCCAAGAAATGTAAGATTCCTGATCTACACAGGACATCTTGCCTGCTCTCTTCTTGATGGCCTCCACAGCCCTGGGAGACAAAGTCTCGTTGTCAGAAAGGGTATCCCAGTCGACGTCTTCCTCCCACGTTTCGATCCTGGGATGTTCATACGGGTCGGGAGAACTGTCGGGAGAAGTGATAGAGAAGTCACTAGGACCTTCCTCGGGCGCGCCCTCAGATCCAGATGAACTTTCCTGATAAGGAGGGGAGTTTGAGGGAGAGTGAGGGGAGTTTTCCATTATTATGTTCTTCCCCTTATCAATTTTTGAGGGCGCGGCCTCAGTTGTCTTTGGGGGCGTGGCCTCGGTCGTCCTGGAGGGCGCGGCCTTGGTTGTTTTGTCAGCTTTGGAGCGTGGAGGAACGTCCTCAAACCACGACTCAATTTCAGAATCATAGTCGTCTGGGCGCGCCCAACCACCAGATGGCTGAGTCTGGGTAGTATCCTGAAGTTGTGGGGAGGAAGAGTCCATATCTGACCAGAGTGTGCCCTCCACTAGCTGTTTGTTTATTCTATCTAGCAACTCTCGAGGAACCCTTTGTGGACTCCTTGGAGGTGAAGGGGGAAAGACCTCAGGGTGGGAAACTGAGATCCCAATGCGACTCAAGAACCCTCGAAATGGATGGAAAGGGGGAGACGCGCCCTTGTCTGCCAGCTGAAAAGAAAAAGAAAAGAAAGGCTGTAAGGGCGCGCCCTTGGAGATGAATAACGAGAAAGGGCGATGAAGTAAAGTAAAGGGCATAAACGAATATCGTTTGAATGTGATCCGTTATACGAGTAGTAAAGGTCGCGTCCTCCATCAGGGAGGCGCGCACTTGGGTGCTCATGAAAAAGAAGAAGAAAGGGGATCTATGAAGACTATCGTAAAGACGGTTAGCGTAGCTGAGGCTAGAGGCGTAAGTAACGCTGTAAGAGCTAGGAAGGCGCGCCCTAGTTCGTGGCCGCGCCCTCCGTGATTTTTGATATTATTAGACAAACAGGTAGCGTTTCATTGTTAAGTGAAAATTACGAATCAAATGCACAAATTAGAATGAAGGCATGTATACATATGTGCCTATATATATATATATATATACTGAAGAACACAGTGGAAGATGAAAAGACAAAGTGCTAGATCTGACTAAATACACGGTGGAATATTGCAAGGAAGTAATAAAAATGTACCTTAAGGGCTGGGGAGTTGATTTGCTGGGATGAAAACGGTGAAAGTCGCCGGAAATTTACAAATCGCCGCCCGGAAAGTTGGAATCGCCGCTGAGTCGCCGCTGTGAGAGAGAGAGTAAAGGGAAAATGGAGAAGAAGTGAAATAGAAGGGTATTTATAGTAGATGGGTTTTCAGGACAGCTATCGTGTGTAACGGTCAGGTCGTTTCAAATTCTCTGACGTAGTCAGCCGTGGAGGTCGCGCCGCTCGTCTAGGGCGCGCCCTCGGATGTATGCTTGAAGATTCTCATTGAAGGCTTTGCGTTGAAGAGATTTCATAGACATTTACAATATCTACTAAATCTGGGGAGTACTTGTTATGGCCAGTTTTGGCCGCAAGAGGATAAGGAAGGGCGCGCCCTCCGCGGGGTAGTCCCGGGAGGCGCGGCCTTGTGTCTTAAGGATGAGTGTACCATGTCTGAAGAATGGAGGAATAAACAGGAAAGACAAAGGGCGCGCCCTCCATGGTCGCGCCCGCAGGTAAGTGATATGTGTGTGAGGTTGAGTGAGTCTCGATGACGACCCTTCCGAGGGATACGAAGACCTACCCTTTCGAGGGATATGAAGACTAGTGTCAGGCTCATCTGGAAGTTATCAGGCTCATCTGGTAGTTCCCGGGTTACGACCGGGCGTGGTCTATAATCCCCAATCCTGCTATCTGCCGGGTTGTCCTCGTGCGGGGGCTTGGGGTGATCATGATTGTAGAAGGCCCTCAGGGGTGACATGAAGGCCGATCATATGTCCGGGTCCTGTATTCTGGTGAGTTAGCCCTCATTGGGGGACTGGGACGATCGTGTAACTTGGCTCCTCATTGGTCTTACCTCTTAGTGAGAACCTTCACTAGGGGGTAAGGATGCATCCCTACGCCTCGTAGAAGTTGTCACGGCTCTATCCGATGTCTCCTCCATGCTACGAAGAGTAGCGGTTAGTGTCATCTCTCGTAGTGGAGATGATGCCGTATCCGTGATGTACTTGGACTAGGAGTCTAGGGTAATCGCCTCAAGGCATACTTCTAACTGGAGTAGAACTCTAAGTGATAAGTCACCGGCCCATGGTTGGTCTTATCCTCAAGAGGCCTAGTCCTGATCAAACTAGGAGTCTTGGTTCTATAGAACTACGTACGGCTTGATCCCCTATATAAAGGGGTACGTAGGCACATCAAGGGGATATATCGAGAGTTGTGAGAACGAGAGCAGTAGTATATTCTCTTGATCTCAGCCACCCTCAAACACCTAAAACCACTGCCCACGGCGGATTTCCGTCATATAATCACCGTAAAACACCTAAGTCCGTCAACGAACCTCACGTTTGTTGATTCACCAAATTCCTCTATCAACAGTATCTTTATCAGGCAAATCTACTAAAAAATGCTGAGCTTTTTTTTCCTTAGCTTCGATCAGTGCCGCCACCAAAAACAAAATACGATTTTAAGAGAGAAGTTTCTTTCTTTTGTTGTAATCGAAAAAGGAGGATGTTTTTTCTCTAACAATATTTACACAATCTAAAAAGTAACATGTACTTCGAGTCTTGGTACAAGGTACAATAATACCTGGCGGAGATGAAGTTATGGTGAATTATTAAACGTAACATGTAAAGATGAGCAATGATCCAGAATCGCCAGTCATGGCATGTGCATTAGGTCCAAAACTAGTCATCTATCACTCTGTCTGGGCAACAACTGCCGGAACATCATCTCTCTTGAAAATAGCCCGCAGGACTTGTCTATACTCGGCTCACCACTGAGGCTAGACATCGGAAAAATAATCAAGGAACTGATATATATCTAAAATGTCCGACAAATCCAAAGGTTAGCTAGTAAACAGCCCCTTTGTATTCGAGGAGAGGGAAGCCTTTCACTAAATCCCTCCTTTGCAGATTTACCACACCTGATTGTAGTCAAAAAAAGAAACTGAAATGTTTTTCAGTGCGTACCTGGTAATTACTGGTAATTACGGTACGGCTTTAATTGTAATAATTCCATATAAAATCCAATTATGTACCCATACAAGTCCATATTAGATAATTCTCCTCTGTACCTCAGCTCTATTTACTAGATACAACAGCTGTGGTGGTATTACATTAATAATAACATAACTATTAACAAAAGCACTTTGTTTGGGACAACCCGACAAAGCAAGAGGCTTTTAATCTCTAATCCTCATCCAAGATGGAAAGAATCTACTTCATGAGTAGGAAAGAATTATATGAAAAGCTCCATCAGCCATCTCACAACAGAGGTGAGGTGATAGATTTCGTCCAACAAAAAAGCTGTGCTCTTGGGACACAATCTAATTTCACTACCATTTACTAATTCCTCCACACCATAAGTTGCGACGACGTCTTTCAGCAGATGGCAGCTTCTGAATCTTTGTCTTCGCCTCTCGTAACCGAGCTTTATAGTCTTTCATCCAACCTTCAAACTTGTTTTTCAGACTCCGGAGTTCTTCATCAGGGTTCCCAGAAGTTGGATGCCCTGATTTAATCTCGATAATGGCTTTGGCCTCGTCATCAAAGGTCTGTTTTCGTTGCTCAAACTCCTTTATCAGGTGACTAACTGCATTTCTATTACCATTAGCTTGCCGCCCTGCTCCAAACTCTGAAATAGAGCTAGTTAATTTGATTGGAGTATCGTCAGGGGTGTGAGTTTCCAAGGAATGTTTATCATCAGAATCATAATACTGAGGTGATGGTGAACCCTCTTGCCCTTCACAATGGACAGAGGTACTGTCGGCAAGACTTTTCTTAACTGCAGCCAGGCTCATCTGTATATGCCAAATCAAATCTTGCAAGTCAAAAACCCAATAGTATTCTCTAAAGCCGAGATCAAAGGAGTTAAAATGTACTAATGTATATGGACTAAAGAGCATTCAAGTCTAATAAACACCACCCCCCAAATCCCCCTCCCTCGTGACTAAACATGTCCTGTCATTGTCAATGCATAAAGTGCTTAACTTTCCAGCTACTGACGATAACAGATTACAATATAGTATGTGAACTCACTTGCAAAGAGGTTGTCTGCTTTTGCCACATATCCTCCATTAATTTCATTTTGACTTCATATTCTGCCCACCTAGCCTCATATTGCTGAACTTGATCCCGCAGTACTGCATTTTCCTGTTCTTTTTTCTCAAGGGTTGTTTCTGCCATTAAAACACGCCTTTGAAGCTCATCCATGGCTAAAGGCAGGATCTGGATATTTTCTTCAGGCATCTCCTGTTGGGAAACAAATACCAGAAACGGTTTCATCATCTTTTACGAGGAAATCAGGAAAAAAATAATTTTCTTTACAAAATAGGTTCTTGAACATTTGGAGGGCATAAAATTTCTAAATTATTTGTTCATAGAATACTAGTCAATTAGCCATACTGCCATATATGACATAACCATGTTTAAGAACTTGTGTAGCTTATAATAAACATATTCACTAAATACATAATATAAAACCCAACAAATTGTACACGAAATAAACATTAAATAATAATTTAGTGTTTAGCGGATCATTGTACAATTTCTAATTTAGCCAACCTTGGTCAGGAAAATTTCTAGTCATGTGGAGTTCTAGCTCCAAAACAAAAGAATATTATGATCTTATAAGTTCTACACAGAAGATTCTCATTTAGTGAAGATATCAAATAACAAAATGCTGGCCTTCACAAAATGTACCTTCTTTACATCAGAAATCCTCCTGCTCAGATTGTGACTAGAACCTGTGTGTTCTTGACTAGACTTTTTCACTTTAAGCAATTTTTTTGATTCTTTACGAACCAGCCAGCCACGTATTGCTGCAGCAAAGTCATGTATTGCAGTATAAATATCACTTCCAACAAAACTGACCCATACTTGTGATTAAGTAAAACTTACCAGCTTGTAATCGTAGAACAGCCCTTTGTTTCTCATCAAGTGTTTGCTGAACAGCCTGTTTCCTCAAATTAATGAGATAATTGTACTTCCTCCGGGCAGTCGTAGCACGAATAACTGCAGATTTTTATTTCATTAGAAACAATGCTTTTGTGTTGTATCATTGAGCAGAAATGAGTTCTTCCAATTAAAAGAAAGTTATCATTAGCACGTTTTAGATATAATTTTAATTTCCTATGTGATCAGACATTGCATGTCCGTGATACTGTTCCAAAAACAAACACCAAAAGTATCTCCATTCTAGAAACCGAATAAAACATACATTTAAGGTGGCAAAAAGAGAAAAAGTGGCATCATACATGATTGAAGTGATATCACCCCTCTCTTCAGTTCATGGAAGTAGCGACGAGCCTGATGACAACGAAAGCATCTCTGCACCTCAAGTGTGCCTTGCAAAACTTGTTTTCTTGCTTCCTCTAATGCGTCATTCTAATAAGTACTAAACATGTTAGAGGAACCTCAACTGGGACCAGCATGCAACGCAAATTTACATAGAGCGAGACATACATCTCACTGTTCCAACTCACAGTATTAATTATTATAGCTAATGTGGCTGAAATATTTTGTGGCAGAGATTTCAGTAAGGTTCTTGTCTGTTTAATTTAATTTTATTTTATTGGCCTAGTGATCTCTAATCAGTTATTCTCCAAAATAAGCCCCTTAACAGGATTAGGTATAAAAAAGTAAAGGTTAAAATGTGTTTACTAAATTATTAAATAATTTCTTCAACATATTATACGACAGATTACAGTCGCATGGATCAGAAATAACTTCCATGAGAACTACTCCCTCCGTTTTTGAATATCTGCCTTTTGACTTTTCAGCACACATTTTAAGGTGCTTTGACCACATAGTTAGAGATGTTATTTTCAAATATTTCTTTTTGTGAATAAAAGTGTTGATATAATATTTTTATTCAGAAAAAGAAAATTTCAAAAATAATATTTTTAAGTATGTAGTCAAAACACTTTAAGATGCGTGCCAAAAAGTCAGAAGGCAGATATTTAAGAACGGAGGGAGTACCATATTGTCATTTTTCATTTGCTTTTTTTTTTCCTTACTGAACAAGTAGAGGTAAAAGACTTGGCATTTTTTTCTGCTTTACAACAGTATACTGGATAGTTGTTGAACTTGCACATACATTATTGTTTGAGAAGGCTCTTTCAATTATACATAATCATACTAATGCACAGGCCATCTCCTGTAAAAATAACGTTACTAGTATCCAACTAATATACTGGACTCACCTGTCCTGCTCTGAAATATAATTTTGTATAACCAACTTGATACATTTCGTGCTGAATACCAAACTGCTGCAGAACAGAGACTGATGCACTTAGTGGATCCTGACTGAAACCAAACTTGGAAAGGATGCCATACCTAAAATCAAGCATATATTTTTTTATACAAACTCTCAGAGATTTTAGGATTCGATTAAGGAGGAAGTATGAATAACCTTTCTGCAAATTCTTGATGTGTGATTCGAGTAGGATATCCAGATCTTGATATTTTAACTACCTGCAGAATCTCACAGCAACGTAGCTGCTTCAGGACAAGTTCCTTTTCATATATACCAGGGATCTGTCCAGAGTTGGGTTTTATGCACAGAATAAAATGTGGTGTAGAGTTCTCCAATTGTTGCATCAGCATGAACAGATGAGCCTATAAGCATGCAAAGATAGAATAAGATATTTACCTTGCTTGAGATCAGTTTCAAGGATTATAAAGGACAACTGCTTTGTAAAAGGAAATTACACACACTTAAGATATAAATTCCAATAGAACAGGTATGTATGAAGTTGGCATGCGAGTTTATGGGTTTAATTCTTATAGTAATGTGATGGGGTCTTACTTTCAACTTTGTGCCAAGACTTTGCTGATGAAATACAGATGCCTGATCTGCATTATTGGAAGCAAACAACTGAGGCAGTTGACTGCTGCATGAAAAGAGGAGTTCAATAGAATCCGAGTGCAAAGAATCTCTGTTCTTTTCCAAGAAACCACTGGTGTTATATTGAACCTACAAAAAAATACCGCCTAGTTAAACATATGATATTATATATATTCACACATAGCAGTGTAAGATTGAGTGTAATGCTTCTTTTACAGATTAGCATTTTGAACAGAGGGACTATGTGGAATACAAATGAAATTGACTCACTTCTCCAGCATAATGGCAAATAGTGAACGCTCCACCCTGTTCTCTATTAAAGCAAGGGTTGGTTTTACAATGCTGATTAATCTTTTCGGCGAAGGTCAGACTACTTGTCTTAGTAAGATTCGACTCCTCGTCCAATAAAGATATTAACCCTGTCTGCCTCTGCAAACCAAGCATTTCAGACACATTTCACAATCTTAACTAGTTAAGTAAGACTGAATATGTTAATGCTATTTAGATAATTTGAAGAAAATAAGAATGCAGTTTAGTGCTAAATATATAAAAGGTAACCATGAACCATTCTGTAGTTTATGTATCATAATATCATTATTCGTTTTGAATCTCCTATTTACAACATGAATACATGATAGATGTATATATATATATAATCCACAAGAAGTTTAACACCAAATATCAGTTAATGATAGTACACATCCGTCTCTTGAGGTCATAAAAATGTGACTGGTGAGTTTTAGTCAAATTCTCAAGTGTGCAAATATGCAAAAAAATGCTTTTAAATCAGCTCGCCTGACATGAAGAGCTAAACTGCACTTAAATATAGGATGGATGAGTTTGAAAAGCAGAATAGTTTGAGAACTTTAATACCTTCTCAAAAAGATCCAAGCAATCCTTGTTGTCTCTATATTCAACTTTTGTCCAGTCAATCCCATCTAAATCATACTCCTGTGGAAGACAAGGAATTTCTGGTGTAAATATTCTAGACACTGCAGTTGCTCTTAACCTTTTCACTTTTGAAAGAAAGATAACTTGATGATGAAGCTATTCAAAACGAAACTTAATCGGGAGTATGAAGAAAGAAGCATTAATTCTCAGACTGTATGCAGTTGGTTGATAATGACAGCCACTTGTCCTTAATTTTTTCACAGTTTATCCAAGTTTTACTAAATGAACCAGTAGTAAAAGTAGTAGTAGTCTATGTTACCCGGACTCTCCATTTTTGTGCCTATACCCGTGTCCACCGGACATGACATGGGTGTGGGTATGGGATCTGAGTCGGATCCTTCTTATTACAACCGGACACTTCACCTTGTAACATACCAGGTCAAAATGAAAACTTAGGCCTTGTTTCAACTTGTTTATAGAGATCAAGATCCATGAATGACTTGTTTCTATGTTGTTCTATTGATTTTATGCTTCAATTTTCAGTTTGTGTGATTTATGTGCAATAGACACTATTTTTATGAATGTATAATAAATCAGTCTATATAAAGTTTTACTTGCGTGGAACTTAAGTGCCAAGTCCCCGTACCCGAGTCTAATTCCGGATCCATGTCCACGAATCCTAATTATCCTAAAACTACGAATCTGACTCTTGGATCTGTACCCGTGTCAGATACCCATACCCGTGTCCGGGTAACTTAGGTAGTAGTGATAAAATTAATAAGAATTATTATATTGATAATGATAATGATAATGATAATGATAATAACGATAACGATAACGATAACGATAACAACAACAACAACAACAACAACAACAACAATAAAGAATTTAGAAGCTGACCTCTTGTTGAAGTTTGAGAAGATGACGAATGAAATGCTGATGCAGCCTCTCACTCGCATAGTTTATAAATAACTGTTCGAGGCTATTCCTCTGAAATGAATACAAATGAGATCGAACATTTAGAAAGAGTTGCTTCCAGTATAAAATCACAAGTAAAGATTTCATATACCTGAAATGACTCAAATCCATATACATCCAGAATGCTTATGGATCTCCCAGCTTGTCGTTCACCCTTCTCAATCGATCCATTGATCTTGTCTACAAGCCAGTTAAATAAGCTTGCATATAGAAATTTCGCCAATGCATCTCTTTTTTCGATCGCCTAAACGAAATGCATGCACAAGACTATCTTAGAATGACTGCACTAGGAACTTGAAAAGAAACGTATGCATGCACATCACCAATTGTAGGAATCTATGGTGCTAGTTCATAACGTAAACTTAAATTGCTAGCGTAGAGTATGCACTAGCATGTCTCACACATGCCTATTAATAAGATAGTTCACTGAACGACTGTGGGTATACCTGCTGCAATGTCAAGCTTTTAGCGGCAATATCCTTGCTAGTCTGGATTCTATTGATAGACAGAACTAACATGAGGTCCTCAGAACGGCACCCAAGTAAGCTACTGGCCGTTGCTAATGCTGCAACAAAAAGGGGTGAAAGCTATATAAAATCACAAAAGCAATAACATAATGCTAAGCACAACAACAGGAGAAAACAACATACAAGAGAGCTAATATGTTTTACATATCAAATACAAAGCTCCACAAGGTAGCAATTCTGTACACATAATACACTAATGCTGTAGGAACCAAGCATAAGATCATATACACAGTGCCTACTTGAACCTATACACCCGCTCAACAATGAACAAATGCTTTACACATAATACAAAATCAATCTAAACATACTGTCTACATATAACTATCAAAACCTATTACTGCCAAAATAAAGGCCAGCTTAGTGCTGTATGGAACCAAGCTTTAGAGCATATAAGCATTGCCTAATAAAAATTATACACCCGCTCAACAAGGGACAATTCTATACAACTAATACAAAATCATATCAAATATAAAAGATGTAATCCACATAAAACAATCGAAACATATTAGTACCAAACAACATGATAAGGGAATCAATTGTGCCTAGCAGAATTTTAATTGCAATTAGAAGTTCCATTGACTAGAAAATTTTAATAATCAGTATGTTTTCGGAAGTGATTGTAAGTTGGTATAGCCAATCGTCCTCGTACAACCATTATATGAAGTGTGGAACCAAGCCTAAGCATATGAAGAGATATACCTTCATCAGCAACAATTTTCACGTGATCTTCACTGTCAATGACTTGAAATGAAATGTTTCCCAGCCACAGTACTGCAGCCACCACTTGAAAGACATGCTCTTGATCCTCTTTGGACATACTAAACGCATTTAGAGCTTCCTGGAATATTATACATAACAGATACAAACATCATGAATCTATGTATTAACTACAAACTGAACAAGCCATGGTATATACTATATAGTGCTGCAGATAACTATGTCATAGAATTACCAGTAGTATTTGAAACTTCTGAGCATTATCGACATTATCAGCTCCTAAGCAACCATTCTGATTAAGATAGTTGTATTCACTTGCTGCTTTCAAATTCAGCTTCTCTGTTGATGACCAATGTTAAAATATGTGGAAAATTTTAGTGCTTATATCACTATTTAAAAAAAGAAAAGAGATGCTCTTGTTTCAAACATAATATTAATAAAAAAAAATTAATTATCAAAAAGAGACTCTATTGTCTCAAACTTGATGCTAAGAGAAATAATTATCAGCGGATATATTTTACAGGTATGTCCCTCTATAGTTGCAATGAGCTCCCACTATGAAACAGACTAAAAGCAATGCACAACTTCAATCTAACATATAACAATAAACAAGTTCTAGGACTTTGAATATAACAAATTTCCAATCCAAACAATATTGAAAAATCTAATGAATTCACATACCTTAATACTGCAAAAGATAAATAAAAAAGGGATACCTCAGTCTACGGATATTTTATGATCAGGCACAAACACAACCCGGGATATTACTATACACATATGACATACAACACCATGACATCACACATCTATGATTTGTGCCATGGCATACCATAAAAAACCTACAAAAATTCCTTAATTCTTTCTTGAAGTTGCAACATGGTAAGTTTGTGACAGGTTATTTAAAAATTTAATTCAAAAGCAAGCCAGAAACTGGAATTGTAACTATTTCAGAACCTTTAAGGGCAGATGGAGCCCCAGCACAAAGCTGGTAAAAAACATGATACGACCGCTCTCCACGGGCCAGATGAACAACTCTTGACTGCAAAAAATGTTTAAATTTATTTCTGCTAGGACCACTTACTAGTTAATTCAAAGAAGCTTCTTTTAAAAGAGCAGCAAGATAAGTTACCTTTTCCAGAAGAACTATTCCAAATTAAAGTAGCCAATTGATATTTGACACGTACATGTTACATTGTACCAGTTAGACAAAGATTTTAATTAATAAAACTCTGATGATCGAGTACTAAAAAACTGTTTGTTATGCAAACTTCGAAAAATCAAACTTACAAGTCTCGATTTGAGCACCACATATATTCCCCACAGCATTAAAATAGATTGTTATCAATTTCCCCTGCAATGTATCAGTGAAAATAGTAGGTTATCAATTTTGAACAGTAAAAGCTAAGGAACCGTCTTGTATGCTATATATGGCTGCATAAAAGGAAACTGTATTAAATGAAATAAACTAACAAATCGGCTTGAGTTGTCATTCAGAGATGTTTTTGCATTCCCAAATGCTTCCAGTACATGGCTTGTCTGTATCAATTGAAGTTCTATTCTATCATTAACACCACCAATAGCTCCCAAATATTGCATTGCGAAATTGGCTGTTTCAGTTTTCCCAGAACCACTTTCCCCACTGTAAGACAGAATATGCACCAGTATAAAAATGAGATTTTAAAAATAATTATGGAAATCTAATAATATAGTCCATGATATCACCCAAAGATTGCAGGTAGAGCATCAGCAAAGTTTAAAATCATAGTCGCTAAAACAAAATTTCAACTAACCTTATTATTATTGCTTGATTTACTCCATCTGCAAGAGACACCATAACAAAAAGAAACACCACAGTTATGTATACGTAGTAAACACGAACCCCTTTTCTATGTCATTATAATTTTTGTTGGCTCACCTCTCATCATCTCGTTATAGGCAGTGTCAGCCACAGAGTAAACATGAGGGCTGTCCAAAAGCTTTTGCCTGTAAGCCGTGACATAGTCATTTCCATAAAGTTCAACCTTTTTGAATGGATTGGTTGCTATCAGAACAGGCCCAGACATGCTCTACAGTTGGAAAAACAAAATTACTGGCCACAATTACAAAGATGGAGAGAATTTGGAAGAACAAGATTTATAATCACACATACATATATCAAATCGTGAGAATATCTGTACTGAAGGTTATGAAGAACTGATGGCTCATTTAAATAACTAAGCTCTATAAGATCATCCACGCCCTCGAGGACATCTGGATTTGCAGGTAACAAATCCTCCGCGGACACCGTCACCACCTGCAGTCACATAAAAGTTCAAGTACACACACATTTCACTTAACTGCTTCACACAAACTACAAGCTCTATGAATAGAGTTGACAGGGACTCACACTTCCATTCAAGAGTAAAACACTGGCCGTATCGCTTGATATAGACTGTATCTGTCCCGACTCCCAGTGTCCGTTTTGAAGCTGACACCAAACTCGAAGTTTCTAAAAATACATACTATCAACATAAGCAGCAATTATACTAAAATCTCTCAACCTAAAACCACTAATAACAAATCACTTCAATCTCCACTAGACAGAATCACAACCATAATTGAGCTTCCTAGAAACGACTCTACATATGAATATAACATGTCGTAGCAAATAATCAAATTCTTCTTCCCAGAATTTCATCACATAAAACTACACTATAATCACATCATTTACGTATATGAACAACAAATGCCACAATAAAAAAGCATAAAATTACTTTTACCTTTTTAATAAAATAACCGAAATTATCATTCAAGTCAGAGTTCAAAAACCTCGGCAACAAAGAAGAAGACGCCACCGATTGCTTATCTACCAATGCCGGAGAAACTTCATAAGGCGACTCATCCCCATCACCTTCCTTCAACTTTTTACCACCAAAACTCCCAGTTCTGGAATGTTTAACCTCCTGTCTTTTACCACCGCAAATTAAATCCTCCGAGTTATTCTCAAATTTAGCGGGCAACGGACGCTTCGCTGACGGCCGGCGAGCCTTAGAAGTCGGCCGTGCAGGTAACGCCGGCGGCAAGTCCTTCGGCCTCTCTTCCTCGTCTCTTTGCCTCAGCGAATCCAACATTTCTTCTAATGAACTCCTCATTAACATTGATGGCGAAACAGACAACATCTCTCTCTGTCTCTCTCTCTCGCTCTGGCTCTCTCTCTCTCTCTCTCTCTCTCTCTCTCTCTCGTCTCTATACACACATATAAAACGCTACAGAATGAAAACTCAGCTCAATCATCCTCTGTCAGAGAGTCACCAATGTGCAAAGTGAATCGACGAGAAGCTTAAGATTAAAACTCTAATTAAAATCAAACGAAATAAAAATCAAACCGAATAAACTCAAAATCTATGATTATGTAATGAAAGAGCTATGTGGCGAGCTGTGCGTCTTGAGATTTGGGGGAAAAGAGAGCAAGTGGTTTAAGCTAATCAAGAGACGTTCTAGGTAACAGTGAAAGGGAGAGGGAGATTAATACGAGACTAATTAATATTAAAAGCGAAATCCTAAACTACAATTACTATAGTTTAATAGTTTATATATAATTGCAGTGGGGTATATATAAACTAGGCTGTCATAATTATACTCCAGATGAGTTTAATCTGAGTTTGGTGCTGGTTAGAAGGAAATTTGAATTTGGGGGAAAGAGAAGAAGGGGATAACAGTGAGTTGTTTAAGATCTGACAACGGCTAAAATAAAACATTTACTCATGTTCTGTTTGTGTCTATCATCACTGTCTGTATCTATTTTGTTTTTATATCGGGGAAATAGGTGATCACATAATGACATGTATATTTTGTAATTTTGGAATTGGAAATTTCCCAAAGAGACCCGGGCTGCCTTCCCCTTTTTAATTCAATGATTATTGCCAAAGAGTTTACAACTCATTTTACTTTTGTAATTCCATACGATAAAAATTAATATCATTATTTAAATAAAAATAAGATATTAATTTTTATAAACGAGTGATTTAACAATGAGCAATTAAATAAGATATTAATTTTAAATGATTTTCATGTGTTATTATGAGCGTTTACATGAATTGGGTATGTCCATTAAATAAGATATCAGATACACTTGAAATAAATATATTCTCCGAGTATTAATGACCCGAGAATTGAGATATTTGCTGGCAGGTACAACACCCAACTGAATTTCGATTATCTTTTTGTCAGTAGTTTATTCTCCTTTTCATTTAAGTGATTCAAATAATTTTGTCGGGGAGTATTTTATATAGATAATCTTTTATTTTGGAAATATATTTTAATACATTCTGGTTGTTTATCTCGAAGGATAGATGTTTTGACTAGGGGTGTGCACGGATCGGTTCGGTTCGGTTTTCTGATAAAACCGTTACCGAACCATATATGTCGGTTCGGTTCGGTTTTTACGTATTAACCGTAACCGAACCGTTTACAACGGTTATTTTCGGTGCGGTTAACCGTTTATCGGTTTCGGTTTTTTTCGGTTTTTATTTTATAAAAGAATATTATAATAACATGCTCAAATCTTGTACTGACTTATGCTTATGCTTATTGTAACATGAAAGAACTGCTAATTTTTGATTGTAAAGATAAACCAAGTAGCAAACAAATATTCCAGGTTCCAGCAATAACAAAAGGCAAAAGTTACATAGGCTAATGTCATTTGCATTTAAAATTTAAAACTGGTCTTGAAATTCTTGGATCTTCCATCGCAAAACTCTAAAGCAAAATATGCTTGTCACTCTTCAACAACAACCTGGAGCAGATATTTTGGGCCTTTTGACAATTCATCTGCAAAATGCAAAAAGATAAATTATATTTAAGCTTTTAACAATTAGCCGACATACTAAGTCACAATAAACAATTAAACATGTATTACAGAGCAAACATTAATATAAATATTATACGACTAAAATCTTACCCAATTCAACTTCTTCAAGTTTCTGCCTTGTCTCCTCAACAATACCAAGTGGAGTTTCAATGTCAGTTGTGTTTGATCGCAACCAGTCCTGGGCACATATCAAGGCTTCTGCAGTTTTTGGAGTAAGTGAACTCCTAAACGGATCAATGACCCTTCCGCCAGTACTAAATGCTGATTCTGATGCTACAGTTGTTATTGGCATAGCCAATACATTCTTTGCTACACATGAGAGAATCGGAAACTTTGTGGAATTCGATTTCCACCAAAGCAGGACATCAAAATCATCGGTTACACCTCTTTCAACCCCATCAGACAAATAAATATCTATCTCAGATTTGTTTTCTTTCGTTTCTTCAGCTTCTAGGTGCCTCTGAAAATCCATTTCCAAGTCTGCATCATCTTGATCATCGTCTATTACCATTGGAGTTGTACCAAATGTTCCTGAAGTACTATTTTTACCCTTAGTGCCGGTGTAAATAATATCTTGCACCTGGAGTCTCACATAGTCTCTATAAAGAGCATCAAGTGTATTTTTTACTTTCTCCTTCATCAAAATCTGCTTCTCCCTGTCCTCCACATAAATCTGAGCAAAACTAAATTCAACATATAGTTTATATTCTGGACAGAAGTCCATGTGTCAGTTGTAAGAGAGACACGCTGACCCTTCAAACGACTTTTAATCATTCTTGCTTCTTCTGCATAGATTTTAAGACAGTCCCGGGCAACAGTCCAGCGACTAGGGAGTTTAAATTTTGGATTTAAGTCCCAAACAAATTCAATAAATCCCTCATCTTCAACTGTGCTAAATGGCCTGTTATCTTTAATACACATCTTAGCTAATGACCTACGACATCTCTCTTGACTAAAACTATGAACCTCTAATATATTCCCACTTCCAGATTTACAAGTTTGAAAACTCTCCAAAGTCTTTTGTTTCTTATTCTCATGTTTTCCCTTGTAAACAGGAGATGTCCTACAAGAATTTTTCAAATGATTTCCTAAAGAACTTGTCCCATTCTTTTTGACATGACACCTAATTAACTTCTTACAGTAGGGACAACTCGTTTCAGTCATATTATCCACATACTTAAAATGATTCCATACCCAAGATTTTCTATTGCTAGCAGCTTCTGAATTGTTTACCTCGGGACCTTCTTCAGCAGCTGGAGTAGGAGGAGTAGGGTCTTCAGCAGCTGGAGTAGGAGGAGTGGAATCCTTCTTCGGAGATGCATCCTTTTCAGCTGACTCCATCTAAACAAACACACAAATTAAAGAAGTATGAGTTGAGATTTATATGAAATCATGAATAGATAGTGTTAATTAAGATCTATAATAGAAGAGGGAAATACCTTTCAAGGAAAATGGAGATGAAGTTTTGAGGCTGGGGATCGAGAACAGAGAGAGTCGAAAGAAAGAGGCAAAGAGCAGAGTAGGAAAGAGGCGCCTGAAACTAATTATAAGATTAGGGTTCAATATATGTATACCATATATTAATATATATTATATTTTAAATAAAAAATAAATATTTTCGGTTCGGTTTTTCGGTGCGGTTTCTGGGTCAATACCGAAACCGAACCGGAACCGCTATGTCGGTTCGGTGCGGTTACGGTTTTTTTACGGTTTTTTCGGTTACGGTTTTTTTCGGTTTGGTTTTTCGGTTTTTCGGTTCGGTTTCGGTTTTTCGGTTTTTGTTTGCTCAGCCCTAGTTTTGACACACATTTTACAGTTCATATAAAGAGTTAAGTTCTATGGAGTACATAAAAATATTGGAGTATTAGAGTACGAATCATAATTTTTTTAGTTTGATCATAAATAATATCTTTGATTATCCAAATCTATATATAATTCATCATTTATAAGCTGTCTTGCACATAATTGTTTATCAATCATTAATATCTTTCAACTTTAACAAGTATTAAGATTATTGTTCTGCTTATTAGTTATATTGAAGAACATAGATTCCTGTAATTTATAAAAGTGATTATTCTGCTTTTTGATTACAATATTTATGTTGCAGAACATAATGTGCAAATTGTCAAATGTTTACAAATATTACTGAACAGAAAAATTTAAATTTTAGATAAATATATTACATTTTATCAACTTTGTACTCCAATACTCCAATATTTTGTGTACTCCATAGAACTTAACTCATTGTAATTTCACAAATTATGTTATATTTTGTTTTTCTTTTGAAAAAACAAATATTTATATATTTATATATATATGGGAAATTAAAATAGATTATGAAATTATTTTTATATCTATCCTATAATGCGTGTCACGTAAAAATGGTAAAAAAACGGAAGGGGATATAAAGGTTAACGGGAATTCCTTTATAATACAGCATAGCTCATTAAGTTTAGGACTCTTAAGTGGATGCACGCTAGCCTTCCTTTCTCGCATGATAAAAAAACGGAAGGGGATATAAAGGTTAACGGGAATTCTTTTATAATACAACATAGCTCATTAAGTTTAGGACTTTTAAGTGGATGCACGCTAGCCTTCCTTTCTCGCATGAACCGACCAATCTTTGGCATGTAAATCTAGTAAAGACGACCTCTTGCAAAGAAAATACACTCCACAACAAACTATAGTATGGTGGAATTCAAAATTCATAGTCTTTACGAATGGTACGTGGAAAGAAATATAAGAGAGGAGCCAAGTGAAAACGGGAGGTTACATCATAGACAGGGAGAAAATCTGTTATTCATTTTTTTTAACCCCTCAAAAGTTGCCTACATTGAGGAGGCGGAGAGGGAAGCCAAACTCTTTCTTTCCAAAATGTTTGAAGAGCAAAATATCATCAAAGTCAGGCTGTAAGTTCGTAGTGACTGTTTCACGTTGTGGATGAATTTGAAAAAGCAGAGGAGAGGGTTGCGGAGTAACTCTGTAGATATTGTGACTAGAGAAAGTTAACAAGCAATATCCATTTGTACAGAGAAAATCAATTCTGCATGCATGGAGCAAAACAAGTCAAGAGACCCGGACCAATAAAAAACACAATTTAAAAGAAAGGCCTGCAACTGATACAATCCAAGTTGAAGTGTCATGAATTAATTATCCAACTGAAAGATCTTTAAACAAGTTATTCATTTCATATAAAGAGGGGGAGTAGTGCGTTTTTTCCCAGATTCATTGTAAAGTGTAGAGCCAATGGAAGGACAAAAGGTTGAAATAACTCCTGAAAGGCATATGTTCAGCCTATTTGTATTGAAAGAGGTACAACTCAACTCAGATAAGAAAGCTCAGTAAATAGCAAGTCAACGGAATCCGTACGAAGAACGTCAAATGATTTATGGGAATTATATGTCAGATAAATTCCAGGATGCTGCTGCACACCACTGAAAGAAGTTCATTAATATGTTCAAGCCTCAGTGCACAAATAATCTTTTGTGGCACGTCCAGGAGTTCAGAAGATATAAAGTTTCTATACTTTATTTTATCAGAAGATTCCATTTAATGAAGAAGTACTTACAAGACGAAGACTCGACGAACAAATCAATTCTTAATGTTTTTTTGACAAAGAATATTTGATTTAACTAGATACAGATGAACCAGACAGTACATCTGTGTATCAGTTATTCAAATTGAATATTTGAAGTCAAGCAGAGTTGGTGGTTCGTTCGTTCGACTGATCAAGACGGAGTTATTAATGTTTAAAGAAGACGGGAAGCAATTCTGCTGATGAATGGGTGATTAAATATTTAATAGATTATTATTTCACTTCTCAGATAATTAAATTAATTATGTAATTTATTTGTTAAATTAATTCACTCTCGAATTAATTTAATTTATGAATTTATATGATTAAATTAATTAAGTGGATAATTTTCTATTTAAATATAATCTACAAATTACATTCAATCATCCACTTAAGCTCAGCAAGACAATCTGATATTGTCTTACCGAATTTTCCAACTGCCAAGACAATACAAATTGTCCTACCGAAGCTAAGCCTGCAAGACAATCCTGATTGTCTGACTGAAGCTTACAAGACAATTCTCAATTGTCTGACCGAATGGTTCTCAGCAAGACAATCTTTGATTGTCTGCCCGAGTATGCTCTGCCAAGACAATGAGATTGTCTGACCGACTGGATGCTTGCAAGACAATCTTAAATTGTCTGGCCGAATGCATTCTGTCAAGACAATCAAAGATTGTCTGACCGAATGAAGATCAGCAAGACAATCCTTGATTGTCTGACCGAATGGAGATTGTCTGACCGAGCTCTGAATTGTCTTGCTAGCCTTAAAATTGTCTTTCTGCTGTGTCTTGTGCTTGCAAGGCAATCTGAAATTGTCTTGCCCTTGCTACTTTGTCTTTGCTACTCACAATTGTCTTGTCTTTCAATTGTCTTACAAGTACAAATGCTTTGCCTATAAATATGGCATTGCATCCTTCATTTTTTAGTGTTCATTCACTTTGTATTCAAAGCATTTGTAAAGCTTTCAAGTTGTTTGTAACTTGCTTGATCGTTATATCCACAGTTTTCTGTGCTTTGATAACCCGGTTGTTTTAATCACTAAATCTAGAATATACCCTGTCGAATTTATTCTACGAACTTTAGTGGACATTAAAACTGAACCATTTTAATTATATAACGACTTCAAACATTGTTATATTAATTAATTATAATCTGATTAACAAATCATATTCAATCAGATTCACTTCCGCGACGATTTGGTACTGATTGTATTCAACCCCCCCCTTCTACAATCATATCTGGACCTAACAACTCCATTGGACAGCTAACATGTACGTTGTGTACTACAATCAGCCACTCTCGGATGGTAAAACAACAAGGATTGGAGTCGTGATCAGGAAACATGAAGGGTGTATCATAGTTATGATCTCGGGCACGATGGGTCACTTGAACATAAGGGCAAATGAACTCTGGGCCATGTTGGTAGGTTTAAAAGTTGCGTTTGGAGAAAGAGAATATTTTTGAGCTGGAGACAGAAACTGAGACAGCGGTGCGAGAATGAGAGGACTTGAAAAGGTTTGTGGACATAAGGCATGAGCGAATAGTGCAACAACTCAATTAGAGACTCACAGATGAAAACTTGGTGTTACGTAAGAGGGTCATTGTGGAAAATCGAATCAGACTAGCGCGTTACTTAACAGAGGATGGAGCGACGACTAGATATAGCCTGGTTCGAATCTACAACCTTTTCAGAAGAGTAAGGAAACTCTGGTATTTGGATATAGGATCGGACTTGGTGAAGGGTTCATGCTTGTGGACAAAGAGGAGTATGAGGAGCAGCAACAACGGCAAATGAATGACTTGTATAAGAGGATGAAGCAATTTCAAGCAGTTCAGATAGGGATGAAAGAAACAACTATATAATTATCGACTAAACAAGGAAAGCAAGAAAAGATGGTAAGGGAAGAAGAAGAAAATCTAGGATAGGTTGAAGTTTCAATTAATGTATTTTGGTTAGTTGTTTAAGATTTTTTGGTTCATGTTATCATCTTAATCAAAATTGCTTAAGTTTACAGAGGGATATGTCCAAAATTTTCCTTTCAAGATTATTAATAAAATATTTTGCTTATAAAAAAAAGAGAGAACATAATATATGGTGGTAAAAGAGTGTTTTAACTTCGCACAATACCTGCACGATAGTAAATATCGTTTTATGTTTGGGCAATTTAGTAGATCATGTGAATGATAATTACATATAAAAAATTAATATATTTATTATATCTCCTACATTTATAATATAGTAAAATATTATAAAATTCAAATTTTTACAAATTATATAATCAACCGGTTAATAAACTTAATTAAAACATAAAAATTATGAAAATTTTCGAATTATATACTTGTCGTGCGGGTTTAAGCTATTTATATTGTTCCTGTATTCAATGCCCCTTATATAAGTCAAAAACATTCTTCTTTTCAAAAAATTGTAAAAAAGATGGTGATTTAAGAGGTGTATTCTCGATTGTGATTTAAATATATTATATATAATCTATATAAATTTTAATGAATTGCATCTGATTTTGATTTTGTGCATATTCTAAATAAAATCTCGTAGAATTGGTGCATAGTTTTTAGAATTTAAGTACAATACTTTAAAAATCCATGGATTATGATGAAATTTCACAAAAACATAAAATACATTGAACAATCACATAATTCATTGTCCAAAAAAAATCATAAACACTTGAATAGCATCAGATTCTAATAGATTTTAAATAATTCTGATTGAATATTATTATATTTTTAAATATAATTTAAATCCTGATTAAATATCATCCGATTTTATATTATAATTTAAAATATTAATTGAATACCTCAATATATTTATATATTTTCTAAAGTCGAAGTTGAATACACTTAAATGATTTATTTTTTTAATCTCAAATAAATCTATACTAATCCTCGGTTCACTTTATATTCCGTTCTCATGTTGTTTCCATGAATAGAAACCCAATAAACAAGTGAATCGAAGGTTGGATTTCCTCTTCTTCTTTATAAAAAGAAGAGTAAAGTGCAGTTTGTGTACTCCTATTTTACTCAAGACACCATTTGTAATATTATAGTTCGAAATCGAGCATTTGCAATATCAATCTTTGTATTTGATTACACTTTGTTGTATTCCGTTAATTTGGGTTAACTCCGTTAGTAATTTAAGAAGTAAATTACACTTTGTATACTCGCACTTTACTCAAAAACATCACTTGCAATACTTTAATTGAAAATTTACAGTAAAGTGTGAGTATAAAAAATGCACTTTAAATAAAATGTGAGCACACAAAGTGCACTTGACTCTCTAAATTATTAATGGAGTTACTCCAAATTAACGGAATGCAACAAAATATAATGAAATACAAAGATTAATATTGCAAGTGCTCGATTCTGAACTACAATATTACAAATGATACCTTGAGTAAGGTAGGAATACACAAAGTACACTCTACTCTAAAAAGAAAATAGGAGTAAGCTGTGACCTGTTCACTAAAAAAACCTTTTAGAACAAATCGTTTATGAAGAAAAATTGAAACCATGAAAAAGAGTACTATCCTGCAATAGAGCTGGATAATTATATGCCAAGCAAACATATTAATTGGATGATGACTTGTACAAAGTCCAACACCACAGAATAAGAAGCAAGAGCAGGGTATAGTAGGGTATAGTATAATTGTCGATAAGACGCTGAATGGTGCCACGAGTGCGCTAATACTGGCTCCTTTGAATATGCAAGTTAGGTGTTTTCTCAATTTGGTGCCACAAAGTCAAGATAAAATACAGTAGTACATAGGTAGTTTAGGAGGGAATTAAGGTCAAATGTGTTGATGTGCTATGGACTTATGGTGTTATATTTATTATTTTATCTCATCATCAATGTTTATTTTTAAGATTATTGGATGGGCCTATGACTATAATATCAGTCTGTATCATTTTATATAATTAAACATATGTTTGATTTGTAATTCATTTCTATTTATTTTTTATTAGTCCTGTAATTAACTACAAAAAAGTAATTAGAGAGAAATCGTTAGATTTATATAAGAATTAGTCCATATTATTTAATATTTGACATACTATCAAAATTTTAAGTTTAGAATTTCATCAAGGAAATATCAAAATTAAAATTTTCTCTTATCGATTATTAAAAATACAAAATACTCATTAAAGAAGCTCTCATCGAGCATATTCCAAGATAGTACTAATATAATGGAATAAAAAATGTATTATTTCTTGTCTACTTACTCTTTTGATTAAGCATAATCTTTATAAATATTAAAGAATATAATTTAAGATTTCGGCAAAAAATTATATTTATAATATTAGTTCTATGAGTACAAACAATCGTTTTTTAAAATTTGTGTACTCCCTCCATCCCAATTTAGATGAGCTTTTTGCTCATTTCACACATATTAAGAAGTATTAAATGTTTGTTTTTTTTTCCACCTTTGCCCATATTTATTGTGTTGACTTATTATTGTAGTACTCCCTCCATCCCAAATTAGATGAGCCTTTTGAGAAATTTTTTTATCTCAAAATAGTTGAGCTTATCTCTTTTCAATGCATATTTGTCAACCATCTTCCATCTTTATCCTCTCATATTTATTATTCCAATATGGATAAAGATGAAAAAAGAAACAAGCATTTAATACTTCTTAATATGTGTGAAATGAGCAAAAGGCTCATCTAAATTGAGATGGAGGGAGTATTAGTTAGTGGTACTATATTGGAATAATAAATATGAGAGGGTAAAGATGGAAGATGGTTGATAAATATGCATTGAAAAAGGAGAAGCTCAACTATTTTAAGATAAAAAAATTTCCCAAAATGCTCATCTAATTTGGGATGGAGGGAGTAGTATATAACATATGATCCCACTCACTTGTTTGCCGGTTAGATGAGCTCTTTTAACTACTCCCTCCGTTCCAAAATAAGTGTCGCTTTGACTTTCTGCACGTCGTGCATTTACGGTGTAAGAATAACATACTTCTACATATTATTTTTCAAATTTTCTTTTTCTGAATAAAAATATAGATGTTAAAGTTTTATTCAGAAAAAAAAATTTGAAAAATAATGTGTAGAAATATATTTTTCTTTCACCTTAAATAACGTGCAGAAATTGAAAGTTACACTTATTTTGGCATAGAGCGAGTAACTGATTGTGATAGTTATTTTGACTATCACATTGAATCAGCTGCTTTATATAAAATAACTTCTTAAAAGTTAAATTTTTGATTCAAACCACTATTATGATCTGCTAATTTCTACTTTTGAAACTAGATTATTCTCTTAATCAAACTTTTAATATATCCCAAATTTATAAGTTCTACTCAAATTTCTAACTTTCGTCAACCTAAATCATACATGTAACCTCCTTATTCAACTTCTTCTTGATGAGTGGAGTAAAATCTCTCAGTGAGTACTTCATCGTATCTTTATCGCACTTGCAATACTATATTTCAAAATCTACAATTATGATACTGCTTTTCAAGATTCTTCTTGCTTTGTGTACTTTTATTTAAGTATTGCTGAAGGCATTGAGTTAAAATATAAATAAACTATATCAATATTTTGAAAGTATAATATTGCAAGTGTTGTAAGTTCAAAATTCAGATACATACACGAAGTATATTTTATTCTTGTTTGTTTACATTTTAATCGAGCGCCGTCAGTAATACTTGACGGCTATACATAAATTAAGAAAATTTTGGAAAACAGTGTTGTTAGTATAGATTTTTGAAATACAATATTACAATTACAATTACTAGTATGTGTGCCCGCTTCGCAAGGGCAAGCAAAATGTTTCTAATAAAAAATGTTTATATAAATTTAATATTATTTGAAGAAATTGTAGAAAAAATATTTTTGTGTATATTAAATGAGAAACCATCATGAAGCGTTTATTTGAAATTAATTTATATAAATGTTACTAAATAGACTAATTTTCATATTTTGTAAAATATTGTTTGTTATTTTTTATGTAATTGTTTTTTCATTTGCAAACTACTATTCCTTTTTTTTTTTTGATAAATTATGCGTATTTTGTTACACAAATTTAATTTATTTTTTGCAGTTCAATCCTACACAGAACTATTGTTCTTCATGACATCCTATGTTTACTTATTGATTGTCCATCACTTAATGCTTTAACCCTTCACCTAATTTTAAGTAGATTCTCTATTTCTCTGGTCTATCTCTATGTCTTTCTCTCCCAATTTCTTGTTTGCATGCAAGTAAAATTTCACAATTATTTCAGTTGTGCAGTCATGGAATGCTCAGCTGTGATTGTTGAGAAATTCATGAATTTTCTTACTGCTGATGATACTAAGAAGATAAGATGGTGAGTACGTTATTTGCATCTGATAAATTTAATAAGTCTTGATTTGTATTTTTTTTATATAGAAAATTCCTACGGAGATTTTGAGGAAATATGGGTCAAAGATTCAACCATCTTTCCTCTTAAAATTTTGGAACGGGTATGAAATACTCGTTGTTTTTAACGAAGACACAGGAACAGTTTATGGGCTTTTTTCAATATTTACGATTTCAATTTGAAAGGAGGCTACTTTTTGAGCTCAATGGGTCTCGTTATTTCAATATCTTTGTAATAAGAAATGACCTCAGAGAAATCAAATATTCTAATATAGTTCACTTCAGGCAGAAGAAGCGACCGTGAGTGAGTATGAATCTCTTCTCAAATGTCATTTTTTTAAGAATGTAGTCTCATGTTGTATTGTTAGTGTCAAAATTTTATGACTTAAGAGAAATATGATTTTTATAAATTTTTTGAACGAAAAGAAATTAGTCCAAAGTTCAATATATGTTTTCTTCTTTTTTTTTCTTTCGTTGATTCGCAATATGGACACAAATAATTTAGTAAAATCCAGATATTGGCATATTTCTACAAAGAATATCATATTTATGTGTTTTAAACATATTTTTTTTGAAGATAATGTGTTTTAAACATGAATGTAAAAATCGAATCTAATTAGTTGACCCTATCGATTCAAGATTCATATGAATATTTTTAAGATAATCGGGAATTAATTTAAGAATTTTTTAATAAATCAAGAAATTTTAGAACACTGACTTGAATATTTCTTAAAATGATCATTCTCACTAAATTATTGATATATTTGAGAAAAAATATAATCAAATCGGAGTTTTGATATTAGAGATTTAAATTTATATTTGTTTTAAATTATTACATGATTATTGTTCATGTACCAATAAGCCCGAGGGGACTTATGGTCTAAACCCTGCTAAATTGGGGGTATAATAATATGTTTTATTTGATTATATTAGTGAAATATTTTTTTTTAATAATTATAATAGAAGCTATTTTTATTAAAATTTGGAGAATTGATTAGTTTTTAAATTTTCTTAACAAAAACTGATTAAAAATTTATTAATAAAACATGAATTTCACATGTTTAAATGTTATTTTATGATGTTAAATATTTAAGTGTTATTTCCTCTACCGGCTATCTTTCTCTTCAAGCACAACAATAACAAAGTCTCCCAGTAAGGATCAACCCTTGCAACACATTAATTCAACTACTACTCTAAAAGCTTGTTGCAGGTGCCAGGAAGCATGAAGGGAGTCTGAGGGAAGGCATCATCTGCGCATCCTAGTAGTGATGACATCTTATGTACATTGTATGCCATCTTGAGTTTTGGAATCTTTAAGGGCTCTTTTCGCAAATGCAACCTGAAATAAATAAACAAAAGCAACAGTCTACAAACTACTCATAATGGAATATCAAATAATTACACATTTACACCCTCTTTTGCGGATCATCTGTTAGAAGTACAGAAATTTGAGAAAAACTGATGCATAACAAATTAAGAAAAAAGTATGATAGTCTGTCAAGGAACAACTAAAGAAATATACCTCCATCGTTCCCGTGTGAACAGCTGACACCTTTAGAGGCTGGATAGGTAAAATCAAAGCCGATGCTACCATTAAAAGCTTTGGGTTTTCATCCCGGAGAGCCCTTGATAGACACTGGATCAAAAATAACTTGTTTATGACATCTTCTCAAGTTCTATATATTTCAAACAATTCAATCTTTGGAAGGAACATCTGACTGCAGAACCATAAAACCATAACTATAGCCAGGACAGAGAATTACCCGTGTTGGTTTAATAGTAGTGCCTAGCATTATGATGTTAAGTCTTAACAAATTATCTTGATCGATGAAAATCTACTGAGACAATACACTTGAATGGTAAAAATAGATCTCCAATGTAAACAAAATATTGCATAGTCAGCCCATCTCAAATGTGAAAAGAAATCTGCCTCTTGAAGTACAAACTTGAAGCAACTCCTACTCCAATCAATGAATGAGCATAAAACCAATATACAAAGTGTGTACAACATGTGACAATAATGTCGCGATATAGTAAACCATACCTTGGGGCTTTGTATCCGAGAACTGCAAAAGGAATTGATGTGAGCACATAGCAATTGTTTCCGCAGAGTTCCTGTCACCTGCTTCAATGGTAGAGAACCTGTAGCCAGCACGTAGAGCTTTTTAAGGAACTCTAGACGACTTCCAATTACATTTAGGACATACATTAAGTGCTATCTTCTTGCAGTACTAAAGTGTAACGTAGATGATTAATTTTGGCATAACATTAGCCATAAAGGAGAACCTTCAAGAGATTGCAACATCAGTAGCTTTCGGTTTAAATTATATAGTTATCATACTGTAAACACTTTAAACTATAGATTGTCATCCAGACAAATATCGCAAACAGATATTGTTCAAGTTCTTCAGTATTGTTAAAATCCATCACTGATACAGGTGAAATAACAACTTTAGCCCCCAACTTCAAATCCTTCATAGCTAATTCTGAAGCCGATATAGGCTGCACAACCGGCAGAGACAACTTATCAGAAAAATCAACTTGACTCACAATCGAAGCCACCAGAATCCTATCAACCTTAATCAGAACCACATGTGGAAGATCCCTACCAGCAATAGGCGGGCCGTAAATAGCAAACGAATACAGAACTCCATCCACATCAGATAAACCATTCCCCCCTTCCCCGCGGCATCTCTACCACTCTAACAATCAAATCAAACCTAATTAAATCGGAGAGTTGATTTTCCAGCGGTGATGCCGCGCTTGAAACCCTAGAAAAAGAGCACACTGCAGCGAGTTTGAATTTGAGTGTTTACGGGAGAGGAGAGAGTACACGCAACATGAGTTTGAAATTAAGAGAGGATATGGGGTAAGGAGGAAGCCACGTGGCCAATGGCCGTATAAACGTAAATACAAAATTTGTAGAGGGACAAAGTAGACATTTCGTAGGAAAAAAGGCAGTAGGATTTATAAAGTAGAGAGATTATAAAGTATGAGATCCATGAATACTTTTTCTCAGCTGTATGTTGTCTTAACTGCCCAGCATACAGACGTGGACCGGGTAATGTTATAAATATTTATATTCTGTTTAAAATATAATTTTGGGCTAGACGCTTGGGCCTGAGGCTAAGGATCGCACGTTCCGGGTCGGACCGAAAAATTAGAATAATTAGGGTTTTGTTTGCAACATGAGCTAGTCGAGACAAGTTGTTGTCCAGTTTGTGGTGATATGGCGAAGAACAGGAACAAGAAGAAGAATAAGAATGATTCAACATCAATGGATGTTACTACATCTACTCAACCTAAAGCAGTAAATGGACCTCAATGTACTTGCTACACCTAATTTTTACTTTTCATTTTTGCTCTTGTATTTAAATTTTGCTTATTTAATTTACTGCTCGTGCTTTACCTGTTTGTTTTCAGCTATGGACACTTCAGAAAATATTGTTTCCGATCAACCTCGTACAGCTTCGATCAGGTCAAACAACTTTCAGGATTTTTCACTCTGCTTATAATGTTTTTATTTGGTTTTTAGAATGTGAGGGTTCTTAACTTAAAATTTTGGGTTCAATTCTGTATTGTTGATTATCTGACTTCTAATTAGTTGAAACTAAAACAAAGCAATGGGGCGTGGTCTGATGAAGTGTTATATTATTATGAATTACTGTGACGAGACTTTGAATCGGGTCATCTTGGTTAGGAAGTAATATGTGAACAGAATACTGGTAGTAATGTTCATGATTTTTGGGTGTGGATTTCTTATTAGTTAAAGATACACTTTAGCATGTTTGTTACTTAGACTATATCAAAACGTAATATCGATTGTGTTTGAGGGTTCAGTTCCAGTGGAAGTTTAGTTTACCTGAACATGTTTGTTTGAAGGGATTGTAATCCCCGGATTATTACCTTATTTATCTTAAATGTATAGGATTATAATCCCATGAATTCATTTTTCCATCGTTGTTTTAGGTCATTTCCAAGGGATTATATTATTATATTACAAACATGGCGAGGTATCCTGGAAGTTCCAAACACGTGTCCTTAAAAAATAAAAATAAAAAAAGATGCCAAACACACTGATCTGCGGATCTACATCTTATTAATACTTCAAATGCAAAGGAGGTCTGGGGTAAAGGTAGTTTAGGCTGCTTCCTTGTATGTATGTAAAGTGGGCAATGCAATGGGTAGAAGTATAGAACAGAGTTTAGACTGCTTCTATTTTACATATAATGTGGTCTTTGTGTTTTATGGTTAGAATAGTTTTAGACTTTCCATGGATTTCAGCTGTTGCTTCCATATTTTGGTAGTTGGTGTTGGCCTTCTTTAAGCACATTTAGAATCTGAAATGCCCAAAAGTAGAAGTTCATGAAGAATTTACCTGAAGTGGCACAAAGTAATACAGTAGTATTGCAACAGTTCAGACGATGAAAAAACAGTTGTATTGGATAGAAAGTAAAAAACTCGTACCATTTAAGGCCCACACTGAAAGTTTGGTATTAATTTAGTATTTAGGGTCTACCTCATGAAAACTGATGTGCACTATTATAATAATACGACAATAGCCAGGAGAGAAGCAATACTATGAATTGTAGTTGTTTTGACAAAGTCGGCTTGGGTATGAGATTCCATCAATATGAAGTCTATTTGGCCACTCTCCATCCGTCTAGGGTAAAAGACTTGAATTAAATAGATTTTTAGCATGCCATCTGATAACATTGAAGATATATTTAGTGGCATTTTCGACAATATTGGTAGAATTTGACTGTCGGTCTGAAGTTCAAATATATTTATTCAACTTCAAATGTTTATTACTTACAATTAACAAATGACAACCCTTACGCAATACTAATTTTTCTCACTAATTGTTTCTAGTGCAGAAAAGTGAAGGGGGTACAGATGAAAAGAACGAAGAATGTCCGGAAAATGAAAGCCATAGCAAAAGCTGTATCTCGGACAGAGAAGTCAGCTACCAAAGTTTTGAAGAATGAAAGCAAGACATTGAGAACTCAATCGGCCAAGAAGCTATATGACTGAATTACTTTTGTGGGTAGTCTTATATACATTTTCAAAATTTCAATGTGTATTTCTTTTGGTAAGTTCAATTTGTATCGTTTATATGCACAGCCTTTTTATCTTTTGAAGAGCTTTTAGCATGTAACTTGAGCTATTTGATGCCACAGTCTGTAGACTAGACCATCAAAAAGATTCTATGTAGTAAATTCTCACTAATATAATACAAGTCCTGCCATTTTCAACATTCCATGTGTATTAACATGGTTAGAAAGTCAGACTTGTTTAGAGGCTCTTTCACTTTTCTAACCCCCATCTTTCACTAGTGCTTTGTTCGCCGGCCTATGGCTATTAGGATGTCCTTATTTATGAAAATCGAATTTTTGTCATTGTTTTTCTCCCGGTGCCCAATATTGTGAAGGAGCCCTTGTTTAGAGGGTGATCAGTTTGTAATATAACAACAGGCTAGAATGGCTTTCTAGTTGAATACTTGTATCTGATTAAAACCGGTGCTTTCTTTCAAACCAATTTGGTATAATAAATAAATTAAAAAACCTATCAATTATTAGATTTGATTGCAGAGGTGGAAAAAACTCCAGAACATGAGAACATAGAAATAGTCATAATTTAGGAACATGCTTATAAGTAAGTAACTTATAAAATGAAAAATGTATGTAATTTAACATATAAACTGAAAAATGTATGTTCGAGTTTTCAGAAAATCCAGTAGTTGATGCCTGACACGACGTCTGCGCATCCATGATCCAGCAGTTCTCAGAAAATACGGGCCGTTTGACTAGACTTAAAAGAAGTAGTTTATTGCTTAAAGTAAAGAAGTGGATCAGAAGTAAGAAGTTGGTTTGGACTAATAATGTTATAAGTGTTTGGATACCGTGACTTATAAATTTTTTAAGTATTTGGATAAGTTAACTTATAAGTTGGTATAGTCTCGTAAATAGCTGAACAAGTAGGCCGCTGAAAGAGAGAGCTAGCTGAGTTCGTTATCTGTTAGAAAGAAGCTGAAGCTGAGTCCCAAAAAAAGCGAGGTTTTGTAGCTTTTTTCTGGGTTTTTTCACTTTTATTAAGCGCTTCAAACCATTTGCCAAACAGACGTCAAAAAAGAGAAAGTGGGCTTCTATGCTTTTTAAGTTCAGAAGTTCTATTACCAGACACCCACTAAGTTCTCAACTTATGGGCGCATTTCCTTGATCATTGTGATTCTTGCTAACAGACTATAAATGAGGGAAAAGAGGATGTAATATATTACATAATATGCTGCCATTACCTAGCTATTACAAGTGATTAGCAACTATGATCATATTAAACAAGATTGAACTCTGATCTCAGTATACAAGCCATAATCCCTGAAATTTGTGGTAGGCAACTATAGTGCAGTAGTGCACACTGCAAATAATCCATAAATTTCTAACATATGATACTGTTGATCGTCTCCACGGACCTGTCGAGTGATTCCTTCCTCTGCAGTCTCATATCCTCTTTAAACCTGTTAATAAATGCCTCGGCTCTCTTGTTCAACTCGTCCTGACTCAGGGAGGGATCTCTCCTCAGTTTCCCTGGGCCAGAAGATCCTGCTAGCCTCTTTGACATGTTATCAATCCTGTGGTTGCTGTTTTGTTCATTGAATGTCTCGGATAAGATCATCTTATGTTCATCTTGTAAGTTACCATAGCTAGTGTGCTTGCAAGTTGATTGCAGTGGCTGCCCATTAGTAATGCTTTTCCAAGTAGTCTCCAAGGTGTCTAATTCCTGCGCCTTAGGCTTTAAAACTCTCAATCTCCCCTTTCCTGAATATGAAAACGCTACTGAGATAAGAATCCTATACCATGAGCTTTTTGTAATAGTTCTTTAAATTGTTTGGTTAAACTTCTGCTTAAGTAGATTTATTTACAGTTAATTATACTAGTGGCACATGCTACATAGAACATAGTACGTACCTTCCTTATTATCTTCGACGACCTTTTGATGAACGAACTTGCCAGACGAGGGCGGCTTTGGCTCTGACATCTTATTCACCGTATGTTCCAAGATAATCTTATCATTTATCTCCTTAAAACTAGTGGTTTTACCTGAGTAAAGACCGCCAGGAGCATTAGAGTCATCAATGTGCACATCTTTCACAATTATCGGGCTCTTAGTCTCAGTAACACTGTCGTCTGCATTTCCATTCAAATCAAACTCATCTGAGTATTTGTAACTAAACTTAATCTCTCGCGAAGAGTTTGCCTGCATTACCTCCACCAACTTGCTCTGCAAGGCATTTTGATTGCCATTGTAATCATCCTCCAGAAATTTGTTGAGCTCAGAGTTGTGACTGGTACCGTGCTTCTGAAGCTTTGAGGAGGCAAATATAGTTATGATGATACAATTGATAACGAGGTAAAGATAAGGAGGCTCGAACCAAGAGACCACAAGGTTCCAAATCAATGGAACCTGGGAGACTGTAAATTCTTTTCTAAGTAATGCGGAGAATTTCACCACAGCAGCCATGAACAGAATAGCAGCTGTACTTAGACCGAATCTGAACGATAGAATCATGGCGTTACTTAGCTATGAGAGAGTTACACCTACAGAAGATGATGATAAGTCTATCCTGCCATATATACTTGTTGGTTTTTACCCACGTGTGTGTCCGAAAGGGTGGACTATGGCAAAGTCAGTTTACAAAATTGATTTTTGATTGTAATATTATCCGTGCTACGTGTCTTCTTCCATGTTTTACGAGTCTTGAATCAGAACCATTCGTTAATATTGGTAAGGTCTCTTTGAAATTAAGGATTACGTGAATAGAAAAGTACGTGCAAAGAAAGAAGCCAGGCCGTGTAAATTTTATCGGAAACAAGCAGACTTGTGAGAGGGTTTGAAGGGAAGATCTGAGCTGAGTTTGTGACCATATATCAATTCATCAGATCTGCTACAAACTCAAAAGACTTGGGTACAAACAGACAAGGGGATGCTAAAGAAGAGTCAAATACGTTCTGTGGTTTTGCACAGTTTGGCATGTGCGTAGAATTGTCATAGTACAAGCGCCGTCCAATGTACAAATGAATGACAAATGTTCAGCTATGTTGACTTCTCTTACAGCTTCACCATAACAATACTGCTATTTATATTCAATCAATAATTATTAATCACAGACAGAAATAATAATTAAAAGCCTTGTTTAGAATTGATATTAGCCAGGACATGTCTTTAATCTTGTTGCAGAAGTGCTCTAGAACAGAATCCAACAAATGTCATACAGTATGTTATGAATGTCAAGTTTGATAACTACTGATACACTGAGGTGAAGACAACTCTAGCTACAAGACCAGATTCAGCATGGCGTTTAACAGCTATATTGTCTAATTTCATTAGCTGGATTAATCCTTCTTCTTGTCTTTCACGCTCGATTTTGTGTCACCTGCATAAGGTGCAGCACTGTATGCTGACATTTGAAATACAGAGAAGAACATCATTTCCACGACTACCAACATATTTTGATATGCTTGCTGTATGTAGACCACATCGATCCAGATATGCTGTGACTTGATTATGCCCATTGCAACTAATATCTCAAGCAGAATTCCCTACAAACATGATAAAGGCAAAAATTATGTCGTCAATCAATTGTAACATATAATTGCAAATGTGGTGCTTATCTATATACGACTTCTTGGAGATGAGACTAATATTTTATCATGGAAACACTGAATTTCCTTCTGTTTTTGGGAATTATCTACATAAGTAGCCCATAACTTGAGTTTGGGGGGGGGGGGGGGGGGGGGGTGTAAGGAAACAATAACAATTGTTTAGTGTTGTAAAGAAGATATAAGAATGTTGATCAGATAATGTTCGCCTTGATACAATTAGAGAAAATTTTCTGTAGTTAAGGGCGTAGAAGAGGATCATACCTGCCAGAAACAGAAAAAGACGATCCCTTTGACACACAAAAACTTAGCTAGTGGATTGTGTGGTGCCAACTCTTTATCAAACACATGGTAGAAAAGTACTAGAGAATACAATGCCAATGAGACTGAAATGTTTAGTATGATGGTGAACGTCCAGCTAATCCAATCAGGATATATATCAAGAAGTTGAAGAGCTATCATCAAAATGGAGCACACAGGCCGAATTGCTACAAACTGCCATGTCCAATACTTGAGTTGCTTTAGCGTTTTATGGTTCAGTTTGACAGAGTGAGGCTGCAAGTAATAAACAAAGTCAGTCGTGGTTCATCATTTTAGAACAGCTGACATGCAATGAATACTTCCTCAAAATTTCGTGATAACTGCAAGTTCAATTGTACATGCTTGGCATGCCATGATAAGCACAAATGAATTGTTGCAATGTCCTCTATGTTCTTGTTTTCTTTTGTTTGACTTCTGATATATATAGTACTAAATGTACTAGAGAAATATTTCATTTTCTATGTAAAAGCACTTCACATATAACCGAGTAGAGAAAAAGATCACAATGCCCCAGCATAAATGAAAACTTGTATTGCTTACAATGAGCTCTTCTGTACAGAACTTTATTTTGCACCCTTAAGAGTAAAAAAATCTTTTATTAGCACCACACTTATCAGATTAGATAGTTATCAGCATCAAAGACACCTCTACCTGAAAAAGAGTCATCGGAAATGAGTGGTGGATTTCTCTTCCCTTAACCTCATCCGGCACTATGCTTCTGCTTATTGATATGTTCAAGTATGAATATAACAAAGCCAAGAACTTGGCCATCACCTACATAGGTTAAAAATCGTGATTATGGATTAGAAATTAGGAACAAATATATTACTTTCAGATAATTTTGCATTACTGCATGTTCAGTGATTACATCAAAAGCTTACCAGACCCTCATAACATTCTTTGATCGATTCCAAGAACATAAAGTAAGCTTCAGATCCTTGAAATTTCAACAAACCAACATAGGAAACCACAGCATATATAGGAGCCATCAGAATGATAACGACTATAGCCTTCTGCTCCTTTGGCTTCTTCCAATTCGAGATATGTGCTAAGAGAAGCTTTATGCTGAATAACACACTAAGCATTACACATAAGGCGGCTCCCGTCAGGGTAAGTTGTACACGATTCATGTTGTACAGATTTAAGTTCATCGTAATGCTCCCTGTAAATTAATCAGAATCAGAACCGTTAAAACTTAAAAGTACATGAACGCTCCCATTCTCTTGGGAACTCTAGGTAGTGTTTCGAAGAGACTCCTGTCTGTGAACATGTTAGCAGATCTCATGAAACACAGAAAACAACCGGAAAGCTATCAATTTTAAGATTGCAAGTTATCGCTTGATATTAATGGAGAAAGTAAAAACTGTGATCCGGGAGCTTCAGACTTCTACCGGATAAACCTTAACATACAAGTAGGAGTTCAGAATCACAAATTTGATAATCAATTAACACGCGACGAACTTAATTTTAAATTTACAAATTTCACTGTTACTGTCATTCCCGAATTCATCCCAATTCCTAAGATTGATAATTTCACTAGCATGTTTATTTAACTTGAACAACAGAAATTATCGGCATTACTATTTACTATTCAACTAGAAGTTGCAACAGGGCGATTGTAATTCCGAATCCCGTCCTGAATTATTTATTCTCCCGCATAAACATCTAGAGGTAAATAATGAGATAACAAAAAAAGTGGGAGCAAATATCAAAGGGGATGGGTAATCACATATCATGTTAACTATATATTCCATTAAATTGATAAATTACAGGTAAATAGATAACATGCATTAGTCATAGTAATTACTTACAATGTGTATACAGATGAAAAGCAAATGTAATGGCAGAGAGATCAAACAGCTAAATCCCCTGGAATAATAGGAGTGTAATGTGATTGATTCAATGTCGTGACAGAAACGCTGTGTCGTCGTGATTATCAGTTACGTTTCGGACCGAATTCTCTACGATACCGAATCCTACACTCCTACCCCTGGAATAAAAAATCTGACCGATGACAGACGATAATAATGACTCATTTTGATTTTTTACTAGTTGAATTGATTTTGATCGATATAAATATTATGTAATTATTAAAAAAATTAAAAATTTCATCACTAAAAATTATATATAACCTATGTAATTTATAAACTTTTGAAATTTTATAAAAAGAACTTCTAAATTTCACCCAAAATTTGGTCAACTGAACCGTTTAAAATTCAAAAATGAATAAGTAATATCATAACGAGGAAGTAATGCATAAAAAATTGTTTGTTAAAATTTTTACAAACATACACTTATCTATTCTATTATAGAAATATTTAAGATTTTAATAAATCTTATTCTGGAACATTTAATTATTTAATAGTAAAAAGAATTAGTTTCCATTCAATGTGGAACTTTTGAGTTATTAGTTCGTATATTAAAATAAGTATATAGATTGAAATAGGTATATACCATTCCCTGTTTTTGTAGGAAATGAGATTGCTTGAAAAAGCTCTTCTGTAACTTCTAGTTAGTTGTTTACTTTTAAAAAAAATTTTATAACTGAATAATTATAATTATCCATCCCAATTTTCCGAACTTTCATAAATCTGATATCTTTTTATTTAACAGCTTTTCACTCTTTTTTTCCAAAATATTTATCTTATTTTCAATATTTTATCAACTTTTTATTCATTCGTTCGTTCCATCCGTCCAACTAATGGGTAGCAAAAATTAATCATGTGACTGGGCAATACGAAATCATCCTTGCTTTCGTGCTTTGCGGCGTGTATCACACTTGATTCTGCACCTTCCAATTTCTTTAGTAAATCTGCTTATTTGTAAGTATCGTTTTGTTTTTAAATGTCATTAAAAATTATAATAATATTTCCTAAATCTAGCATGTGCTATATGTTTGGAAAAAAACAACTAGAAATGGAAAAAAAATAATTAGCAAGACGAATAGAATAGTACCCCTTTAAATTAATACTCTCTTAAAAATATTCTATAATAATAAAAAAAATTCAGCCCCGTAAATGGAGGGGGAAAAAAAATAAGAACACGAATACAGGACAAGGCTTTTAGATTAATAGTCTCTAAAATACTCTATAATAAATATCATGATCGATATGAATAAATAAACCCTGATAACCTTTTTTAAGGTGATAAAAGTGATACATTTTTCCGATTCCAGAGATATCACTGAGGGATTCTACCGTGATACTTATTTTACATGGGTTTGTCTAGTGTGTGCCCATGGGCACATGCTAAGCACTAACATTTATAAAATTGGAGGGATTTGATTGGTGTGGTTGTTGTAAATGCAAGGGGGCCATCATTATTAAAGAGTGTAAGCCAATCAAAATCTCCCAAATTTATAAGTTTTAGTGCTTAGTGTGTGCCCTTGGGCACACCATAGAAAAACCGATTTTACATTTATTTGAAATTCCCGTATAACTCATTGCAGCCCGGCACAATTAAGAGACAGAATTACAGAATTACTTTATGTGTGTGTGTGTGAGAATTGGAAACGGAGGACAAAAATGACTTCGATCCACTTACTAAGTAAATAATTATCTGAACTCATTCCAATCAGTCACCTGGTTTCAATTATCTGAACTCATTCCAATCAGTCAACTGGTTTCATTCAAACGACACATGAAATCAAACCTACGATCTGGAAATTTCTGAATCGGGTTCATTTACCAGTACCCAAATGTCTAGCTAATCAAAGATAGGAACACAAAAACTAATGTGAAACTTCTATTCACAGATGAACAGGCAGTGGTAATCAGTTTAAGCTTTATTTGAGCTTCCGCATTTGAGACAGGGAGAAGGCAGGAGAGGAAAAACAAATAACTAAAACAACCTATCACTACCTGTTCGGCTGTTCAAAAGAAAATGAGATATAACATTCTAACTACATATGCACTTCTACACTACTTCCACAAATGAGCAAGACATTGCACAAACTCAACAATTAGATCCAGAATACTATATACACATATAGACAGATAAAAAAAAAAGGAGAGGCGTAAAAGAGTCAAGGGCCAAACCTCAGAATGTGAAAGAGCATATATCTTATATCCAAATCGGACCAAAAATCACAAAAGAAATTTTCAGTAACACGAGAAACCCAAAATCTTTATACGACAACAAAAGAAATATAGAACCACATTTCACAGTAAATTGAAGGATGTTAATTATTAATATTAGAACCTACAGCAGATATAAATGTATTATAGCGACACCCCACGCACAAAACTAGAAAAGTTCAAGCTTTCAGATTACTGTTGATGCTAACTGCCCGGCTAATTTTAGATATCACATCAAAAGTTAATACTTTAAAAGAATAACTCTAATAAATAGAATAAAGAAAGAGAATTTAAGGGATGTCACTGCAGATTAATCGACAGACGCCATCACATGGCATTTGCATACAACAAAAGGAGAGGAACAACTGAAAAAGGAGGAAAAGAAGAAGAACGTCAAATGCTTATATAAAGAAAGAATGGTATTGTCGCCTCCACAGAGAGGTGATTGGGCACATTATATAGCACAGACATACAACAGAAGAGGAACAATGGAGAAGCTAAAAAAAAGAAGAAATATCGGATGTAACACCTAATATAGAAGAAAGTTGAATGCGGGATTGAAGTAATCATCATCAAGAGATGGAGGGTGGAAGAGAAAACGCGCAAAGGTTTTTTCTAATCATTTCTAAACCCCTCGTTTTTTTAATACAAAAAATTGTATACAATAATTATATATATTAAAAAAATCGAATTCTAAAAATCATATCAAAAGTTTAACATTTTAAAGCGCTAACTTTAAGAAATAGAATAAAGAAAGAGAATTTAAGGGATGCCACTTCAGATTAATTGGACAGACAACATCACATGCCATTTAAATACAACAAATGTAAAACATGAACACTGAATGGCGAATTTTAGGTTTTTGTCACCACCACACAGAAATAATTGAAGACATTACATAGCACATACATACAACAAAAGAAGAGGAACAACGGGAGAATCCAGGAGAAAAAAAAGAATGCTAAATGTCGGATGTCACACCAAATCTAGGAAGCACCGACACTTCAAAAAAACAGTCGAATCCGTGTCCGACACGGCGACTGAGCACCGACTTGGCTGAGTACGTGTCCGACTCGCCATGTGACGTGTCGACATGCAACACGCGGTCGACTCGTCACCAACACAGGAGCAACACGCGACTAACTCGGCCCATCGAAAAAAGCCCAAACTCATATGTTTTTTTTTGCAAGGCCCAAACCCATATGTTATATAACCTAATATCACGGTTCTCATCTCTTTATAACATCTCTCTCCTCTTTTCATCGTCATATTCATCTGATATCCATCCGCCTATATATACATATAGACACACACATACACATCTCTATACATCTCCTTTTATACAAGATGATCATTCGAATGAAATGCAGAATAGATGTGTGTCTCATTACGAAAGAAACTCTATTATTATTATGAATGAAGTTATTCAATATTTGACATATATCAATATTATTTTTTTATTACTATTTTTCTAGGACTCTATGAGAACTGAGAAGTGGCGAATCCCCGTGTCCCGTGTCGCCGTATCCGAGGGGATGCTTATTCGCACCTAATAAAGAAGAATGTTGAATGCTGGATTTAGGTAATCATCATCAAGAGATGGAGGATGGAAGACGCACTCAATAAGATGGGGGCAAAAACGAGTAAGTTTTTTTAATCTCTTCTAACCCTTATGTTATCGGGTCGGGTTTGATTGAAATTCAAACTGTTTCAACCTTATAATTCGCCAGGTCGACTTAAAAAAGATCGACTTGCCGACACTCTCATTAACATGATGAGAACTAAAATGGAGCCAGACTACCAGGAAGTTAATAAACTCTAGAAGAAACATTCGATGTTCGTTTCATGAGATTATAATCCCGGGATTAGAGTCCATGGATTATAATCTCTTCACTATTATCCCTATGGATCCTTTAAATTACCATACTTTGTTTGGTTTGAAGGATTAATTTTAGGATAGGATTATGATCCTCTAAATTTATATCCTATGTTTGTTTGGAGGGATGATACATGGGATAGTAACATAACCCTTAATAAATTGCTAATCACATGTTTAGAAATGATGGTTAACCAGCAGCATCAGTTGACTAGTAATTTTTAAAAATCTGAATATTATCTCTCACCATATATACCATAATCCTTCCAGTATCAGGTTGACATCTTATATTTACATATTTAACTATGTTTACTGCAAGTAATTTGAACAATTAGACCAGTTAAAAACAACAGAGAAAATTGGAAATTGTATATCAAGAACAAATGGTAAGATAATCAAGAACAAATGGTAAGAAAAATCCATCAAACTGTAAACAATATTGTAACTCAAGCTAATATGCTAGCCACCAACGTTATTGCTATGTCCCACAACTTCCATTCATACTTCAGATGCATGCATATGCATATCAAAATGAAATAAAATTTTAACACCTTGTGCATTTGCAAAAGAGGGATCTAAAACTGGCCGAAAAAAATCTAGTTTTACATAAAGAAATGGTGAGCTGGTATACATAAATTACAAAGTTTCTATGCAGATACTCCTTTTGGACACTGCCTGATATCCTATGTTTATAGCAAAATCTCGCTACCTTAACACTTATAAAAAAGACAAAAAGAAAAGAACAGAAAAGCTACCTTGGTTGATCTCCAATATATTGGTTGGTTTACCCCGGTTAGTGAAAGGTTAGCTTCAAGAAGCACATGCGCCAACTCTCTACCATCTCTTTTCATCCTTAATTATTTACGAATAGGTAGGCATTCTTGCACATAGAACTTTTTGATGCATTTAGAACCAAATAGTCAGTTTGAAGCACTATGCTTTTTAGAAGATATTCGATATCGACCCCTGCCTCTTCGAGCACTAATGATATTAACCATTAGGGAGCTGCCTATACTTCTTAAAGCATCTCCTCCCATTAGCTTCAAACCATGGTTTTTTAAGAAATCTGACAATTTACTCTCGTGATCACAACTCACTGATTGCAATTCAAGTGCCTGTTGGCGGGACAATATAGCATAAAGGTGCACCGGTTGATTCAAGGTATGTTGGAAATTGTTTACTATCTCTTTTTGGTAACAGTGTTCATCAGCGGACTTTTCGAAGGTAACCCTCATCACTGCCATGGACTTTGGATCGTCTGTTGAAGGATCAAATACAAACAAGAACTTCCCAAATGCCATATCAGGCCACTTGAACAGAGTTACAAGAACATCAGTGCCCGGTCCAACATACTTCTGTATATACTTTTTAGGATCACTTTGCTGAGACTTGCTGGCTTGAAGAATGCGTGAAGCTTCTCTTAAACCACTTAAGTACGCACCATGCATGGTGGCTGGATGTTGACGATTAGTGGCTTCGCCAGCAAAGAACAAGTTGTTTCCTACACTTTCAGCAAGTATATCATAATCGCTGCCAGATGACTGTACTCTGACATGAGAGTAGGACCCATATGAAAGAGGGTCACTGCCCCATCTTGTACATATAGATTGAATGGGATCAGGAACATGAATGCCCTTCGGACCATATATACCTAAAAACAAAAAATAGGTTTACAGATGCCATTTACAACAATTGAGTGCACTGGACAAATGAGTAAAGATCAAGCAAAACTTTACAATATTCATAAAAAATCTATATACCTCTAAGGACAGTTAAAGCACAATGAAGCAAAGTGGACGGATTTTCATTCTCAAAAGATTGCGCAGCTTCTCCAGCCACCAATGCCACAAGAACTGGGCCCCCAGAAACAGTATGGTAACTGTAGAACAAGAAATACTTTCCTCGTTCATTACTGTTTTCACTGAGAGAACCAAATGTATCTAGGTCTTCACCCCAAAAAACATGAGTGAATAGCATAGCGACCTTATTCAGCAGACCAAACCCTAGTCTATCTATTGCTTCTACCTTTCTTTGAGGCAAATCTGGTTCGAATCTAATGGCCCTTTTCTTCAAAACCCCAAGTGGAACAGTGCAGAGCACAATATCTGCTTGAAACACTTGATCCCCAGCAACAACTTCGACTCCATCATTTCCATATTTAATTGTCTGAACTGTTTTCCCATAATATATAGGAACTCCTTCACATAATGCTATGATAAGTCTCCAATTTCCACCTGCTAGAAAGCAGTGATCACCACCCATTTCATAGGGATCATCCTGATCCCAATATGCAGCAGAAAGTTCTGACAAGCAACCTGCATTTGCATATTCCAAATTTGCATAATGCCAATCAAGAAGTTGTCTTTCCTCAGTATTTCTAGCTACGGCATAGAAGTTTCTAAGTGTCTCCAAAAATGAGCCTAAAGATATGTCATGTGCAAATCCGCCTATCATCTGCCTTAATTCAGTAACTTTGTCAAGTAACTTGTTGAAGATAAGTTCAACCTTCGAGTCAATCTCCTGATTAACCGCTGCTCCATCAGGCTTGTACAAGGGGCAGTTATCTCTGATCTTGTGAAGAGGAATAGAAAGTTGTCTTGCCAAAACACCCAGCGGATTGGCATGAATGCCCGTAATGACGCTGCCACCAAGATCCACAGTAGCTTCACTATCCCCATTATTCATTTTCTGTGAATAAACTCTTCCTCCAGGTCGAGTCCTGCCTTCAAGAACAACAACCTTGAAACCAAAAGAGAGTAGCTGCCTAGCCGCTGATAAACCAGCAAGTCCGGCACCAACAATTATCACAGACCCCTCTGTTGCCTCCTCAGGGATCTGAGATGTAAATGACTGAGAAACACCAAAATTGATATACCCGTTAAACAAAAGAAAGTCATAAGCCGCAGAAATCAAATGCTCATACTCATTGCTCACAGTTTCCCTGATCTGTCCTTTCGAAAGCCATATCCTTACATTGCTCCTCCACTTTGCAAGTATATGGTTCCTCACAACAATATAATCATTTTGTTCTTTTCCACCTAATTCCGACACAACCCTTGCAGCAATTTCATCTGGAAGCAACGCATCAATTGGAAATCCAAGAGATAAAGCAATCATAGCCTCAGTTTCCGTTTCTTTCTCCAAATCTTCTTTAGTTCTAGTTCTTTTTTTCGAAACCCCAAGTACATCATCCCCTATTAGTTCATCCATCTGATCCTCATTATAGTTCTTCGAAACTACTGTCCTCCTTGATGTCCTCCGGACTGAACCATCTGGGCTCTCCCTCATTGTTATCCTCGACAACTTCAACTCAAATCAAATAATCCTATCATTCACAACTCCTTTTAAGTTTCAACAGGTAGGCATCATACATACATATATCACTTTTCAGCACATATCAACTCAATTCACTGTATAATTAACAAAAATATATACACAATTAATAAAATTCAATTACAATAATCACAAATAAGTTGAGAAATTAAATTAACAATTCAGGTACATTTTGATTCAAAGAAACATTAGAAGTTATAAACAAAACTAACAATTGAGCACAAGATATGCATTAAATTGATAAAATATAATGTGCCCTAAATTCAATTGAACAACTTACCGTTGGATCGAAGCTTAATTTGTGAATTGAAATTTGTTGAACACGTTGAGTAAATTAGGGTTTAATTTGTTTTCAAAATTGGGGTAAATAGTGAAGCTGAGTTGACTCGGTTAAATAAATATATGTTGAATTGGAGGGAACGGAAGAGCTTATGGGCCATACGGTCATGGGCTACATATCCTTCTTATAATACCTGAGTCTATCAGGGTCCCCAGTTAACCAATCAAAAAACTTTGAATTATTTTAGAGCCAATAGGAGAACAATCCTAAAATTTAGACCAATCAAATTATAACACTTTTTTAATTGCTTAACTAAAGCACTACTCTACTATGGTTAGCGGTTAATTATTTATTATAATTAAATTAAAAACTTGATTTATATTAAGAATTAATTAACTAAAACTATACCTGATATACCTAAAGTTATTCTTTTAGCAGAATAGAACTATAGTCACATGAGAGGACTACAGCCACGTATTGTTCTGTGTCACAACTACTAAAACAAAGATTCTAAACACAGACGAAGCTGGGCATGCTCCTTCAGGAAAAGCATAATTATTCATCTGCAACTGTTTCTCCGGCTCGAGCCACCACCAAATTACACGAAACACAGGTCATTTCCTTTAGATTAAGTTTTCGTTTTCTTTACAGAGTATTTAAGTAACGTGTAAGAGCATCTACAACCATAGAATACCCTTAGCTAAAATGTGAGTTGGTATACCATAATTAAAAATTATAGCCAACATCGTCAAAAAAGTACACTCCAACCACGCCCACCTGTTGTCTATAATTTTAGCCAACCTCCTATGGATGGCTAAATTTGTCGAACCTCTACAGGTCTGTAAGAAAATCTGTAGCAAGATTGCACATCATTTATTACCATATTGAACTGATATATTCTATTTTAACAATTTGAAATATTAATAACATACTACTTTTAAATTATAGCCAACCAAGATAGCCAATACCATTGAAGCAAAATGTGTTACAGGTTCAGCAAATTTTATATAAAGTCTTACAGGTCCAATTTAGCCAACGATTATAGCCAACGCCGTTGGAGATGCTCTAAGAAGTTATCTGTCCATGTTGAGATAATGAGATTAGTTATGATGTTGGATATATAGGATAATTCTGTAGTGATTAAGTTTTTTTTTAATTGTATACTATGTGTTTGAGTAATTGTCTAAGCTAGCAAATCAACACTTTTACAAGTAGACACTTACTTTTTATTATAATTTTTGTTCAAGGCCTTCATATAGGTGTGATATTGTGCAGAGCTTATTAGCTGCAGGTAACGCTAAGCTATTCATTTTCCTGGAAAGCAATTCAATTCATTCTTTAAATGGCATAGTTTTCGTATTCAAATCAGTTCACTATGGCACTGGCATTTCGTGTGCAGCTATATCTACTTCTATAAACTACAGTACTAAATCACTCAAACAGCTGCATCGAAGATCGCAATGTACTAAATCTTGATCGAGACTTAAGGGCATGCATATATATAAAAGTTAACACGATTTCCTAATTTATGAATATCAAGTCCGATGTCTCCTGTTTAGTTATGTGTGGTCTGTTCTATAGTCATATTATTGTTTTCATCCTCTCTAGGTTCTGTTCATAGTTCTACGGGTTTCTTGGTTATTTCCAGTTATGGTTAGTGGCCCTTTTTTGATTTATCATTCGCCAGTATAGTGGTAGTTTTTAATATTTTAATGGAAATATTAATGTACAACTTGATAGATATTCAATTTTTTAATTTATTAATCTTCTTCATCTTTTTCTACTTAAATGTAGTGAACCATTACTTGAGTTAATTATTTTATGCAATACATAAATATTTCCATTTTCAATTTTTTAATTTATTTATCTTCTTCATCTTTTCCTTTTCAGGTCTCAGGTAATTAAACTCCAAATATTTTTATGGACAATCCTCACCCTGAACAGCACCTCATCCCTTTGCCTATGAAACGAAAAAGAGGTTGCCTAATGATCTGATGTATTGTATTTATTAAATAAAAAATTCTTTTTATTTACCATGATTTCAATTTTCACTTTCAAATAACAGGTCGACCAAGGAAGGAGGAAGCTATGAAAAATTCAAATACATCTACACCTGTGTCACTTGGACAGAAAAGACCGATTGGTATGTTAACTATTATTGTATATTGTAGATGATTCCTAATTTTTCTATTGCCAAGAATTATCACATCCTAATTTATTATGTCCTAATTATCATCACAATGTTTTATAGTATATACTAATATTTATTCTAGATGATTTGTAATCTTACCCAATTATTATAATTTATCCTTCTTATAATTACCAGGTCGGCCAAGAAAGAATGTAGATGTTAAAACTTCAAGCACAACATTTGAATTGAAGGAAGATGTCCTGGTTTCAAACTCAACATCTCAACTCATGTCAACTCCTCAAAAAAGACCTGTAGGTATAACTTTACAACCACTTTCTATGTGTCAGCAAGTATCTTATAGATATCATTGTGCCTAATAGATCTCATGAGACCAAATGTATAATTATATATCAAGTTAATGGTTATTAAAGAATTCCATTTATATTAGGCCGTCCAAGAAAGGTGCATACAAATTCAATAAGTGCCAGTGAAACAATAATTAGAGGTATATTTTCACATATTTGTTCTCTACTCTTCCCTTTATTTGTAATTAGATTTTCATTTTTTTTCCCTACAATATTTTACAGGACAAGCCAGACCTCTTATCGTAAAGACAGCTACACCATGTAATAATACTTATATTCACGCAAATGGTTCATTTCATTGTTTATATTTGTGCATATACCAACTGATAGTGGTTTGTTTTCATCTTATTATTTGTATTTGTCATGTATATATTCATTTTGTAGGCCACCTTCGTCCTTTATTGCCTAGGCTGCCTTCGTTTTCATGTAATAATGTCACAAACGTAGCCGCTTCCTCACAACTAACAAACAGTGAGTATGAGATTGTAGCATTTAATATATTTTGTAATATGGATATTTCTTGCAATAATCATGTTTCGATTGCATCTTTTTGTAGGAATTGTGCATTCATCTTCTAATAGTAAGAATGATATGAGGCCACCATCATCAAATCATATAAAAAATAAACCTGGTTTAACGTTGAGTATCGATGACTTAAACGATTCAGAATCATATGAATTGGACGAAGGTAGGCATTATGTGTCATTTGACATATTATTAACATATACGAATTGCCTTTCTAAATTGATGAGATTCTTTTTTTATGGGCATACAGGTTATATTATTGATAGTGACAATGATGAGAATTACAACAGCGGTGAAGAAGCAGCTCATAATGATACAATGACAATCCTAGCACACCAAGGTACTAAATTTCTAAGATAAAAAATTAATAATGTATGTACATTCCGATTTGTGAAATGCAATGAATATTGTTATGTTCACTTTCATTTGATATCATTGTAATTATCTTAATTAGGTGTTAAAAGTCAGTATCTTAATTTAGATATGCCCAAGTACAAGTGCAAATTTTGTCAGGCTATAATGTGGATAGAGGAGAGAAATAACAAATCCATGACCGACCCTACCTTCTCAATATGTTGTGCTGGTGGTCAAATTCAGTTACCAGAGGTCAAAAAGCCTCCTCCTTATCTAGCTGGACTGCTATTTGGACAATCAAAGAAATTTCGTGATTCTATAAAAGTGTATAATGCCATGTTTTGTTATACATCTTTAGGAGGAAAAGTGGACAATCTTATAAATAAGAATGGTGGGGGTCCATTTTGTTTTCGACTAAGTTGTCAGAATCATCATAGCATTGGGAGTTTGGTACCCCTTGATGGGAGAAAACCACAATTTTGTCAGTTATACTTTTACGACACTGAGAATGAGGTTCATAATAGAATGTTTGCATTTCGTTCAAAGGATGATAAAAAAGGTATACAACGAGAAATTGTTGAGAATCTCATTAAAATGTTTGATGAAGTAAGTCCCCTAGCTCAGAAATTTCGACAAGCAAGAGATCGTTTCAAGGAACAACAACCACAAGACCTGAAGATTATTTTTAAAGAATCTAGGTCCGCTTCTGGACGTCCGAATCACATTTATCCATCTTCAGAGATTGCTGCATTAATAGTTGCAGAAAATGATCCTTCGGGTGGTGATAGAGATGTTGTTGTCCATACAAAAACTTCTGGCCCAAAAGAATAAGCTTTATACACCCGCTTTTCATGGCATTGCAGTATCCTATACTATTTCCATATGCTGAAAATGGGTTTCATAAAGGAATTAAATATAAGACTATAGATTCTAATACTAAGAAGAAGAGGAAAAATGTAACACTGAAAGAGTACCACTCCTACCAGCTTCATATACGACCAAACGAAGGTTAGTTAGTGTACATTCTGTTAATTATACATATCCTGTTGCATTGTGTTAAAATTATTAACAATGGAATTCAGCTTACATATATTGCAAATTTACTTGCAGGAATGACATTGCGATATGGTGGACGTCTCTTTCAACAATACATAGTTGATGCTTTTTCCGTTATTGAGCAAACACGTCTTCATTGGTATAGAACTCATCAAAGTACAGTCAGGGCTGATATGTATCAAAACATACGTGATCAAGTCAGAAAAGGTGATGAAAATCCTAATAGCTGTGGGAAATCATTTATTTTGCCAGCATCTTTTACTGGATCAAAAAGGTACATGAACCAAAATTTTCTTGATGCTCTTGCCATATGTCGTGCTATTGGGCATCCAGACATATTTTTAACAATGACAGCTAATTCCAAATGGCCGGAGATTCAGCAAATGCTTAATCATACTCCTGGTTTGACCGCGGATGATGCACCAGATATAGTTACTCGAGTTTTTAAGTTAAAATTAGACCAACTTTTGCATTTTATCAAGAAAAAAGGGTTTTTTGGCCGTTGTATTGGAGGTATGTGGCTTTACAAGTTTAGGAATGTTACTACAAGTTAGTATAATGCCATTTTTGATATATATAACAATCTAATATACATGATATTCCAGCATTACATGTCATAGAATTTCAAAAACGCGGCTTGCCTCATGCACACATGGTGATATGGTTACATCCCGACAATAAGCCTAAGACCATTCAACAAGTCGATGCAATGGTTTCTGCTGAGATACCAGATAAGGATCAAGATCGTGATGGCTACAATGCTGTAAAACAATTCATGATTCACGGACCATGTGGCACAATTAACAACACATCTCCGTGTATGGATACTGAACGTAAGGTTTGTACACGGCATTTTCCGAAAAGGTAATTGTTATATGGATATATGTTCTTCATTCTTATATTGCACTCACTTTGCTTATTATTACCATCTTTTGCATGTCTTGCTTGCAGTAAACTACAATTTCATTATATTTTATATGTTTCTATTTATTTCATGTTTAATTTGCATTAGATTGAATCTTGACACTATTTGCTAAATATCTAAAATGCGCTACATGTAAATTTCATAAGGTATGCTTCAGAGACAACCTTTGATGATAGTGGATTTCCAGTGTATAGACGACGCAAAACAAATCATACTGTTCAAAAGAATAATGTTGACTTAGACAATCAATGGGTGGTGCCGTATAACAGAGAATTGTTACTCATGTTCCAGTGTCATATCAATGTAGAAATCTGCAATCACTCAAGAAGTTTAAAGTACCTTTTCAAATATTGCATGAAAGGACACGATCGAGCAACCATGCTATTGGTTAGAGCTAAAAATACAGTGCATGAAAGTACTCGGCAATCAGACACTACTAAAGTTGCTCCTATTAATGAAATCAAACAATATTTAGATGGTCGGTATGTGTGCGCTTCGGAAGCAATCTGGCGAATATATGGATTTCATATACACCTCAGAAGTCCATCTGTTGAACGACTGCCAATTCATTTAGAGGATATGCAGACTATCACTTTCAACAGTAATGAATTGTTAACAAATGTTGCAAAACGTGCTTCTTTTCGACTTAGTAAGCTCCAAGCATGGTTTCAAGCTAACCGAGAATATCCTTGGGCACGAGATCTCTACTATCAAGAGTTTCCTGGTTCTTTTGTGTGGGATGCTAATTCAACCAGATGGACACCTAGAAAACAAGATTTTGTTGTTGGCAGGATGAACTCCACATATGCATCTTCGGGAGATTTATTCTACTTAAGAATGATACTCACTAGAGTCAAAGGAGCAATGTCTTTTAGGGACCTTCGAACTGTCAATGGACAAGTATATAAAACTTTTAAAGACACATGCAATGCTTTGGGACTTTTAGAAAATGACATGGAGTGGCACGAGGCAATAAAGGAAAATGCCCACCACGCTACTGCGTCACAGTTGCGTCAACTTTTTGTGCATATTATCGTGAACTGCGAGGTCAGCAACCCAGCAAAGCTCTGGAATGATCATATCAAAGATTTTTCAGATGATATACTTTGGAAGCGGCGCCATATTTCTAAAAACAATGAGCTGACATTGTCTGAAGAGGAAATACAATTTTGGGCTCTTTCAGGTTAGTGTTTTAAACACTGAATACATTATCACTGTTTCATTAATTTAAATCTAATAGCACATGAAAAACTCTTATTACTTCCAATATTAAATTACTCGCAGAACTTGAGCAAATATTGAATTGCATCGGGAAGTCTCTACGGAGTTATTCAGATATGCCATTCCCTCCCGCTGAATTTCTATGCGGAATTTCAAACACTCTTATTGCGGAGGAAAGAAGTTATGATATTCAGACCATGATAGCCGAACACCAACAGTTGCACTCAACTTTAAATAGAGATCAGACGGTAGTATACAATTCTATAATTGAATCTGTTCATAACAAAAGTGGGAAGTTTTTTTTTGTACATGGGAGCGGTGGATGTGGAAAGACCTTCCTTTGGCGAACAATAATTTCAAAATTGAGATCTGAAAGAAAAATTGTTTTACCCGTTGCATCCTCTGGAATTGCAGCCGTGCTAATGCCAGGAGGTAGAACTGCTCATTCGAGATTTAAAATACCATTAGATGTAGATGAACATTCAAGTTGTGGTGTGAAAATGGGAACCGATATAGCTGAGTTATTACAGAATACAGATCTAATTATTTGGGATGAGGCTCCAATGCAAAAGAAGTATGCATTCGAGGCACTAGACCGAGCTCTTAGAGATATACGTGGCAACATTTCAGAAGACAACAGGCTGAAGTCATTTGGTGGTATTACCGTAGTTCTTGCAGGTGATTTTAGACAGATCTTACCCGTTGTAGAGAAGGGAAATAGGCATGACATTGTTAGCGCTTGCGTAAACCGGTCTTATTTATGGGATCAAGTTACATTTTACACTCTTAAACAAAACATGAGGCTCAAAAGAGGTAATACTGAACAGCTTAACAATGATATTGATGAATTCAGTAAGTGGGTGCTAGACATTGGCGAGGGACGCCTTTCATTTATCAGTGATGATGATCCAAACAAGGATCCAGAAGTTGTAATTCCGCAAAAGTTTGTTATCCCCTGCACAAATAACCCTCTATCTGATATTGTTGACATTGTATACCCAAATATTGAATGTAATTTCAAAGATCATCGATATTTACGGGATAGGGCAATTCTTGCTCCAACTAATAAGGTAGTTGATGAACTTAATGAGAACATCATGGATCGTATACCAGGTGAGGAACAAGTGTACTTGAGTGTTAATAGTATTGATGAAGGCCCGGTAAATGAGACAGAACTGAATTCGGCTTTTCCAGAAGAATTTTTGAACTCAATCGACATGTCTGGACTTCCCAAGCACAAGCTAAAACTCAAACCTGGTGTCGTGGTCATGCTGACAAGGAACATTAATCAGGCTTTTGGATTGTGTAATGGCACACGTATGGTGGTTAAAAAAATGTTTAAATGGACAGTTGAATGTGAGATCATCACCGGAAGTCATTCTGGAAGTAGACATATAATTCCAAGGATGATAACTACACCTTGCGACAACAACTCTAAATGGCCTTTCATATTCAAAAGGAAACAGTTTCCTCTACAGGTCTGTTTTGCAATGACGATTAACAAGAGTCAGGGGCAATCAATGGAGAAAGTCGGTCTATATCTTCCAAATCCTATTTTCTGTCATGGCCAACTTTATGTTGCTATTTCACGTGTCACTTCTCCAGAAGGCCTGCATATCATGTTGGGAGATGGAATAAACTACACAAAAAATATTGTATATGAAGAAGTCTTTTACAACTTACCTACAGAATAGAATTCTGTCAACATACTATTACTGTGAGTACAATTTTTAAGTAATTGTCTTCCTACGATATAATATATTTACTTTGTTTTTAAAGTGTTTTTCTTTTGCAAATTCTGATCAAGATGGATCAATTTTTATGGCTGTTTTCTTTACTTTATATTGATTTCTGCCGTAACAAAGTCTAACAACAATTGCAGGTGTTTGGTCCGATGACAGTAGCATGCAATTGATACCATTTTCTCTATGTCCAAAGTATACTTTTTGCTAGCACGAATTTCTATCATTGCCCCTAGGAATTGGATATCAAAGCTAGAGGCCATATTAGATTCCCAGGTACTATTTGATATTTAAATTGTTTTACTTTTTTATGCCATAAGCTATGGAAATATTCGTGTTTGTATATAAAGAAAACAAATATTTTTCCAAGTGCAAACTTGCAAGGTTCCAACCAAAAATATTAGGTAAAAAAACCCCTCTTCACCATACAAAGTACCTGCTGCTAATTGGAGAGGTACCATTTTCTGTATTATTTCTCTCTATTATTTCTCCACAATATCCTCAATTGCAGGTATTCAACACTTAAAAATCTGATTTTGATATATGTACATTACACCTTATATAATTTTGTACTCTAATTTTGAGCATGACAAAGCTGTGGTATTTTAATATCTGCAAGTACAACCTTCCTGCCCTTGCATGCCGCATTTTCCTATACTGTCTCCCAATACACAGAGGAAATCCTCACTAGGAGAAGTCAGAATAGTTGATCACATACCAATTTGAATTTTGATTTTCAGCATCACAAAGCTTAAGATTTACGGAGCTGCAAGTACAAATTTTTTAGCATTGCATAAGCTGCTGCTATGGAACAAGAGCATCACGAAGGTCATAGATTCCAGAATATGCAAGCACAAACTTTCTTCACTTCAAAATGTTTGCTTGGCCTTTGCTATATACTTTTGTAATACTTTGAATTTCAGAGATATTATGCTCACTTATTCAAAAGGACATAATGGACATGGGGATTACTGTATTTTAACTGATCTCATAAGATTGAAAGATATGGGCATATGCTGAATGTCTTTTCCAAATTGGTCATTGGTATCCTGCATGCCTGAAATCTAACTTACAGTACAACTATTCTGATAGTGTTTTCTCACCATACTTTAAGCAAAATCATATTAGGCCCTTCCGAGTCATGCATCAAAATGAGCAGGCTCACTTAACGCTTTAGTCAATACAGTTGAAAATTACTCAATTTATTCTAAAAGTAATGAAGAATTTATTTTATAAAATCTATACAGGGTCACAAGCTTCAAAAATGTGAAAATTAATTTTTTCCTATTCTAAAAAATTTTATGTGCGAAATGCCAACAAAAGCAACTCCTACAGTAATAATTATATAAATATTAATTCTTTCTGCCTAACAAAATCTAAATATAATAACTTAACATATATATATTTAAAAGGAAAATATTAATATAATTTTATTAACTTAAAACCTGCAATTACTACTATATATAACAAGTAGAAATAATGATATAATGAAAATTATAATTCAACTAACGGAACAAAAATATTATATAATACAAATTTTACTATACATAAATATTAACACACATTCAATCTAAAACAAATTTTTAGAAAATAATAATCGCCACAGGCATTAATAATTTAATGACAACAAATTTATTTAATAGATTAAATAATAATCTACCAATATTCACATATATATCATACATATTAAATTATTTACAAATTAAATTTAAAATCAATCTCAACAAAAAATTGTACTTAATTTCTATTTACCAAGAGTTACAACTATAGATGACCAACAAATGCAACTGTCCTGCGAGAACTGAACCAGTTATAAACAGAAGTGTTTCAACAGAAGTGTTCCAATGATTATTTATTTGCAAAACTTTATCTCTTTCCTCAAAGTCCAAACACAAATAGAGTTTCAAATTACAAAACAATTTCAATCCAATCCTAAATATGTAAACGTAATCTATAAATTATATTTATATCAGAATATTATTTTTCATCTACTATATACACACAAGAAAGTCTTCCGTTCTCCAAATCAACTTATCTCTCCGACCTTCACAAACCTTCTGATGGATACCTCAAGATTCGATCGTATCACTGACTTGACAAGCAACAGAACAAACTGGAAGATTAAGGTTCGACTTAGACGACTCTGGAAGAGCATCAATACAAGTACAGACACTTTCAAAGGTTATAATATGATACTGCTTGATGATGATGTAAGTCCTTTCACTTAACATATACTCTTCTTATAATTTAAAAAAATCTCACGGCCTATTCTAATCCTGCTTACTATTTTATATTACACTCTTATGTTTATCAAACTTACTTTTTAATCCGCCTTATTCTCTTGACACAAACCCATGATAATAGTAAGCTACACATACCTATATGCAAAGCAGGTCTACCACTTTCCTCTACGTTCATGGCTTTGTGAAGAAAGTCTGAAATACACACACTACTTGGATGAGTAAACAGAAACAAACTACAGACCACAAGTGACAAATCTTTTCAATGCTAAACTTTAATGACGGAAACTAAACTCCTAATGCAAAGTTGATATGCGGAATATTTTACCATATGCTAAACTATTTTCAACTGTTGTTATATGCACTCTTACATGTATGGTACTTTGAGATTGGTTGTATATCTCAGCACCCAACTGGCCAGTTTCTCTAACACTTTACCTTTAGTCATATATAGGCCTATCTCCCCTGACTTCAACCAATTTCTTGACCAATTTAATATCTACATGCGGTGAGATTTTTTGGCTTCCTCTCGGTTTCCTACCAGAGCCTATGCTTTTACAATTCACATATTACATTTGTCCTCATCAGCTGATGCGTATTCCTATCTATTTTTGCTTTATCATCTTTGTCAATAAAATAACTATATACACACATGTTATGTAGTTTCTAATCAATTCAAATAATTTAAATTATTTGAGCATGTTTCTATTTTGCAGAAAACACATATTCATGCTTTCGCCGGACTGGATTTTGTCAATGGGATCGACGAAGTTCCTGAAGAGGGAAAGGTTTACATCATATCAGAATTTAATGTTGATGATGCAACTTATTCTTATTCAGCTGTTAGTAACAAAAAAGAAATATATTTTCTTAAACGCACAAACATGACACTGATCGAGGAGGATGACGGAATGATTCCAGAATATAAGTTTGAGTTGGTCGCTTTCAACGCTCTCAAAAGCAGAGTTGGAGACACCAAGATCTTGACAGGTACTCAACTAGACATATAAATATTTCTATACAATTAACAAAACACACTGCTAACCTCCTATTATCATTGACCTCTCATTACCAGATCTTATGGGGTTAGTTGAAAATATACTTCCGATGCAAAGCCGCAACACATCCACGGGCCCAAAAGACATATTACTGTTTGACATTACAGACGGGAGGTAAACTCTTCAGTCCATACAACATCCAATATTCACAAAAGTTTGTCATTAACATAATTAAATATGATTTTTGGCAGTGAAAGGATAAAGGTAACAGTTTGGGCGGAACAGGCACATAAATTAAAGGAGGAACTAGATAAAAGGGAAGACGAGGATAAAATCATTATTCTTACGAGTTGTAGCATAACAGAGTATCGTAGTAAGTATCTATTACAATCCCCACATCATTCGAAATACTGTGCTAATTTAATAATTTAACATAACAAATACCTAATGCCAACCATCTTCTTCTTATAGAACAACTGCAAGCAAGCTCACTCTCCCCCACAAAATTCTATATCAATCTAGATTATGATGCAGTGCACAATCTACAATACAAGTAAGTAATATTCTTCAAATTTCAATATCACAATTCTTATAGAATTCAAATATATGCTGATTCCTGACTACTTTTTTGTGTCCCTACGTGACTTAATATTATTTCATTCTCTACTATCAAAACAGGCTAAATGCTATAAATGGACCCATTACTGTGGATCATAATGCTTCAGTGACTGAGTCTTTGGACAAGACGATACAAACATATAATCTGAAGCAAATTACCGACCTTAGACATTCAGATATGCAAAACGTATGTAAATAGTATCTTATTTTATCATCACCTAAAAGCATCTTATATACTCCAATTAACAACCTTTTTCAAACAATGTTGTAGCTGGAGGTGATATGTCATGTATCCGTCACTAGCATCGATGCACAGTCTAGATGGTGGTTTTATAGTTGTGACGCATGCCCGAAGGAACTCTCTTTCATCGACAATAACTACAAGTGCGAGGAATGTGGCAAAACTGTATTCTACCCTGACAAGAGGTATCATGTTTAATACATAATATATCTGGCATAATACATACAAATCGTAAACACATATTACATATATTATTGCAGGTTCAAGGTCTCTATGTACGTTACTGATCCCACTGATACAATTCAAGTGTTTATGTTCGATCGTGAGGTCAGACGTTTAGTTTCAGCCACTGTAAACGGTTTAATTGGTCAAAATATTAAAGTAAATACAAATTACACACTTATTACAATATACTCTATAATATCCATAAAGCTATAATACAAACAAGATTTTTTTAAGATTTTCATTATCTTCCTTACAGGAAGGAAAGGGAGACCAACTCCCGGAAAAATTGCTCAACATCGTTGGGACAAGACTTACTCTCACTTTATCCCTAAATGCTAAAAACTTAGTTGATGGCAATTCGGTCTATTTTGCTTCAGATGTAGTCAAGGTGGTTGCAACTTCTGAAAATGCATCAAGTGAACACACTTCTGAACAAAATACTATGGTAAGTGCTCTCAAAATTTGTATTCAAACTACTTAATGTCAAATAACTTATTATAGCTATTAATCGCAATATCGGATCATCTGAATTATTTTTGCAGGTTCCAGCTTCCGATCTCAACGGTCATGTTGTTGATACCCCGACGGAGATAAAACCACCACCAATCAAACGTGTACACAACAAACACGACGGGCCTAACAAAAAGAATAAATCTTAAACACTGTTGGATATCATCCTTCTTCCACATGCATGTTTCGTTTTCAATTTATTATTTTTGAACTATATTTTTACTCCATGGTGAACCTTATATGGTTATTGCAATTATAGATATTGGACTATTTATGCTCAAAAATTTCTTCTCAAATTAATCTGGATAGTGTGACTAACATTTCCCACACCAATAACAAAATACTGAAACATTCGTATATCTAATAATTAATAATAAATTGAATATAAAACATACGGTGCGTAGCACGGGTAAAATACTAGTACTGCATATAAATAGCACAACTCCAAGCCCAATCGATTTACAAACAATAATTAACAGGCTTGCGATATGTTGGGTGTTCCAAAAATTTGGAAATGGAATATCACGGTATGGATTGAATATCATAGAAGGGTTCGCGGGAGCCTTTCTCGTTTATAATTCAGGATCACATTGGTCATTATAAGCCTGAATCTTTTAATTGGTCCGGGTCCGTCGGTCCAAGATTAAGTCCGGTCCATAATCACAAAAAATATTGAGTTCATAGCCCGGTCTCATTTAAATCTGGAAAAAACTTGTACCGATAAATATTGAGTTTATATTTATATAAAATATAATTTTTATAATGTCCTCCTTCATTTACATATTTAAAGATGAAGAACTAAAAGTTTTCTTATTTAAGTCAAAAAAGATTAAAAAAATATAAATATTTGAATAATAATGATCGATATTTTGAATTAAATAAACAGATTTTTAATTCTTATATCAATAAATCAAAACTCATATAATTATAAATTATTTTTATATGAAAAAAAATAAGATATGCAGTTAGTTATAACTTGGGGCCGTTTGAGTGAGTTTAAAATAAGTGCTTCTTGATTAAAATAAAAAAGTGAAGTAGAAGTTAGAAGTTAGTTAAGACTTATAAGTGATTAAAGGGTTTGGAAAAAAGCAGAAGTCATGAAACAAAAGTTAGGAATCGTAGCTTTTTAGAAGTGCTTCTCGATTTTTTACACAAACGGTACGAATAAGTGCTTCTAACTTAAAAGTCCAGAAGCGGGGCTTTATATGATACCAAAATAATTTTTTTCAAAATAGATAAATATGTGTGTGTCAAGCAATCAATATAAAACTGGTCTGGTCCAAAAATCGATGTGCAACAAATTTATTAGTTAATTTCTGGTACATAATTTAAAATGTAAAAATTAGTGACTTATTTTAAAATGTAATTCTATTCTGTGTTTCATAGAAGCTTTTGAAACATTAAACTCATCTTATTGATATTTCAAATGATTAACAAAAGATGCAGTAAACTGATTTTTTAAATGAATCTAATCAAGATTAGTCAAGGATCCTTGGTTTAACACGTATGTTTCCACACATTTCAGAAAAGCAAGTGCAGAATTTGTAGTTTGCGATGGCATAAGAGTTGCTTCTGCTTCAGTCTCATACACCACTATTACATCCACTAAGGTCTCTGAGTCCGTGATGGCTGAAAGCTGAAAAGATGTTTTGTATGAGGTAAATCCATGATTCAGATGACCCCCTTCTATTACTTGTAATGCAATCAAATGCAGAGACTCATCAAGTTCAACAATCTTTTCCTTCTGATCACTTAATTTCTTCACATCTAAATCCACAGTGAGCTCAGAACTTTACTCAGCAGCATGATCAAGAAAGATAAATTTAATCTAATGCACAAGTTGAAAAAATTAAAGAAAATAAGTAGACTAACCAGAGCCGAACTTGAACAGGAACACAGTACCAATGCCACCATCTCCTTCAAGAATTTGCGCCTCTTTAACTGAATTGGGGATAATTTTTGGAAGCGCAAAGCATAAATCTTTGGCCAAAGTTCCCCATAAAATTTTGATCCCAACGCCAACTTTTGCTTGGGCTTTTAATTCTTTCATAGTCTCTTCCGAAAACCTCCCTAGTTACTATATCAATATATACTTCAATACAGTTTCTTCGTCCATAATTATATGGGTGAGGGAAAGTGATTGAATGGCATCTTTGTTTGTCAGCATATGGTTGAGATAGCATAAAAGATTGTTCTCTTTCCTGTCCGTTTTTAGCTACTATTATTGTATTTTTTTAGGACAGCATTTTAACTTAAGTTAGTAACTAAACATTATATTAACCACAGATATCTAACATAAACTTGGTAACTTGAAAAATTAATTAAAAGTGTTAGAATGTAAAACAGAGTTGTTTCTTGTTTGGCCTCAACCAAACAACTTAAATTTCACATATATAACATGCTGAATTTGCAGGAATCATATTAGTGGGAAGAAGGCATGTGGTGCTTTTTTACATGCTACACAAAGCTCCAAGATTCAACTGTGGAACGAGACGGTAGTGCAGGTAGCAGAGACTCATACAGAGTAATATACTTCTATTGATTCACTTGCCAATTGCAATGACTATGTTACATAAAGAATAATGTCATCATTAACCCTAAATATCCTGGTATAAAAGAAGGATTCAGGTTACAAATAGAACTTGGTACTCATCTTCCATGAGGATGCACTCATATTGTAGATCATCATCTGTACTGGAGTCTCTCCCTCAATCATATTTAAACTGTTGTCATGTTGAGCTGAAGTATAAAGCTTAACTAGTGGAATTATGAGCTGAATGCAAAATGAGGGCCCATTTTTTTTACTTCCTTCAACGCACATGTCTAACTTTTCTCAGCCCAAGTCCATGTTTATCTACCGTAGGTGGGATTTGGGAAGTGGGCAAAAAATCACTCCCTTTGGAGCTGCTCTTAAGCGACCTTGGAGGATATCTCAGTAAATCTATCCTCCTGGCATTTTTTCCTCTAGTTGTCAACTTCTGTCTGGTGCGCTATTTATTGGTTGTTAAGATACTGGCTAAGCCTCTAAGCTCAAATTATTGAAAGTACTGAGAGTAGTTTTGTGATTAAAAGTAGTTGTGCATAAAAGAAATATTTACATTTTTAAAGGTTGATTCAAATAGTTTGTGCAGTAGAGGTGATTGATGCATATAAGGATAAATTACCTCTACCTACGAGGTGAGACATTAATTAATTAAGGTTTAAGCAGAAATACAGGTAAGTACCAGATCCCCAACTACATAATAGCAGAGTATTCAATATTTTAGCGTGTTGATAGAAGCTAATACACTTGTTTTAGCCAACTAGTATGATCACACAATTCTTGATGCCGAGTTGAAAGCTCCCTTTATCACTTGCATGTTATGGATTTAATAAAGTCCCTACAGCTGCACTGCACAAAGACTCCTTCAGTCCTACTTATCCGCTAATCAAAACATTTATTTTCTTCTTCTTTTTTTAATAAGCTAGAGTTTGCTTCTAATAGCTAATCCTCTATACCAGAATTAACCCGCTTCTTTTGGCACACGATTACTCATTTTACAGTTAAAACACATTCTTGGCTTGTCCACAAAAGCAAGATATGACCAAGACAACCCCGGTTGAAGAGTATTAGCATTACTAGCCACTTCTGATGTGGCTTGTTCTTGCTTTGACAATTCTCCGCCGCCAGGTTATATCTAACAGTTTCAGTATAAGCTTAAAGCACCCTTGTACCTCATTAAAGATTAATCTCATACATTTAGGCAATTAGGAACTTAATATTACCAATAGAATTGTACCATATCCACAATTTTGAGAAAACAACCACCTGGTTTACTAAAATTGCAAAATATCAAGTTTTCATTTCTGCAAAAAGAGAAGTTATATGTTGTCATACGATTCTTCTTCAGTGTAAAACATAAAAATTCCCGAACAACATTCAAACTGAAATTGTCCGATTGGTGCTTGTATATATTGAAAAAAGATCATTTGTAGGACTTAAGAGTAGCTCCGCAGTAAGTACATACAATAGCTTTCCAAGATTCCCAGTAAAGAGGGATGTTACAAAATCTTGTGGAGACTTGCATGTCTGCAACTTTTGCACCACTACCGCACCTTGAACATGTTCCTGCCACCGGTTTCGCCCTCCTCATCATCCTCCTCTGATCCACCAAAAAGCAAAAACACGCCATCCAAATGCGAATGTCGATTGATCCTCTTCTGATCTTTCTTGTATCCTTTTTTTTTTTTTGGCCTAGATGATCGGTAGAGTCCTTATGTTTTTGTTGGAGAGTTGGAGTGATGCTGGTGTTGTTTATATAGTGGGTTTGTGAAATGTCGAAACTTAACAATAACTCTCTATGTACATACGTGGGATGGGAGTTAAGTGTGAATCGTTGGATAGATGCCACTTGTTGGGGCATATTAATTAAGTACAACGATCCCCCACTTGATACAGATAACTGAATGGACTCATTATGCAAGGCTGAAGAGATCAAATAACACAGTTTCACCGTCTTCTGTGATCTCTGAGTTATCAAAATTGTTGACACGTTGACACAATGAACGAATGAATGAACTCCGTCATGTTTGGTCAAGCTTTTTTTTTTCCCAATGGTTGTTTGGCCAATCATTTTGAATGTAAGGAAGGACAATTTTTTATTTTTTTTTTGATAAAATTACTTGCAGATAAATGAAATGCATCGAAATAAATTTCCATCTATGGTTTGAGGCTTAGGGGCCATTTGAAAACTTTTGAATGCGGTTGCTGAATTGATTGAAAACTGAATCGCTCGGTTGTTAAGCTCATTTGATAAACTATTATATGATCTGATTGATTCTTGAAACTTGCTGAAAGCTCATTTGATAAACTATTATATGATCTGATTGAATCTTGAAACTTGCTGAAACATTTATGTTTCAAGTAGTAACTATGAGAATATTTACGGACACTTGACTACTGCAATACATTATACATATTTTATAATCAATACTTTTTATTAATAAGCGAAATCACGTCTCGGTGGAACATCAGTGCCAAAAGTACCAATATTTGGTCACTTTCGTATTGATTAGAATTTTATAGTTATTATTATACTATTATTAAAGACTTCTATATAGAATAAAGTTTTATTATTAAAGATTTCAATATTCATTAGGACAATAAAAGACTTTTGTATTGATTAGAATATTATTATTAAAGATTTCAATATTGATTAGGACAATGTTATATAAATTTTATATTTAATAACTATAATCAATATAGATTATGAAAAGATTTTCATATTGTTAGGGTTTTATATTATTAGGATATTATAGTTATTATTATCCATTTTTAGGATTTTATAATTATTATTCTACAATTATGAAAAGACTTATATATTAATTCGGATTTTATTATTAAAAATTTCAATATTGGTTAAGATTTTATAATAATTATTATTATACTACTATAAAAAGACTTCTACAGTGTTTAAGATTTTGTAATATAACATTTATCCTATTCGCACAGTTAAATCGCTAACAATTTAACTTATGAAACAGTTCTACAAAATTCATATCAGAATTTGGCTATCATCATATTAGTTTATAATTAACAATTATTACTATTATCAAAAAACTTCTATATTTGTCAGGATTCTGTATTATAACAATTATCTCACTAATAAAAATATATTACCAACAAAATTATTTGTTTTAATTTTTTAAAGCTCAAATAATTTAATATACGGAACAACTCTGTAACTCTTTTATCATGTTTCAGAGTTCAAACAAATAAAGAGTTGATATTAATATTAATATAATATCCATATATAGGTTTTATCGATAAGCGGAATCAATATCATCAAAATACTAAATATCAAAAATTGGTTATTATCATATAATTTTTAATAATTATTATTATCATCATATAACCAGGAGAATACTTCCATGTATGATCACAATTTTTGTAATATAATGACTATCACACAAACAAAATTATAGTCAACAAAGCTATTCATTTTAAATTTTAAAACTCAAATAATTTATTTTATAAAATAACTTTAATTTGGTTATCAACATATAATTTTTTTATTCGGCAGTAATAATAATTTATATTATTATAGATTTTATAATAAAATAATATCCTACCAATAGAATAATAATGTCAACGAAATTATTTGTTTTAATTTTTAAAACTCATACAATTTAATTTACAAACAAATCTATAAAATTTTTATCATATTTCAGAATTAAAGTAAACAAGATTCAGTATTGATATCAAAGTACCAAAAAACTTAGTCATATATTTTTTAATAATAATAATTATTATATGCTCTTCAAAAAAATTGCGATAAAGACAAATAAGCTGGTGGTAGACAAATAGAAACTCAAAGAGAATAAAGTCATTATCCATATTGCAACATATAATAAAATAACCGAAACACAAGACATACGTCAAAATATTTGATATCAAATTAATTTTGGAAAGTTAATTAAGTTTGTCAAACTACAATATTAGTTTATTAAACAACAACACCACCACTGTTAGATATACAAAAACTCCAAAACTCCAACTAGAATTATATATAATGTTTGCCTATTAGATGAATAAAATAGTTGCGACTTAAAATTTCGAATTTTTATTCAAGATAAGAGACACTATAAACGAACTTATACGTGTTGATATTGAATATTATTTTCACAATTTAAAAATCATCAAACAACATAGTAATTTTACTAAAATAAAACATAATGTTAGAGTTATGTTCCATAAAGTCCACATTTAAGCCGTAATAAGCACCAGTCATAATCTTTTAGTTTAGTCATAAATAATATCTTTAATTATTCAAATTTTATATATAATTTACCATCTTTAAGTAGTTTTAAATATAATTATCAATTAATCATTAGCATCTTTCAACATTAACAATCATTAAGATCATTATTTTATTTATGAGTTATATTTTAGAACATATATAGTGTTTAGTGATATATAAAATAATTCTTTTATCTTTTGATTGCAACAATTATATTGTAGAACATAACCTGCAAATTGTCAAACGTTTACAAAAATTGTAGACTAAAAATATTAAAATTGAAATGAGTAGATTATTTTTAAATAATCTTGGACTCCATAGATTATTTTGTGGACTCCATAGAATAGTGACCCATATTGTTATGAAATAAATTTAAAATAAGATCAAATTTTAATATATAAAAAGTCTGATATTAAATAACAATAATTTAAATATCATTTAAAATCAATAATTTAAATAGATATAATAAAATATAATAATGTATTTAAAAAAAAGACATTATTCTTCCAATAAATAATAAATTTTAAAATTTTATTTAAACCCGTGCTTGGCACGGGTTATCAACTAGTTATTTAATAATTCATATACTGTTTTTCCTCAGCCTATTGTTTTAAATCATTAACCATCAAATTAATTTGATATATTGTTAATTTCCAATATACAATTATATTATTTAATTATTTCTTGAACAATACAATTATTTTACAAAATTTACTATATTTTTCGAATTATATAATGTTCTGTTATATTTTTTTTGATATTTCGCGACTAAATTTTCATTAGTTAAAAATCATTTATTAAATAAATCTTATAATTATTAATAAAGCGGATCAAATTAATCTGGTATATTTCCAGTCAAATCGAAAATTCTTTGGTTAGATATTTTGAATATCAAAATCTATATGACTTTACTAAAATCTCATATACTTATAACTCAACCTCATTGTCAAAAAGTTATTATTATCTAAATAAATACGTTATTTTTAGGGGTTATATATACGAGTTCTTAGGATTCTTCTCTGTAAATACACCTGGAGGGGGGTGAATAGGTGTAAATGGCTAACTATATCAATTTTAAACTTTTACCGAATATTTCAGCTTACTGTTTTCAGATCAAGTGTGATTATAGCAGGCTATTATGCAAAACAGTAAAGTGCGGAAATGTAAATCAGACACAAGCAATTTTAGCCAGGTTCGACCCCTATGTCTAATGGTCTACGTCCTGGTCCCTTACCAACTTGGTAAAAGAATATATTATTACTGAAAATTCCAACAATTACAGAATAATAATATATCTCCCTTTACCCAGTCACCTAAAGCAGCTTGCTGAAACCTTGAGCAGACAGAAAACAGCTCGACACTTAGCCCCCTGTGCACCTGTTCTTGAACCTCTGAATTCCTTAGCTTTCCTCCTTGAATTCACCTTGTTCCTCGAACCTTAGCACCTCAGACCTTGTGAAGATTAATTCTATCCAACTCCCCCTTTGTTCTATACTTGTAACCCCGCTAGCTTTAGTGACTAATCAAATACAACTTTTAATAAAATGAGAGATTACAACTCAAACTATGCTCTCTAATAAGATATCAATCGAATACACAATATAAGCTCATAAGAGATTTAGAATGTTTTCAAGATCGTGAGTTGTTAACTATTTCTTGAAAACAGCAAGCCGTTTATATACTGAAAAATACAACGGCTATATTGAAACAAACCTCCATGAACGTTGCACTATGTGAACGTTGCAGGTTGTTAGTTCAATATAAAACTCCATAGAAATAGAGGACTGAGTTTTAGAAAGACGTTTGAAGCAACAGTCCCTATTAAAATGGGATAAGGAAGTGTTTATAAAAAGATAAGTTTAAAACATAACAACTTCCTTGATTTTAGGAAACATTTTCAATTTAATAACCTGAGCTTATAATATATATATTTAACTCATATACATATTAGAAAACGTACACCTTAAGTCCTAATATTTGTAGAAGTCAACAGCTGCAATCTTTGAAGTGTTCTGCTTCTGGTAGGACTCTATTATAGCTTGCTATTATAAAACAGCTCGCTATAATTCTGTTATAGTAAAATTCCTGCAACACAAGGTTAGAATTACAAAGCAGCAGGCTATAACAGTATGTCAAACTAAAATAGCTTGCTAAAGTTCTGTTGCCTATATAAAACCTGCAGAAAGGATTAGATAATAATATAGCAGGCTACAACAGAGTAAATACATTATGTTAAGCTGAAAATGATAATAGCATGCTAAAGTGTGTCATATACGAGTTTTATTTATTCCAAACTCATTTGGCAGAAAAAATGTATTTAATATACTAGATAAATATGTTTCTAGATTAATAAATAACGTAATTCTAGTGTACATAAACATGTTATTTATTTCCAAATAAATAACGTATTTATTAATATATACTAATTCTAGTATATATATATATATATATATATATATATATATATATATATATATATATGACACTTAATATTTATGTACAGTATGAATAAATATATTTATGAGTTTTTAGGTGTCTTCTTCATGTCAACAAATGATCCAGTATATATTTATGTACTTTCTTTTCTAGATGAATATATATTATTTTTTAAAAATAAAATAAGCAAAATATGATTTTTATTTATTAGCGGAATGACAGGACAGTTACGGTGACTGGTATACTAGACATTCCTTATATATTATATATGGGAGACGGTTAGTTCATGATTATGAATACGATTAACTAGAATAGAACGTCATACCAGGTGTTTTAAAAATCTACGATTTAACCGTTTAATCTCCGATTAATCCCTGGAAGGTCAGCCACCGATCCGATTTTTGAAATCCGATTAATCCTTATATATATTTCTTAATTGAAGTATATATGATAAATCATTAGAATTAAAATACTATATTATTTTAAATATGAGTAATTATAAAGTTTATGAATATAGTAAATATATTAGTTACTAAATAGCTAATATAATAATAACTAAATATTAAATAATATTTTAATATTAAAATAAATTCGATTTTCACACCGATTAATCCCCGCTTTCCTATTAATCCTTGAATCGGTAACTCAACCGATTAAATCCGATTCCCGATTTATGTAACACTGGTCATACCCATGATGTTTGAATATTAATTTCGTTATGTGAAATGAGAATCTGTTTTTATTTATAAATGAATCACTTCTCTCACACTCTTAAAATATCTATTTTCATATCCATATTCGTCACACTCCTTGTTCTCATTTCTGATTTCCACCCACCATCTAAGCGTGTTTATAATATACTCCTATTTGATTGAAGTGCTGAGAGCCTTTATTGCAGAAGACTATTACGAGCCACTGCCCTTATTTATAGGTTCAGATTAATAATTCAGACAAAGCACACCAAATGCGAAAATTCAGGATTATAATAGTAATTCATATTTATTAGCGACATGAACAAAAATATCTCTGCCCTTCACATATAATGTTACAGGTATAAAGCAGTCCCTAAATTAAGAAAAAGATGGGCAGCCCATTTGCCATACCCAGCAATTATGGGGACCCTTTCTGCTGTTAAGTATGAACTGAACTTGTAGCTTGATTTGCGACTACCTACGTTGTTCAAAGTATCGAAGAAGACATTAATGTTATCTATGACTAGTATTAACATGTCTTCCTATTTGGCCAAGTCCATTTTCTCCCTGTTCCTCTGTTTCTGAATATATGGACATGGTCAAGGAATATGCTAACGCACAAATTGAAGATTCTTTCTATATCACAAATATATGTTCAAAATCGGCTTGATTATTCATTTGGGATTCTTAAGCATTTTTTTTAATTTTTTCATTATGCAGAACTTTACGGTTTCTGAAATGAAGAAAATGAAGAGTATGCGCCTATGCGGGAAACAAAAGTTACGTGACAGGCTTGGAACTTTGAAGGTATCACTGCAACAAAATGATACTCCTATAGTTTCTCTCAGAGTCCTTGATGAAATATTTAACAATATCAAAATGCGGCATGGAGAAGATATTCTAAATTGGGGAGACGAGAAAATCTTTCTCTCCTTGCCAATGTTATATGACAGTCCTTTTTTCGCCAGGTCCTGGAACATAATTTTGAGTCTGAAAATTTCATTATGAATAAAATTCTTTTTGTGGTATTGTAGTCATAAAATATTACCAACAAAATGATTTCTCAATCACAGTGGTGTCCCATGTATGCTTTATGCGGCTGGTGCTGAAACTCAGTGCCTTTTGTTGCTGCATGTTATACCTTCGGGTAAAGATTCTGAATGGAATTTTAGCTCATCCCAAGTTTCCTCATGGAGCTTAAAAAATCATGTGAACTTCTGCCTAAAGACGTACTTCTCGGTATGTTGGGTTTATAGATTGATCTTGGCACAAGAATGATAATCAAAGAATATCGGCAGGCATAGGTGGGTATGTTGTTGACAAGAATCTTGAATTGATCTTTTCTTTTCTTTTTTTTGGCCCAATTGAACAGAATACATGTTTTGCACGGAGTTAAAAGCCTTAATGCATATGTTAAAAGTAGCAAATACAAGGAAGCAAATTTTAAATTTTTCACGGACCCTTCTCAGTTAGCCCAACACTTAATGATCTAGATATGAGTCACAAATTGGAATGTTGTATGGTCCGCAACTGGCTCACGGCATGGCTTTAGTTCTAGCAGCAAAGAATCTGAATCTTCATTATATGAAGCTAGAGAACTTGTGAAATTTGTCATAAGCTAGCATGTCGTTATTTGATCAAGCCCGAGTAGCTGGACCAGTAAGAAGCTTATAGTTAACGACTATGCGTTGAATGCAAAGCCATATCCTACATCACAGTGCTGAGTTTATAGTTGACTCTTTCTTAAAATTATAGTTATTTCAACTTCTAGTGGTAGGCAGTCTTATGATCTTATCTAAATCTATGATCCAGTATGTATGCTGCATTGCCTGTTTTTATATTTTTATTTGGTTTCCAGCCGCCTTGGTTTTCTATTTGCTTGTATGTCAGATTGATACTCTATATTCTATTTGTTCGTGATCTGTTAGCAAGCATGGAAAGGGTCACATCTGTTTGTCCCATCCATACTAGTTAGCTACCAGTCTGCATCAGTACCTTCATTCTTCATTATTACCATCTGCAAGCACAATTTTGGGTTCGGGAATTAGATTGAACAAGCTACTTCCCTTTACAAGTGCTCGACTTCTTTTGAATTACACTAATATGTAGGCGATTTTACCTAACTCCTCCGAGCAAGAAATATAACTGTACCATTAATATTCTCATCAATATATATTAATTTATAAATTATACAATTAATTCCGTACTAAATATGTATTTTTATCTTCAAATATATAAACAATATATTTTATTTCTTTTATATTTGACAAAACTAAGTCAAATACGACATTACTCATTATATATCATGCCCGGAATACTTATATCCTGGCATTTTGGTTAAACAACATTTCTTGATTCATCAAATATTTGGAACGAACTGGTTCATGTTGCAAAGGTTTGCCGTGGTCCTTGACTTAATTACTAATTAAAGTAGTATAATGCATATCCTTTCTCCTAATCATTCAAGACGGAGAGTTTTGAATCTCATCAGCATATAAATTTAGGGTGACGAATAATCTAGATAGCTACTTTATTTTATATGACGCTTGACTATTTACGCACGTCTCAATGTGCTTTGACCGGGCACTTATTTATATTATTTTTTAATTTTTTTTTTCTGAATTAAACTATGGGGCTGTTTGGGTGAGCTTAAAATAAGTGTTTCTTGCTTAAAATAAAAAAGTGAAGTAGAATTTAGAAGTTAGTTAAGACTTATAAGTGATTAAAGTGTTTGGGAAAAAAGTAGCAGTCGTGAAACAAAAGCTAGGAATCCTAGCTTTTTATAAGTGCTTCTCGACTTTTTACACAAACGGTACGAATAAGTACTTCTAACTTAAAACTCCAGAAGCGGGGCTTTTAAGCCCCTGCCAAACACCCACTATCTTTTACCTACTTTTAATCAAAAAAAAAATTTAAAAATTATACTTTCAAGGGCCCGGTCAAAACACATTGAGATGTGTGCAAAAAGTTGAGCGTCATATAAAAACTAGACCTGGCAATTCGTGCAGATCGTGTACTTTCGTGTCGTGTACCTTTTCGTGTCGTGTACTCAAAGGCCAAACATAAAACCGACCCGTTTAGCGTTCGTGTATTTTCGTGTCGTGTACTTCCGTTTTTGTGTCGTTCTCGTGTCGTGTTTCGTGTAAAATCGAATATAAATATAAATATAAATAAATATATAAATTAATGTAAATATTAGATTTCTAGACAAAAAATTTACAAAATAGTATGAAATATATATATTTAAATTATTTACACTTACAATATTATAAACTATGTATTATTTTAAAAGAAAATATACATATTTATCATTAAATATTGATTTTTAACTATTAAATTATATTTATTTCGTGTACCTCGTGTCGTGTCGTGTACCCGAAGGGTAAACACAAAACCGACACGACATCTCATTCGTGTACTTCGTGTCGTGTACTCAAAATGCAAACACAAACACTAAATTTTCGTGTCGTTTTCGTGCCGTGTATTCGTGTCGTGTGAAAATTTGCCAGGTCTAATAAAAACCAGAGGGAGCAACAAACATCAATTATTATTGACAAGTTAAAGCTCAAACATCCGGATACTATAATTGTTTGGGCACACACACTAACATCTACTTTTTGTTGTGATGAAGGGTTTTTACTGGTCATGATTTTTGTGCATATGCAAGAGGCCATGATTATTAACGAGGTTTTGGCCAATAGAACTTCTCCACCTCAACAAAAAATGATTGTTAGTGTGTGCTCATGGGGACACACTAGAAAATCCGTTGTTTTAAACACTCTAAGTATAGTTTAGAGCTGCGAGAGATTTAGAAACGTACTGGTTCTCCTTGAACCCAAAACTGAGTGGTATTCCACTAAATTCTACTCCCTCCGTCTCTTATTACTTTTCCTGTTTCTCTTCAGCACGTTTGCCAATACACACTTTTGATCTTTAATATCATTAATTTGGTATTGGTATTAAATATAAAAACTTCATTGTATTAAAGTACTCGTGAATACGAATCCAACAAGATCACTCACGACTATATTTAGTCTTATAGATTAGACGTAAATTAGTAATTTGTCTCATGTTATGAACAGTCCCGACATATGAAACGAGAAAAGAATAAAGAAACGGAGGGAGTAGTACTAATGATGAATATGCCTAACATTTGGTTGCTCTGACTCAGGGGTTTTGAATATCAAACTTTAGAAGATTCCTTGTCGGTTGATGAATTGAATTTGATGTTAAATTCTGTAATCAAATTCAATAATATTTTAATAACCTCTTGTTAGATGCATCATATCAGTAATCCATTCCACCATTTAGCTTCGTTGGTGTTAAAGCAGTAGTTTACGTAATTGTATAGAACTTCAAAAAGTCAGAGAGCTTAGTTAAAGAATAGAGATGAAATGTCTCTAAACAGTAAAGTGGTATTCTGAATTTCTGATAGTAGAGAGTAGTACTGTATAAAAAGGGGTTTGAGGACCGGATCACATGACTAGCAAGCTGCAAGAAATAATATATATAAATAATAATAAATTACAAATACTCCTATTATTTTGACATCAGGTCAGTCATTAATTGATTTGACGATTATGGTTGCTTAATCTTGGCAAAATCTCTCAGGTCCAATTGTAATTAAACGATTTTAAGTTTATATCGCATGTCACATTCTAAACATTGAAATTTTCTCGCCAGTGCTGGACTTTAACACCCAAGTCCCTTTCGGAATGCCACAACTAGTCTCTTTCCAATGGGATGTATAACTGCATCTTTAATTAATGTTTCAGATTTCGGTGCAAGAAAACCGTCTCAGACATTCGTGAATTCATTCTCAGACTCAGCACAAAAACATAAAAAAAATCGGACCAAATTACACACCACCCTGGTTTGTTCGTTCAAGCACAGTGAACCCTTAAAACGATGCATCAAAAGGGTCATTTCTTACGGTAAAATATACTCCCTCCGTCCCAGCCAATTCTTTACGTTTGGTTTGGGCACGGAGGTTAAGAAATATGTATAAAGTAGTGGAAAAGAGGAAGAAAAGTGGGTGAAGTGGTGGGACCCGTCAATTTTTAACGAATAAAAGAGAGATAGTGGAGTAAAAGTAGTGTGAAAAGGGAGTAAAAGTAGTGTGAAAAGGGAGGAAAAGTTGGGAAGTGGTGGGACCCATTGACTATTTTTGGTAAGTTTTGGAATATAAAGAATTGGATGGGACATCCCAAAAAGGAAACTGTAAAGAATCTGGTGGGACGGAGGGAGTAGATGTGTTGGTTTCTTTTGATATGTTGGTAATTGATATTGTTGAAAAATGTGGGTAAAAATCATTTTTAGTCGTTATAAATGATTAAGGGATAAATGAGATAAGATAATCCAAAAATGTTTTCTTCACCACAATACTTCTGAGTATTTATGTTGGATATTTTTTGCCCTTTCCGTCATAATTAATATCATTTACGACGAAAATTTTCCGTCATTTTTTATATTGTGTCACAAGTTTTTAAGTTCAGACACGTGGATTCCATTTCTCAATTTATTAAACACAGGATATGATGAAAATATCCGTCGTATGTTCAGTGTGGGCCCAATATATTACAACGGAAATAACGTCTTTAGTTCAGCCACGTGGACCCACAACCTTTTTTTAGTGTAATATTCGAAGACATGTTCCGTCGTATGTTTGTTACGTGGACCTCATTGACCAACTTACAACGGAAAAGTAAAACATATCATTCTCAATTTATTTTTTACTTTTAAAGAGTTATCATTATATAATTATGTAAACTTATGACGGCGTAGCTACGGCGGAATCGGAAAACATTCCATTTGCAATTATTTTTTGTTTTTAATTAGTTAAATATGTTATATTATGATGATTTTGTTACGACGAAAATGTAATTTACGGCAGTTCTTTATGACAGTATTTTACGGTGGAATTTTTTTATTATTTTGCGTCTGAATTCTAGCGAATAAACAGAATAAATACGACGGAAGGTAGATATATCGTAAGAACTGACGAGAACATAAGGTGAATATTGATTTTTTGTCGTAAGTTTTGCGTACACTCCAACCTTATTTCCTGTTATTTTTAATTATAACCAAACTCCAATGGATATAAACCTCTACATGTCTCTGAGAAATGTGTAGGAAAATCATACATCATTTATTATCATATTGAAGTGATATATTATATTTGTAACAATCTAAATATTAATAAAATGTTATTTTTAAATTATATCTTAATCAATATAGTCAATACCATCACAACACAATGTCTTATAAGTTTAGGAAATTTTACATAATATCTTACGAGTTTAATTTACCCAACTATTATAGTCAATCTCATCGTACAAGTTCTTAAGTTATAAATCTAAGTTCTAACAATATTCTAATAACTTGCTAGATTACTAAGATATCTTCAAAATTACTAACTATTCCTATTTTTAGGTAATTATAGGTCATCCTCTATTTTTTTTTGAACAAATTCATTTCCCTCCATTCCTATATTGGTCCCACTATTTTATATTTCTAATATTTTGGACCCCACTATATTCTCTTTACTAATTTAAATATATTATTATAATTAAAATGAAAAATAAATATAAAAATTATTGCTAGAACTATACTCCCTCCGTCCCACCAGGTAGTTTACGTTCACTGTTTACACGCATTTTAAGACTCTTATTAAGTATAGTTCAATTATGTTTTTTAATTTATTTATTTTTTTGGAATAAAAATTTAAACGTCAAACTTATTTTCAGGATTTTTTTTCAAAAAAAAATATTATAAAACTATAAAACTATAATTTATAAGAGTTTCAAAATGCGTACCAAAAAATAACATAAAAAACATGGTGGGACAGGAGAGTACAAACCAATGATCCTAAATTACGGAGACCCTAGTTGCAATTGTCGTTACATGTAACGTTAATCTAAGAAGAAGAATTGTATGATATGCTTGTTTGCTGGTTCAAATCTATACCCTGTCGTAGCAAATAACACTGTCTAAGCTACCCTTTATCGTGCCATCCACACCATTGCCGTCCATCTGTTTTTCCACCTATGTCGTGTTCTTAATCTCTACATTAATTATGATCTACTGTTAAACAGGATTATTGAAATGCTCCTACTTCTGTGTAATATACGTATTCGAAGTCACTTGTTGTGCACTAAGGTTGTGTTCACTTGGAGTGAATGGAATGGAGAGAGAATGAAATGAGTTTTGTACTCTAAAATGGTGCTGATAAAAAAAAATGTATATAATTTTCATTCCTCCAATCATTCTAATCTTATCATTTTAACTATAACTATAACCCACATGTTTTGAAAGGAATGCTCATTCCATTTGAACATCATGTTTCTTCACAATCTTTCTAACAAAAAGATTAACTACATTTATATTTTGTCACCATTATCTCATACTTTCTTCTTTCTCCTTATAACTTCTATATCATTTTTCATTCCATTTCATGAAGTGAACACAACCTAAGAAACAGCCTGCATTCAGAAGGCTAAGAGGACCTAGCATTAGTGTAAATAAAATATCAATATGAGAATGACAGTTTAAATTTGAAAGTCTGTCTAGAAGAGGGACACATTAGTCTTTTAGCACAAGCGTGTTGATAAATTTCACCACCGGAGAACATTGTTTTAGTAGCACTACTTTAATGAGATGATGGATTCTTATGTAAAAAGTCAAGACAGTTGTTCTCCAAAAGGACAAAAGTGCCAATAAAAACTGGTCTTGGTGTAGACACTTGTTTATTTTCTCAAGTATTCGTGTTGACGTATTAGGATTTATTTTTTTTCATCTCAAATTATTTTTCAATCAGGTGAGAGAAAAGTGGGGTTGTGGGACTTAAGGAGTTCTGCTGCATATTAAAGAGATTTATAATATAAAATGATAAAATGACAATGACGTATCCTTATGCTATATTTGTACTCTAAATAAAAGCCTAAACTCTCTTGATATTAGAATGATGTTTATACTATAAATTTATTTTAAAAATCAATTAAAAATAATATTTTTTTACTATCGGATCAACCCACCTAAAGATACGTATCCAAGTCAAAAGTATCAAATAAAAAAAACAGAAGGAGTAATAACTTTTTCAACTTAGATTAGTATATATGTATTATATTTATCGATGGAGAAGATTATATGCTATCCAGTATCCACAGTCATTAGTCAATACATAATAAAATCATATAAAAGGAAGTTAATATTAATATTAATTTCTTCTGATAATTAACTTAGCCTCTAAATTAAAACAAGTTATTTGAGGGTAAAATATTGATCAAGAAAAGAATTATCTCAGATAAGAGCATCTCCAAGGGAGATATTATAACTGTTAGCTAAAATTATAAATATAAATGATTAGGTAAAAATTGGTAAAAATTTGCTGAATCTGTAAACTTTTTGCTCCAGTGGTGTTAGCCATAATGATTAGCTATATTTTAAAATTCGGTTATTTTGTTATTTTCAAATTCTAATAATTATATTTTAAATTAATAATTAATTATTGTGAATAAGTTTCATAAATAACTTTCTTAAAAATTCAATTAAATAATTATTTCATATTATTATAATTATTTATTATAATTATTGTTTGAATTTAATCAAATCAAGTTTTTATACAAGGATATATGTTATTTTTATTAATTAAAATAAATTTTCAAGAGCAAGATAATATATTTGTAAAATCATATGTGACTATATATCTAGCTCATGTGTATATTACATTTTATTTTTATATTTAAATAACATATAAATTATTTTCACATAAAAAAAATATATTTTTCATATAAGTCAAAACGCCGTAAATTTCACAAACAAAAATGAGAGATTATCTTTAACACAAATATTATATACACATACCTGTATTTATAAAGTTTTTTTTAATAAATATTAAAATAAGTCCTCTTTTATAATTTAATTTAAAATTTACAAAATTAATAATTAAATTTAACTTTATTATCATCATAAAGAAATTGGACAAAACTAAATTTAAATTAAATTAAATCTATAATATAAAATTATAATACTAATATATGTAATATAATTATTAAATATAAATGAATGACAAAAGTATAAAAATAGGGTACATTTTAAAGGAAAATGACGTGGAAATAATATAGATGATGGGTTTTTAATCAACAAATGTAGCGTGCGTGTTTTACGTTATCTAAAATTATTGCTAAGAGGTTACTGCGTTGGAGTAATCTGTTTTGCAACTGTTTTGCAACTTTGGAGTAGTCTGTTTTGCAACTGTTTTGCAACTTTGGAGTAGTCTGTTTTGCAACTGTTATGTATATTTTTAAATCCTAACATGAAAGCTTAAACATTATAGCTAACAGATGCATCCCGTTGGAGATGCTTTTCCATTATAACAGAACTAGTGAAAAAAGCCGCGCTTCGCGGCGGCGTAATAAATTTTTATATGAATTAGTATTATAGTAGCATTAAAATTATTTTGAGTCATCTTCATGTTAAAATATCACAAATAAAAAATATTATCATTGGTATAAAAATTTGTTTAAGTGGTCATCCTGTCAAACACAATACTAATAATAAAATTTTGAACCCTCCTCCCGTCAAAGACAATATTAATCCATAATTATTATTTTTATGATAGAATTAAATATTATAATTTAGATTAAAATTAGTTTGAGCCTCTCTCTTGTCAAACACAATACTAATAACAAAACATTATAATTTAGATATTAGTTTGAGTAGCCTTACTGTCAAACACAATACTAATAAAAATTATTTTAATTATGATAAAATTAAAGATTATTGAATTAAAAGTATTTTGAACCGTGGTCCCGTTTAAACAAAAAATCTCGTCAAACATAATACTAATAGAAAATTTAGTATTATTTAGATAAAAATTAGTTTGGGCCGCCTCCCGTGCCCGTCAAACACAATACTAATCACGAATCATTTACATTATCATAAAATTAATATATGATTCCTATTTTATATATATTATTTTATTTGTTAATTATTTTTATTTTTTGATTCCTATTTATTAGTTAAAAATTATTATTCTTTTATGCTATTAGTTTTTTTAATGACTATTATCTTTACAATCCTTTATTTTCTATTCGAAATTTAAGAAAATTATAAGACTAAATCGATAATAAAAATTCGATTATAACTTACAACCAATCTCGATAATAGTTCGATTCAATCTTATTAATCTTTATGGAACAACTTGAGTTTACCGCTACGAACCTGTTTTGACAATTTGATATTCCGGAAGATGCTGGTTTTTATTTTTTAGATAAATGATTTGAGAAAAACTAATAAAATAAGATTATAAATTTTATAACTTTTGAAAATAAGAATTATAATTTTCAATTATATTTGTTCTATATTTGTTATTTTGAATAAATAGAATCCTACTCTTTTATGAATTCTAAATAAGTAAAAAGTTTAATTTAATTTTTCATTCGAAATTTAAGAAAATTATTTGTTAGATATATGATTTGAATTTTTTTGAATAAAATAAGACTATAAGTTTTATAACTTTTGAAAATAAGAATTGTATTCTTTAACCTGATTTTTAGGTTATAATTTTATTTTCAATTTGAAATTTAATTAAGAAAATTATAAGACCAAATTCAATAATTCTAGACACGTTGAGTTAATAAATTTTATGATTCGAACATATCATGTTCTCTAATTTATTATTTGTGTCTACTATTTAGACTCTTAAACACAGTCGTGATTACGGACATAGTATGTTAGGTCCTATTAATTCACTATATATAATAATATAGTGATCACAATATGTAATACAGTATGACAATATAAGAGATCGAAAGCAGTAAACTCTTATGTTCACAAAACTTGATGGTTACAAAAACTCTCTCAGTGATTTATATTCTATCACCAAGAGCTGCTAGGGTTCTAAAACAATATACTTGATAACTCAACTCATATAGAGTAACCCTAATCTGTGTTTATATAGACACAGTTACAAAATCAATCTCTGATTTGATATCCTATAAATCAGCTAATAAATCTATCAATCAAAGATTGCTCCAGTTTTCTGTTTAGTTTCCATAGTCAGCAAATCACTCCTCAGCTTCTATCCTTTCTTGAAGTATATCCGCTTCTGAGCTCTTTCCACGTGTAAACTCTGTCGAGTCTTGACTATGTAAACTCTGATCAGACTTTATCAAACTCTGTCAGACTTTACTAAACTCTGATCAGCTTCCAGTTTAAACTCTGATGATTCCTGTTCTAAAACAAACCTTAAGAACATTAGTAATCATCAATTATATCTAACAATCTCCCCCAACTTGTGCATGAATAAGTTATGTGCAAGTTAACAGATAATTGATGATGTCAAAACATTTAAGTCAAATGCAACAGAGTTTAACTATATAACAGAAAACTTTTAAAACTTACAGATACTTTACTCCTTAGCTGCATAGATACCATTTGCTGTCTTTAGATACTCTCTGAGGAGTTCTTTCTCAGCTTCTTCAAGCACTGCAATCATTTGTCTCTTGATCTCTCTCAGCTCTGGATCTGAAACTCCAGTTTGATAAATTGCAGCTCTGAGATCATAAATCTTGTTCTTCTTCAAGTCCCTATCCAGCCTGATATTGTAAGCTTTATCAGACTCTTCATTAAATGCAAGAGTTCTGATTCCACCTATTGTTTCAATCTTTGCTGAATTTTTCTTCATCTCCACCAGCTGTCCTTTATGATTGAGGTATTTAGGAATGAAAGGTCCAGCATTTTTGTTTCCTGTAATCCCCATCTTTCTTCTGATTTGATCTTTTAGCAGGTTGGAGATGTGTTGTCCTGACTTGTTCTTTACTTGAAATATGTATGATACATATCTCAATTCTTCCCAGTGTTTAGCATATAGATCTGCTTCAAGTACTCTAAACACTGTTCCATCAGACATGAAGTAGATAAGGATATTATCTCCTCTGTCATTTTTTACCAACTGGACTGAATCAAGTTTGTCCATTCTGTCTTGCAATACTCCAGTCTTGGGAGCACAGAGAGATGAAGGGTCATCTGGTCTTGATCCTATACTCTGATCAAATTTTTCATACTTGGATCCCAGCCCTCCTTTATCTCTTCCTGCCTTTTGATGAGAAAATGGTTTAATTGAGCCTTTTTCAAAACTTATTTCAGTCATCAGAGTAGGCTTTGCAAATCCAGCCAGTGGAGTAGTTGTTGGTTTGAACACAGCTTGAGCTTTGTCAGAGACTGTGTCTTTCTTTGCTTCCTTATTGACTTGAGCTGTGTCAGAGGTCAATCTTTCTTTTTGAGGTTCTGCAACATGAGCTTTGTCAGAGATTGCAGCTTCTGTTTTCTTTTCCCTCACAACTTGATCCTTGTCAGAGGTTGTAGGCTTCTTCTTTTCCCAGCCTTTCTCCAGATTTTCATCTACTTTGCTTTTACCCTTGGAGGTGTATTCATCTTCAGAGTATACCTTTTTGACTGGTAAACTCTGATCAGCAACAGTAGCTTCCTTGATCAGTATTCCTTTTTCTTTTGGCTTGGTAGTTGACTTTGCAGGCTTTTGGATCTTTCCAGAGTTTATGGCTTCAGTATGTTCCTTTTTCAGCTCAGCTTCCTCTGCAGCAATCAACTCCAAATCCAAATTTGCTTCTGGATTTTCTTGTTTAAAAACCAATCTAGCAAGCTCTTCATCAGTCATGGGTTTGTCTGATCCAGTCACTGGTCTTTGCTTAGATCCAGATGTGATGTTGTGAGTTGGACCAGACTTTGTGCTTTGCTTAGATTGTTTCTGACTGTCAGAGTTTGAAACTCTTCCACCAGTTCCTGCTTGAAATCTCTTGTGCTTTGTGAAGTCATCCACATCATCATCATCATCCTTCTTCTTTCTCTTCAGAGTTTGATTAGTAGACTTGCATTTGACTTTAGCTACTCTCTCCCCCTTTTTGACATCATCCTCATCAGGTATCAGAATTGATGTGATCAGAGAAAGTGAAGTTTGAATGGCTTCAAGCTGTTTGGACATCTTTTCTTGATTTGATTCAATCATGGTCATCCTTTGGTCCAGAGATTCATTTGCAGTCACCAGCTTCTGTACATTTTCTTTCATAGGATTGATGGTCCTTTTCTTTTCCAGTTCATTTGTCTCCTTGACTTTTGCCACCTCTGTTCTTAGACCATCTATTGATTTAGATGTCTGGGCATGAGCAGGATGAAATGTCTTCAGATATAGAATTGTGCCCTTGAGGCTTGACATAACATCAGAGTTTGTAATTTTCTTCTCTGCCATAGATAAGAACTCTTCAGCTTTAGGTGTTTCCAAGGAATGCTGGTGACTCAACCAGAGTTTATCCCATACTTCAGTTGGAGAATCAACCTGAAGATCCCTGGGAAGTGGCTCAGAGTCTGTGTTCAGAGTTTGTAGCCTGGCATTGTACTGGCTAGTTGACTCCCACTTCTGTTGTGTCAGAGGAACTCCATCATTTTCATCCTTGGCAGTATCTGAACTGGCATCATCCTCAGTATCAGAGTTTGCTTTTTCATCTTCAGGAACAGGATCAGCAACTTTCTCCACATTATCCGGAGCAGATTTTTCTTGAGCTTCAGACTGTGACTTGATGGGCTTTTCACCAGTCTGAGCAAGAGATTGTAAAGCTTCCACAGCTACTTTGTCAGTTTCCTCAACTACATCAGACCTGTAGTTCTCTGGAGCTGTATCATGAACAATGGCATCCTCAGGAATTTTCATTGGAGATTGAGGAATTGGACCATGATCAGATAATGGAGTTTGAGAATCAGACAAATTTGCTCCAGCTTCAGTTGTAGCTTGTGCATCACACTCTATTTCTTCATCTACTGCAGATGCTGTAGGAGATGCTTTAGGAGATGTTGTAGGAGATACTGTAGGAGATATCAGAGGAACAGCTTGAATAGGAAGCACCATCAGAGCTTGAGAAGTTTCTGGTAGTGTGGTAGATGGTGTTTGGTCTTCCTCAACAGTGAAGTCTGTGATGTCAGTTTCTGGGATTTTTGCCTTTGCAGGTTTTTGAGCCCGTAACTTGAATCTGGCTGTCTTCTGAGGACTTGTGTGAACAGGTTCAGAGACTGTTGTTGGAGTAGGTTCAGAGTTTGCAACTTGTGCAGTTTCTAGATCATCATATTCATATGCTGCAACAAGTCTTCTTCTTTTCTTCTGCTTTGGAGGAGAAGCAGCTTCATTGTGGACATTATCAGAGTTTGCAGCATCAGAGTTTGCTGGTTTATCAGACTTTGTCTTTAGAACTTGTGTAACAACAGAGGTTCTGGTTTTGGTTGTAGAGGGTTGGTCATCAGACTTTGTAGATTTGGATGGTTTTGTAGTTGATGATCTTGGTTTTCTGGTGACTGTGGGAGAGGTTGGATGTTGTGGTTGAGGTTGTTGAGGCTGTTGTTGTGGTTCCTGAGGAAGGTTCAGCCTTGCTCTGAATGGAGCTGGGATTTGCAGAGGCCTGAGAACTGGTCTCTTCTCATCTTTAGATATGAGATCCTTAAAAGCCCTTTTATGAAGTTTAAAAGGTTTGATCTCATCTGCAGCATCAAAATCCACTTCTCCAACAGTGGCATTAAACAACAATTGGCAAAATCTTGAGAAATATATGACTTTCCTGTTCTCAAGCATTCTTTCACCAATATTTCTAAGAACTAATCTACCAAAATCAAAAGCAGTAGAATAGATCAGAGAATACCCGATCTGTAGCATGTCCATTGGAATAGCATCCCAGTTTGTAGATTTCTTCTGGAAAGCTCTGGTAATGCAATCAAAGAAAAAACTCCACTCCTTATTGAGCCATGGACGCTTCAACTGACCCAGTTTATCCAGAGATTCGTAGTACCCCAATTCAAGCATCATTGTTCTGAGATTTGCATCTCCATTGGTAATGTACGCAGAATGTTCTGGCAAGTTGAGTGCCTGACGAACTGTTGCTGGAGTAACTGCATACTCCTCCCCGTCATAGGAAAACACAATTGATGGTGATCCATCTGCACCACCATTGTCATATGTACCCGACTTCCAAAAGCTGATGATTTGGCTTCCTGAAAGTCTTGCAGGAGCGGTGAGAGCGGTACCGATGACACTCTGTGCCAAGAATCGCTGAAAGGGATGATAATCCCTTGGGGCTTCAGCAGTGTCAAGGATGGCTGCATAGTTATTAGGAACGAATTCAACACCTGCCAAGATAAAAGCTGTAGTGGCCATTAGAACAGAGATTATGAAAAGAAGATGTTTGAGGAAGTGTGTAGACGAAGATTTGAATTGCAGAGAACAGAGTGTAAGAGTTTTGTTTAGAAGGTGAATGTAGAGAGTAAGTGTAAAATTGAATAATAAGCAATAAAATCTGATCTGAAAAACTCTTCAGATTTTGTTGAACTGAGCACGCCTGGGCTTTTTGTTCAATCAGACACCTGTCAAAATGTAACTGGTAGATGAGTGTTAGTGGGATGGAGAAACGAGAGTAATAATCATGAGTGCAGTAAAATATGCGCAGTAATAAATGCTGATTACACGTTCTCCTATTAAAATGTTTTGCATGTAAACCCACTAATAATACATCCGTTTGAAACACATTCTCTTCACATTCTCTGAATATTTGAAAAAAAATCAAGATCAAATCTCTCGAATTTTTAAACTCTGAGATTTAAGACAAAGAAAATAAATTTCTGCGAACCTCAGAATAAAGACATAATTTTCAGAATATTCATCAATAAATCAAAGTTTGTTCTAAAATCCATAGCTCAATAATGTGCTTGTGAAATGTGTGTGTGGTCATGTTAAATCAGAGAATATAAAATTTCACAATTTCGTAATTATAAGGTAGACTTTGAATAATTTATTCAAACTCTCAAAACTTAGACTAGGACATACTCTGAAGATAATCAATAAAATAATCTACCCCTTTTTTTTTTTTTTTTTTTTGGTAGTCAGGACGCTTCTCAGTGTGAGTGAGGCACGACCTTTAAATATACTATTGCATTAGTATTTCTCCAGTAATCAGAGATTGTGACTGGTCACCATAGATTATAAAATCTTAGCAATTACTTAATACCAGCAAATGTTTGGTTCTTCCCAGTCACTGTCATATTAACATCTAAGATCTCAAAGGAGTACCATGCTTATTTTTCAGGGGGTTTTGTCTCAGGTAACAAAAACATCAGAGTTTATAATCACTGTCTAGTATATGAGAGAAAATTTAAATTAATCAGTCTCACTTATAATTAAGATATGTGAAGTAGTAGAGTCTCAATGATATCAGCATGCATAGTGTGAACTAGTGTAGCACAAAATTGAGATCAGGATTAAGGAACTTAGCTGAGATTCATGATTACTCATTCAGAACATGCTTCATGGTATCTTCATAGGTGATTTGTCTCAGAGAAGATAAAAATGAGATCACTTATCAAGATTCAGAGTTTTATAAGCATCAGAGAATATTATCAGAGAATGTTATCAGAGTATGTTATCAGAGTAAAGCAAACAGAGTATATTATCAGAGAATGTTATCAGAGTATGTTATCAGAGTAAAGCAAACAGAGTATATTATCAGAGAATGTCATCAGATTTTATCAATCAGAGTATATCATGGCAGATGTGTGAGTAATACATATGGTAAATTTGACAAGTTAAATTTTAAAGATCTAACCAATATGTTTACTCAGTTCCTGATATCATTCCTAGCTCATTCACCAGCCTAGTAAAAGTTGCTTCACTTAATGGCTTGGTGAAAATGTCTGCTAGCTGCTGTTCAGTAGGAACAAAGTGAAGTTCAATGGTTCCTTCCTCCACATGCTCCCTTATAAAATGATATCTTATACTGATGTGCTTTGTCAGAGAATGTTGAACTGGATTTCCTGTCATAGCAATAGCACTTTGGTTATCACAATAAATAGGAATTTTAGAGAAGGATAACCCATAGTCCAACAGTTGATTCTTCATCCAAAGAATTTGAGCACAACAGCTGCCTGCAGCAATATACTCTGATTCTGCTGTTGATGTTGAGATGGACTTCTGCTTCTTACTGTACCAAGAAACTAGTCTTCCACCCAGAAATTGACAACTCCCACTTGTGCTTTTCCTGTCAATTTTGCAACCTGCAAAATCTGCATCAGAGTATCCAATAAGACTAAAATCTGATTCTCTAGGGTACCATAGTCCCAATGATGTGGTTCCCTTGAGATATCTGAATATCCTCTTTACTGCAATCAGATGAGGTTCTCTTGGATCTGCCTGAAATCTTGCACATAGACATGTGGCATACATAATGTCTGGTCTACTTGCAGTCAGATAAAGCAATGATCCAATCATTCCTCTATAGTTTGTGATATCCACTGATGCACCAGTATCTTTGTCTAGTTTTGTTGCTGTTGCCATAGGAGTAGTTGCAGCAGAACTGTCTTGCATACCAAATTTCTTTAAAAGATTTCTGGTATACTTGGCTTGATTTATAAAAATCCCATCTTCAGTCTGTTTAACTTGTAAACCCAGAAAATAACTGAGTTCCCCCATCATGCTCATTTGGTACCTAGACTGCATGAGCTTGGCAAATCTTTGACAGAGTTTAGCATTAGTGGAGCCAAAAATAATGTCATCAACATAGATTTGAACTAAAAGCAGATCATTACCATGATTCAAATAAAACAGAGTTTTATCTATGGTACCTCTAGTAAATCCACTTTCAAGAAGAAATTGAGCTAGAGTTTCATACCATGCCCTTGGAGCCTGCTTTAGTCCATAAAGTGCTTTGTCCAACCTGTAGACATAGTCTGGATGTTTTGGATCCACAAAACCTGGAGGTTGTTCAACATATACCTCTTCATCCAGTTTTCCATTTAGAAAAGCACTTTTGACATCCATCTGAAATACTTTGAATTTCTTGTGTGCAGCATAGGCCAGAAAGATTCTAATTGCCTCCAATCTTGCAACTGGAGCAAATGTCTCATCATAATCAATACCTTCCTGTTGTGAATACCCTTTTGCCACAAGCCTTGCTTTATTCCTTGTAATGACACCCTCACTGTCAGTTTTGTTTCTGAACACCCATTTTGCACCAACTATGGATCTGTCTTTAGGTCTTGGTACTAGGGTCCAGACTTTATTTCTTTCAAATTCATTTAACTCTTCTTGCATTGCTTGAATCCAATCAGGATCTTGAAGAGCTTCCTCCACCTTTTTGGGTTCTGTTTGTGACAGAAAGCAATGATGTAAACATTCATTTGCTGTAGCTGTCCTTGTTTGCACACCTGCTTCTGGATTGCCAATTATTAAATCAGGTGTGTGAGATTTTGTCCACTTCCTAGCATGTGGAAGCTGACCATTTTCATCATTGGATCCTCCCCCTTGATCCATGCTCTCCTGATTCTGTTGATCATTCTCTGTAGCTCCCCCTAAGTCTGTGCTATCAGAGTTTGAATCAGTATTCTCTGATGAGTTTAAGTCAGCATTCTCTGATGAGGCTTGGGTAGAGTCTGGAACATTCTGATGCTCCCCCTCAGCAATTGCTTCATCATCATGAACTTGTGAATTTTTACTAGAGTTTGCTGTATTTTGTTCACAGTCAGAGTTTGACTGTTCATCAGAGTTTGTTGAATCAGAGAATATTTCTTCATTTTCAAAATGCAGTTCTTCATGATCATCCATATCTGCTAAGCCCATAATTCTTTTGTCATCAAATGACACATGTATGGATTCCATGATGACCTTGGTTCTCAGATTATAGACTCTGAAGGCCTTTGTTATCAGAGGATAACCTACAAAAATACCTTCATCAGCTTTTAAATCAAACTTGGTAAGCTGTTCTGGATGAGTCTTCAATACAAAGCATTTGCACCCAAATATATGAAAATACTTCAGATTTGGCTTCTTTTTCTTCACCATCTCATATGGGGTTTTGCCAAGCTTATTAATCAAGGTTGCATTTTGAGTGAAACAAGCTGTTTGAACAGCTTCTGCCCAGAAATAAGTGGGCAATTTAGCCTCATCAAGCATAGTTCTGGCAGCTTCTATAAGAGTTCTGTTTCTCCTTTCAACTACACCATTTTGCTGTGGTGTACCAGGTGCAGAGAACTGTTGCACTACACCTCTTTCTTTGCAGAACTCTTCCATTGTTGAATTTCTAAACTCAGTTCCATTATCACTTCTAATGATTTTCACTTTGTCTTCAGATCCATGATCCAGTTGTGTCACATGATCCATCAGATGCAAGGCTGTTTCATCTTTAGAGTGAAGAAAATATACCCAAGTGTATCTAGTATACTCATCAACAATGACAAGAGCATATTTCTTCCTTGCAATGGATGGTACATTGACTGGTCCAAATAGATCAACATGTAGAAGATGATATGGTTTGTTTATTGAGAATTCAGTCTTACTCTTGAAAGATGTCTTTCTCTGCTTGGCTTTTTGACATGAATCACACAATCCATCAGTTGTCAGTAGTGATTCAGGGAGTCCTCTCACAAGCTTTTTCTTTATAAGCTCATTTATTGAATTGAAATTTAGATGTGAAAGCTTCTTGTGCCATTTCCAACTTTCTTCTGCAGAGATCCTTGTAGACAAGCAAATTGCTTTTTCTTCAGAGTTTGTAGGCAAGTGGATTTCATAAATATTCCCATGTCTGTGAGCAGTTACTGCCACTTTGCCTGTTGACTTGCTTACTATCTCACTGTGTTCTTCATAGAAATCAACATGATATCCTCCGTCACAGATCTGACTGACAGAGAGTAAATTGTGTTTCAGCCCTTGAACAAGAGCTACATTTGATATGATGACATTTCCAAGATTGATGTTGCCATATCCCAGAGTCCTTCCTATGTTGCCATCTCCATAAGAAACACTTGGGCCAGCCTTCTCCACAAACTCTGACAGCAGGGTCTTATTTCCAGTCATGTGTCCTGAACATCCACTGTCCAAGACTAGGATATTCTTCCTGTTGCCCTGCAATCATAAAGACCACTAGTTGTTAGTTTTAAGGACCCAGACTTGCTTGGATCCCTTGGCCTTATTAAGTTTGTTAGCTTTTGCAGCGGTATTATTATCAGAGTTTGAGCTAACAGACTTTGCAACAGAGTTTGTACTGGAAACAGAGTTTGTACTTGCAGAGTTTTTATTAACCTTTAAAGAAGGTTTCAATTTATAATAATCATAATACAAACTATGATATTCTTTGCAAGTATAAATAGAATGCCATAAACTACCACAATGAAAACAAGGATCTTGTGGTTTATATCTAATACTACTTTTTCTAACTCCAGACTTTGTAGGTAAAGAGTTAATGTCCTTGTTCTTCCTGCAAAAATTAGCAAGATGATTAGTATTACCACAGTTATGGCATGTCTTCCTAGGTGCATTTGGAACAGGCATGTAGTTATTACTCTTGTCTATGCCAATTTTGCCATTTCTATTTTTCCTAGGCTCCTTGTTTCTGTCATCAGACTTTACCTCTTTAAGCTTATGTTTAAGCTGTTTCTGAGTCATCAGTCCTATGTTAACCTGTTTGGGCTTTTCAGATTTTAAATTGTTGTTAATCTCTGATTTTGGTCTACATTGTTTAGGCTTAGAGGATTCAACAACAAATTTAACAGGTTTAACCTTAGGTTTTTGAGTTTTAACAAACTCTGTTTTTGATGACTCAGCTTCTGAGTTATCAGTGTAACCTAGTCCCTTCTTCCAGTTTCCACTACCTAAGATATCCTGAGTAGTTTTGCCTGAATTAGTCCATGTTTTAATGATCTCTCTTTCCTTGGCAAGTTCTGATTGAAGAGATGCATACCTCTTTGATAATTCATCTTTGACAATGACAGCATCATCTCTTTCTTTTTGAACTTCCAACATTTGAACTAATTCTTTTTCTAGAAAATCATTCCTTTTCTTTACACTCAGAGTTTCAGATTTTAATCTTTCATTCTCTAAAGTCTGATCTCTAAAACTGATATGTAAAGTTTTAAGAAACAATCTTAACTCAGTTATATCTTCAGTATCAAAGGCAAGAGTAGAGTGAGGTACCTTAGCAGGAGATTCAGTGTTGTTGTCAGTGTTTGCCATTAGAGCATAATTGACTTCTTCTTCTGAATCAGATGTATCTGTCCAGTTTCCTTTCTTGGTGATAAAGGCTTTTTCTTTTTCCTTCTTGGCTTTCTTGCATTCAGATGCAAAGTGTCCCTTTTCACCACAGTTGAAACAGGTATACTTGTCAGCTTTTCCAGCTTTTCCTTCTTTGCCCTCATTCTTCTTAAAGTTTTTCTTGTCATAAACTCTGTCAGAGTTTCTGTCTTTCCTTGAAAAACTTTTGCCTTTGTTGAACTTTTTGTAGGCCAACTTCTTGAAGCTCTTCACCATCAATGCTGCTAACTGCATCATCTCATCATCACTTTCTTCAGAGTCTGAGGGAACATCAGAGTTTGAGTCATCAGAGTTTGATGTCTCAATGTCAGACTTTGTGACATGAGCTTTTCCCTTGCTCTTAGCAGCTTCCTCTTGAACTTTCAGAGCAACAGACTTTGATTTTCCTCCATGTCGTTTGCTCCTCTGTTCCATCTCAAGTTCATGAGTCTTCAGTCTTCCATAAACATCATCAAGAGACATTTCTCCAAGATCAAGATTGTCTCTTATTGTAGTGACTTTCAAATCCCATTTTTCAGGAAGAGCTAGAAGGAATTTGAGGTTTGAGTCTTCAAGATCATATTCCTTGTCCACCAGAGATAAGTCATTCAGCAGTTTGACAAATCTGTCATACAGATCTGTCAGGGACTCACCAGATTTTGAGTCAAAGTGCTCATACTCCTGTGTAAGGATTGTTTTTCTGTTTTTCTTAATGGCCTGAGTTCCTTGACATCTGGTTTCCAGAGCATCCCAGATTTGTTTAGCAGTTTTGCACCCAATCACCCTATTAGACATTGCATTATCAAGGGCACTATGCAACAGATGTTTCACCTTTGCATCTTTACTGATAGATGAGATGTCCTCTGGAGTATAATCTTTCTTTTCTTTTGGAATCATCTTTTGAGGTTCATCTGCAATCCCAACAGAGAGCTTGGTGGGCATATGTGGTCCATCATAAATCCGGTCAAGGTATTCTGGATCAACAGAGTCTAAGAATATGATCATTCTTTCTTTCCAGACTGGATATTCAGATGCCTTAAGGGTTGGGACTCTAAAGGATGAAGCTTGTGATTTTTCAGACATGATTGTGTTTAAGATCTCACTGTAGTAATCTTAACAGAGCTGGCTCTGATACCACTTGTTAGGTCCTATTAATTCACTATATATAATAATATAGTGATCACAATATGTAATACAGTATGACAATATAAGAGATCGAAAGCAGTAAACTCTTATGTTCACAAAACTTGATGGTTACAAAAACTCTCTCAGTGATTTATATTCTATCACCAAGAGCTGCTAGGGTTCTAAAACAATATACTTGATAACTCAACTCATATAGAGTAACCCTAATCTGTGTTTATATAGACACAGTTACAAAATCAATCTCTGATTTGATATCCTATAAATCAGCTAATAAATCTATCAATCAAAGATTGCTCCAGTTTTCTGTTTAGTTTCCATAGTCAGCAAATCACTCCTCAGCTTCTATCCTTTCTTGAAGTATATCCGCTTCTGAGCTCTTTCCACGTGTAAACTCTGTCGAGTCTTGACTATGTAAACTCTGATCAGACTTTATCAAACTCTGTCAGACTTTACTAAACTCTGATCAGCTTCCAGTTTAAACTCTGATGATTCCTGTTCTAAAACAAACCTTAAGAACATTAGTAATCATCAATTATATCTAACAATCTCCCCCAACTTGTGCATGAATAAGTTATGTGCAAGTTAACAGATAATTGATGATGTCAAAACATTTAAGTCAAATGCAAGTCTACTAATCAAACTCTGAAGAGAAAGAAGAAGGATGATGATGATGATGTGGATGACTTCACAAAGCACAAGAGATTTCAAGCAGGAACTGGTGGAAGAGTTTCAAACTCTGACAGTCAGAAACAATCTAAGCAAAGCACAAAGTCTGGTCCAACTCACAACATCACATCTGGATCTAAGCAAAGACCAGTGACTGGATCAGACAAACCCATGACTGATGAAGAGCTTGCTAGATTGGTTTTTGAACAAGAAAATCCAGAAGCAAATTTGGATTTGGAGTTGATTGCTGCAGAGGAAGCTGAGCTGAAAAAGGAACATACTGAAGCCATAAACTCTGGAAAGATCCAAAAGCCTGCAAAGTCAACTACCAAGCCAAAAGAAAAAGGAATACTGATCAAGGAAGCTACTGTTGCTGATCAGAGTTTACCAGTCAAAAAGGTATACTCTGAAGATGAATACACCTCCAAGGGTAAAAGCAAAGTAGATGAAAATCTGGAGAAAGGCTGGGAAAAGAAGAAGCCTACAACCTCTGACAAGGATCAAGTTGTGAGGGAAAAGAAAACAGAAGCTGCAATCTCTGACAAAGCTCATGTTGCAGAACCTCAAAAAGAAAGATTGACCTCTGACACAGCTCAAGTCAATAAGGAAGCAAAGAAAGACACAGTCTCTGACAAAGCTCAAGCTGTGTTCAAACCAACAACTACTCCACTGGCTGGATTTGCAAAGCCTACTCTGATGACTGAAATAAGTTTTGAAAAAGGCTCAATTAAACCATTTTCTCATCAAAAGGCAGGAAGAGATAAAGGAGGGCTGGGATCCAAGTATGAAAAATTTGATCAGAGTATAGGATCAAGACCAGATGACCCCTCATCTCTCTGTGCTCCCAAGACTGGAGTATTGCAAGACAGAATGGACAAACTTGATTCAGTCCAGTTGGTAAAAAATGACAGAGGAGATAATATCCTTATCTACTTCATGTCTGATGGAACAGTGTTTAGAGTACTTGAAGCAGATCTATATGCTAAACACTGGGAAGAATTGAGATATGTATCATACATATTTCAAGTAAAGAACAAGTCAGGACAACACATCTCCAACCTGCTAAAAGATCAAATCAGAAGAAAGATGGGGATTACAGGAAACAAAAATGCTGGACCTTTCATTCCTAAATACCTCAATCATAAAGGACAGCTGGTGGAGATGAAGAAAAATTCAGCAAAGATTGAAACAATAGGTGGAATCAGAACTCTTGCATTTAATGAAGAGTCTGATAAAGCTTACAATATCAGGCTGGATAGGGACTTGAAGAAGAACAAGATTTATGATCTCAGAGCTGCAATTTATCAAACTGGAGTTTCAGATCCAGAGCTGAGAGAGATCAAGAGACAAATGATTGCAGTGCTTGAAGAAGCTGAGAAAGAACTCCTCAGAGAGTATCTAAAGACAGCAAATGGTATCTATGCAGCTAAGGAGTAAAGTATCTGTAGTATTAGATAATATAAATTTCTATATATCTTATCGAAAATAAAATTTTATAATATAAATTTCGACTACATCTTCTATATATCTTATAGAAAATAAGAATTTTACATATTACCTTAACAATCTTAAATATAAATTATATAATATTTTATCTATTATTTTTAGTTTGAATAAATATAATCCTATTTCTTTTAGGATTACTAAATAAGAAAAGAATTGTGTCATTTTTAGAATTCAATAAGAAATACTGAATGAGAAAAGAATTGCATGATCATTCAATAAGAAAAGAATTGTATTATCTTTAGAATTCTTGGACATAATTTTTTGAATTATAACTATATTTTATCTCCGAAATTTAAAAAAAATCAGAAGACTGAATCGAGCAATTCTAGAGACACCCGCTTTATATTCAAAACTATTATTATACCGGAAATTATTGCGGACAGGCATTAATTGGAGCACAAATATTTGTTTTTCCCTTAAACTTGTGAATGCAGGAACTTTTTGAATGTTTTATAAACCTCAATGATGAAGTAGTGAGCTTACTGAAGGAACCAATGCCAGGCTTTAAACCTTTTATGAAGAAACTCGAAGTTGATTATTTTTAAAGGCTTGAGAGACGCAAAAAGATACGGGAAAAAAAAGATTAAGAATAAATCGTGAGTCAAAAAGATAGGGACTAAAAAAAAATTGTATTATCTTAAGAATCCAATAACAAAAGAATTCTATTGCATTTAGAATCCTTTAAACTAAATTTTTGAATTATAATTATATTTTCTATCCGAAATTTAAGAAAAATCAGAACACTGAATCGAACAATTCTAGAGATGCCCGCATCCTCCTTTATATATATATAGAGTAGTACTCTACTAGAAACCAAATTAAAATAGAAACTAGAAACCACAGGCCCAGCCCACTTTTTAAGACACCCAGTCCAGTAGCATTGCACCCAGCCCATCATTACACAAAACTACGACAGTTAAAAATTAAAACTCACCCGATACAAACGACTCACCGATACACACGATACACACGATTCGCGCACAACGGTCCATCACCTCCACTACTCCACTGTTCATCATCGCGCTGCTCCACCGAGCTTCAGGTACGTCTCCAATGGCAGTTTCTTCAACTTTTCCCCTCTGTTTTCGTTCTAATTAGGTATATTACAGCTTCTACGAAGAAATTCAAGTCGATTTTTGGATCTCGCAACTGCAGCTGAAGCACCGAGCAAAATCACTTGAACATTTGTTGAATAGGTACTTTTCTGTAGTTTAGTAGTATTTATAGTTAGTTAATCATCTTAATCATCTAGTATTTTTAGTGTATGTCGGTTTTTTTGAATTTTAAGGGTTTTGTTGTATATTATTGTGAAAACTGACTTCAATCTACTAATGTTCTTTCATAACAGCTGTTAATTAGCTTATTTCACTCTGAAAGCTACTAAAATATGGCTAGAACTAGAGGAGGTATGTTAAATTAGGGTTTTATCACTGTTTTTTTAAATTATTTGTGATTTCAAGCATTTACTTGTCTGAATATGTTGATTTATTGAATAATATGTTGATGAATATGTTGCTGATTTGTTTAATTAATGAATATGAATATGTTGTTGATGAATAAGATGTTGATTTAGTGCATATTACTCATCTTAATGCATATTACTAATCTCAGTTTGTAGAGTACGTAGAGTACTGATCTTAGTGTGTAGTGTGTAGAGTACGTAGAGTACTTAGTGCATATTAATCATCTTAGTGTAGAGTACTTAGTACACAACCAGGCTGAGACATATGATTTTATAACACATCTTGATGTTAATCTAGATCAGTAATCCACTAAGTTGAATCATTGATTAAGCTCCCAAAGTAGAAACAAATGCCGTGGAAAAGTACTCTTTATCTTAGCTAATAAACTCAGATTTGGTATTGAAAAGATGCTTAGCAATTAATAACTGACAGATATTAAAGCGAATATTTAACTGGTATCCCTCTGGCATGTTCAAACTCCAAGTTGATTTATGATGAATCAGGCATTGATTCAGCACCAATGTCAAGCAGCTTAATATGATTATTTAAGACATGGCTAGCTAATTTTATGAATTAAGTAATTAACATTAAGTATTACTAATCAATTCTTATTAGTCAAGACTGACTAATAAGAAATGATTTGAGAATTGCAGACCTTCTTATTAGCGAAGACTAACATGTATAACTGAAATATTTCTTAAATAAAACTATTGTAGCAGAGCTAAGTGCTAAGTGTTTCTAATCACATAATTTTTTAAGCCTAAATAACAGAACAAGTTAGAATCTATTTTCTTCTCTTGGTAACCTCAATTGAATTTTAATTATAGTATATATCGAATGTCTGTATATTTGTGTGTTTTGTTTGTGAGATATCTATCTGTTTAAAGTAGACTAGTAGCTTAAAATCTTGATTCGTTTTAAAGGATTAGATAGGTGAATATCACTATCACTAAAATATATTAACTATATCACTAAACTATATTAAGTATATCACTAAAGTATATTAAGTATATCACTAAAGTATATCAACTAAGATCACTAAAATACAACTGCTTAGTATAAATTTGGGAATATACTTCTTGTTAAATAGTATATTTTACATGTGTTTGCAAGTTTTATGATTTTGCAGGTTACATAGTTCAATGCAGAAGAAGTTCAAGACTTCGTGCACATAGTTTGTCAAAGTTTACAAACACTGCAGATACTCCTGTAGATTTAGAATCCGAAGATCAAGCAAACATGAATACCAACACCATAGGAGACAAAAGACCACTTGCAAAAGTCTATCGACGTCCAGATAACAAAGTCATAAAGGCTACTGCTGGAAGAAATATCAAAACTCTTGTTGTATGTGATCAACTACATTATTTCTTAGTTGTATTATTGATTTATAAATTAATCTAAATCATTATTTTGTATGATTTCATAGGGAAATAAACTTGTTGATGAAGTAGAAGGGGATGAACATAATTGTAATAATCTGGTGGATGAACAAGATGGAGATCAAGATAATGACAAACAAAGTGATGAAGATATGCAAGAAGGTGAAGAAGACAGTGCACAAGAAGATAGTGCAGAAGACATGGAGCAAGACGATAGTGCACAAGAAGGTGAAGAAGGTGATGAAGATAGTGCAGAAGAAGAAGAAGATGATGAACAAGACGATGTACTAAACGAAAGTGAGGAAGAAAATGAGGATGAAGAAGAAGAGGATGAACAAGAAGAGGATGAAACAGAAAATCAAGCTCAAGTCAACAATGCACAACCAAAGACTAAAATAACAAAATACAAAAGGAAAAAGGTACACTTTCTTCACTTTCTTCATTATTAATTATATAGTATATATATCGAATGTGCTTAAATTCGATTTTAAAGCATCGACGTTTATATAGTCTTTAATTATAGTATATATCGAATGTCTGTATATTTGTGTGTGTTGTTTGTGAGATATCTATCTGTTTAAAGTAGACTAGTAGCTTAAAATCTTGATTCGTTTTAAAGGATTAGATAGGTGAATATCACTATCACTAAAATATATTAACTATATCACTAAACTATATTAAGTATATCACTAAAGTATATTGAGTATATCACTAAAGTATATCAACTAAGATCACTAAAATACAACTGCTTAGTATAAATTTGTGAATATACTTCTTGTTAAATAGTATATTTTACATGTATTTGCAAGTTTTATGATTTTGCAGGTTACATAGTTTTATAAATTTGTGAATATACAACTGCTTAGTATAAATTTGTGAATATACAACTGCTTAGTATATTGTTTTATGTTCTTAACAGGAAGCTGCATTTGAAACTCAGATACCAAGAAAAAGGATTGCTGGAACATTATATCCACTATTGAAGTTCATGAACAAGGATGTTAAGGTATTTTTTATTTATTTCGTTACTTAGAATTAGAAATTTGAGCACAATATTTTAGTGATGCCCTGCACTGTCGTTTCTTGTGGTTTCTACAACACTAATTATTTCCTCTTATTTCATTAGAAAACAGAAGGGGCTAAACATATAAATAAGAAAAAAGACGAGGTCAAGATAAGGATATCTCCAAGGCATTTTAGTAAGATGGTAGGTGAACTCACAAAAGAGCAGAGGGACCGGGTTACAAGAGCTGGTTTTGCACTCTTACTGGATTTTGAGCTTGACATTCTGCCAACCAAAATCGCCTACAATGTACTCCAAATCTTTGATCACCACTCAATCTCACTGAAGCTGAAGGATGGAGATATTAATATTACAAGTGAAGATGTTTATGATGTGTTAGGCCTGCCAAATGGAGGACATCCTATTATTCTGGCATCACCTGGAAAGTACAGTCAAAGAATCAAAGATTGGCATGCACAATTCACTTTATCTGATCAAATAACAACACAGATGATTGTTCAAGTGATGAAAAACCAAGAAGTTAATGATAACTTCAAATTAAACTTCCTTCTTGTTATGTCAAATGTGCTTATTGGTACAAAAGGAGCTTCTTATGTGGACAAACAACTGCTGCAACTTGATGATAACCTTGACAATCTCAAGAAGTATAACTGGGCAGATTTCCTCCTAGGCTACCTTGTAATTGGAATGGAGAGTTGGAACAGAACAACAACAACATTTTTCCGAGGATCACTAATCTTTCTCACTGTAAGACAACAATCTAAATCTTTTTTTTTCTCGTCCGTATATTCTAATAGAATATAAAATCTAATTAATAGTTTTACTTGTTTCACTTTGTAGTTGTTATATGTCGACCGTGTGAGGTACAAAGGAATGAACCTGGTTGATAGACAATTTCCTTCCTACAATGGTTGGACTCTAGAAATGTTGAGACAAAGACAAGAAATTGAGGTGATTGACGGAGCTTTTGGAGTTGGATCAATCCAACCAAGTTTAAAAGAATATCTACAAAAAATTGATCCTTCTGAACCTCCAAAGACAAAGGTATGATCCTGTTTGTATATGGAATACGTAGTCGAAAACCTATCTTATTCTTTTTATATAAAAATGTGTTTCATCCTTAATTGTAGGTAAATGATAATGAAAATGGAGCCTGGGATACATGGCAGTATTGGTCAGAGGTGGATAGAATTGAAAAAGATTACCTGAAGAGAAAGGAGTCAACATCACAACAACCTCATGAATCAACTCAGTGCCAAAGTCCACAAAATACACAGTATTACACTCCTCCAACAGAGGCAGCTGATGGAAATGTTGAACAAACTGAAGAGGTACATTATATATGAATTAGTAACATACTACTATAATTCATGCAAATTATCACTAAAAACTACTATATATATCACTAGAGTATATTAGATAGATCACCTATTAAAATATTATAATACTACCATATATATCACTATATTTCAATTCTAAATTTTGCATTGACTTCTCAGGATGTACTTCATGATTTACGTAAAAGGGCAGAGGAACTTGTGGACATAAAGTCCAAATTTGATGAAGATTTAGTGAAAGCAAGGGAAAAGTTTCCCGATAATAAAAACTTTGCTATTATCGGTGAAATGCTGAAAGAATATCTCATTCCTAACCAGGAAACTGGTGATGATTTGGGTGATGAATTATCACCTGAAATTGTCGCCAGCCTAGAAGTTGTTGAAGAAATGGACAGAACCGACATTGAGATCCTTGCTGAGCAACAGAAAGATGATGAGAGATATGTCCCTCCTTTTTCCCTTGGCCTGGATGACATAGAAAAAGAAAGGAATCAAAATTTGGTCACGCCAGAGCCAGAACCACAAGAGAGAGAAAAAAGCAAGCGGACAAAGAAAGTTGGTCCATATCAAAAATCACCCTATGTCAACAGGGTGATTGATATCAAAGAAAGAATGAATAATGAAGACTTTGGATATTGGGTCTTCTTGCTAAAGAAAAAGGGCGAGCTATTGTAAGTATTTTGCCCTTTCTGTTATATACATTACTTTATCTGCCTAATACTAATTAATATATATAATTACAGGGATGATTTGTTTAGATGGGAGGAAGTCAGATGTATCAAGGAACACTTGTTGACGCTGAAACCAAAAACAAGTGTATACTACTCTGTGATTGATACATGGGCAACAGTCCTAAATGACAGTGAAAAGTACAAGGCAGATGGGTCACCACTAAGACTTTTCTGCACAATAGGAGATTTGATAATATATACTGCCTTCGTATATATATTCTAATTAATTTCTTTCAGTTATTTCATAACTACATACACCAGAATCTAATATATTTATATCAACCAGATTTTCAGCATTGATGCAGAAAAGAAAGTCACCGAAACTTATGATTCGTTTGCCAGTGGGATGGACAAGATTCTTCAAACTTTTTCCATCAAAAAAGTGGAAGACGTGGAAATGGTAAATGTCATTTCTTAACTAATTTTGACATAGATCTCAACATTTCTCAAATATCTTTAACTAAAATATCTCTTAATATGATTACAGGTGTGCTTTCCTATTAATAAATATGAGCATTATTATTTGGTATGCTATTGTATCAAAACCATGGGATACTTTATAATTGACAATATTAAACGTGAAGCACAGCCTAAGATGTACTATAGCAGAGTTTTGGAGGTTTTGGTAATATATTTTTTTATCCTTCATTCCACTATTATGTATATAAACATGCACTGTTTTAAGTCCACTATACTAATATTTTACTTCTCTTTTACAGCATTCTCACTTTTGCAATTATATAAGTAGGAATGAAAATCCAAATTTGGGATCAAGAGTGCGGAAAATGAAGCCTCGTTTTGTGAAAATGCCATGGCAGACTACTGACAATTCCACAGATTGTGGTATCTTCCTCATGCGCCATATGGAAACCTTCAAAGGAGATGTCAAAAACTGGAACACTGACTTAACAGAAGAAGGGGTAAGATTAGTTTAATATTTTACATACTTATATACTGCTTTACATTTTAGTGATATAGTTGACATACTTTAGTGATATACTTAATATAGTTTAGTGATATAGTTAATATGTTTTAGTGATATAGTTAATATGTTTTAGTGAAATTGATTAAAGTGTATATAGCTTTGTAATTCAAATGTGTATGCAGCATGTCCTTAATTTCTTTTCAAATTGCTCTGTTTATTAGGCTTAAAAAGTTATGTGATAACAAACACTAATAAACAAATTATCATATTGCAGCCAACACAGGATAAACAAATAACTAGGCTGAGGTTCAAGTACAACACAGCAATCCTATCTTCACACCTGAATGAACTCAAAGGGCCTATCACCACAGAAGCTATAGGCTTGTACAACACAGCAGAGAAGCATAATATCATCAACGTCGTCCTAGCTGGAAAAGCTGCAGAAAAGTTTCCAACTAAAAAATCCGGCAAGAGAGTGAAATTCGCGGTGAACTTAATAAGTTCTTTCCACGAAGCAGAAAGGTCGTCTCAAGAAGGACCAACTCCTTCTTAGATTTAGTGCATTGTTTTACTGCACTTTTATAGAATATTAGAAACTGATTGAACAGAATTATTAGATGGCTGAAAATTATCAGTCCTGTTGAGACTGAAAATGATTTAGTGGTTTGTTTTTGTAAAGATATGGTTATTTTGTTTTTACCAGCTCAAAATGCAATGGTAAATATTTGGCTTTTTTACTTTTGTTATTGTTTCATTTTAGTTTTATGATTTTTCATTGTTTTCATTACACAGTAAATCAGGATATCACTAAAAAACCACACATATCACTAAAACTTGGGATGTATACTACTAAATTACACTGATAACACCACTAAATTACATTACCTATATCACTAAAAACTAACTCATTTTCACTCCAAAACTTGACAAATTCAGTTTATATATTCAATATAAACTGACAATGTATCAGTACTCATATGCTTTATAAAGACAATTTATAAACAATCAAAATGTACTCAGAAAACATAAAATCAAAATGTACTTAACAATTTATAAAGACAAGTGCACAAGGTCTTTTAAAATTGAAAATTAAAATCATATTCACAACATATTCGAAACTACAGCTCCTCCATCCTTCTTTTTCTTCGGACAAGTTCTCGAATCATGAGTGGTTGCCGAACATTCTTTACATCTTCGAACTCTTTTATTTGCTTTTGTCATTGCTTTCTCTCTATCACTCACAAGACGCTTGAAATAATTTCCCTTGTTCCTGGAAACAGTTGGTGCAAGAATGGTAACCTCTTCAACCGGCTGTTCACCTACCATAGCTGCCATATGATCCTTTTTAGTAAAATCAACAGAATCTCCATCATACTTTTCAAAATCACTACTTATCTGCTTAATGATTTTGTGAACATAGTCAAGCTTATCCATTTCAACTCCAGCTTTGCTAAGAATCTGACGAAAATCAAACCATAAGTTTGTCAACTTCAACGACACTTGCTCCATTTTAAAATAATCCGAACACACAACATTAGATTCCAATGAAGTGCCACTTTCTGCAACTTTCATCCAACGATTAAGCACGAGACTCCTTGGAAATTTTGTGACACCAATCTGCTTTAAGCCACAGAAAGCATGCCTACAAACAATTCCACACATAACAAATTGTTTGCATGAACATACGGCATGTGATTTGCTAACAGTAACCTGCAAAATGAATCATAAATCACCATTCAAATCACCATTTTGAACCATTACCAATATGAGATATGCTTCAAAAATAAAATGACATAAAAACCAAAGTTCGGCAGGTGGTCCAGTACATTTACTTCCAATCCAGATCACTACTAATGACTACTTGCAATACAAAACAACTACTAATGCCACTACAATTTATCAGAATGCAAAATATTTTAATAATGCATTACTAAAATTATATTATGCATATTTTCAAATATTTTATATTTACTTTCTGTTCCACAATAACAATTACTACTGTAAAAAAAATATAAATCAAAATTAGAATATATAAAATACTACTATAAAGGGGAAAACACATACCTTAAAAAGTTTATCTTTAACTTTGACATCCTTTATTTCAAAATGAGTTACCCCATCAACTTCTTCACTCATTCTCTTGATTTGCATATCCAAGCAAGATGCCAAAATTTCTTCTTGAACTTTGTAAAAAATGGAACGTGTAAATAGCTCAGCTGCATCATCTTCAATGAACCATCTTGATAAAATGTTTGGTTTGCTTGAGTTAGACTCATGGTCTAAACGTTCTGTTTCATTCCGCTGCCTATGCATTGCACTCTCAAAACGTATCCAAAACTCACATAAAGTATCACCTTGCTTGTGAAACTGTGAAAAGAAAAAATTTTCACTTTCGGACCTTGAAGTTGTCCTCATCAAGCCAAACATAGGACTGTCCCTGAAATAGGCAGGAATCCACGACTTTCTTATGTCATACATATCTGATAACCATTTGTTATCTTCCAACTTAAACTCTCCTATAACCGCTTTCCATCCACTTTCAAACTCATCAATTTCCAAATTCGATGACCATATGTAAGTTTTCATTTTCTCCATAAAGTCTGTTTCCTTACACAAACGATTCCCAAGCTGCAATATTATGGAAAATTACATAAATATATGACAGTAAATTTCAGATACTAGGAACCAAATTTCTAAAAAACAACTAAAAAACTACCTTAATAGGGAATTTCTGCATTATATGCCACATACATAGGCGATGCTTGCTAGCAACCAAATCATTATCACCACAAAATGAAGCCGGCACAGATACCTTCATTGCAGGGCACTGATCAGTTATAAACACCACTGGATTGCGTCCCATGGCCTTGACAAAATGTTTAAAGGCCCAATTATAATGAGCAACATCTTCTTTTGATAACAAACAAGCAGCAAATGTGACACATCTATCATGTTTGTCAACACCAGTGAAAGGCGCAAAAATCATATTATACCTGAACATAGATAAAACAGATTAAAAACCACATAAACTAACATATACCACTAAAATACACTGCAGACATCACTAAAATATATTTAGGGTATCACTAAAATATACTGAGATTATCACTAAGGTACTGCAAATATAACTCCAGTATACCATTGTCTACTGCACCTTGAGCCTTGTTAAAAAGATTAATTAAAAAAATTACAAATATACATACTTTACTTCATAGTTCCAGACAAGGTATTGTAGTATAATATAAACCATTATCGACATTCTAACAACATTACATAAAAAGAAAACTAATAATTCTATTACTAAAAGAAAACAATTTGAAATGTAAAATAACTTACTTGTTAGTATCAAAAGTGGCATCAAATGACACAGCATCGCCGTATATTTCAAAGTTCCTCCTACTAGTTGGATCAGCCCAGAAAAGCATAGTCAAATGCCCGTCACCATCAAGCTCATAAGCAAAATAAAATGATTTTGATGTCTCCTGTAATACTTTAAACTTGTCAATCAGCATCTGTCCATCCCTTTCACCGACAAATTCTTTTAAATCCCTATTAAAATTCCTGAAATCACGTAATGTTGCCCCAACATTACTATATCCACCTGTCATCTCTTTGACCAAGCTAAATGCCTTGCTGCAGCCGATATTTACCTTCGCAGCATCAAAAACAAAACTTCGCAAACTAACTGTCATCTCTCTACTAGACCTCAGAAACTGTCTACCACTTTCACTAGCAAGCGGATGGTTGTGAAGTTCAACAAAATTGAAAATATAATATCTGTTCTGGCTCCTAATTTTCATGACCACTTTTGCTTTACATCCACACCTCCGTGACACAGTACGTCTTTGCCTAATTCCTTCAGAATGACTTCCATCAACAAAACCTTCCTTACTACACACAAAATGTTTCAAAATTATGGTACCATCAGCATCTCTCTTCTCCGTTGTTTTTCGTTCATCAAAACCCCCTAGCCTCCCATACTCTCTGTAAAAGTTGTACGCCTTATCTAAGCTATCAAATGACTGATTTTGAAACGGTACTTGACTTCCATCAACAGAACTAGGCATAAAATACTTCATACCACCAGGAGAGACAATGCAATTCGTCACTGATTTTTCGCTTTCTGTTGAAGAAACAGGAATACTAACACAAACATTAGACGAATCACCGCAACTTGAACCTGAAATACAACAGACATACTCAAAAATTATATAAATAATACTATAATACTCTAACATGATCATACTATAACTGCCTACTGCATCACATTGAAAATAATAAACAAACACTACTAATATACTGCAGCACCTACACACTAACTCAGTCATCAAAAACTTGCAATCATACATTAAAAATCAACAATACAGCAACTACATATCTAAAATCTATCCAAAACACATACACTAAAAAACACACAATTCCAATACAACTAAATTATATTAGCTATATGACTAAAAATCATATATAAACACAATTACTATAACTAACAATCATCAATCCAGCAACTACATGTCTAAACTCTAACTAAAACACAAGCACTAAAATATACACAATTCGAATACAACTAAATTATATTAGACATATCACTAAATAGAAACTACAAGAATATGAGCATGCCTAAACTACAAAAGCAATATGAGCATGAAAACACTGTAATCTGATATAATCATCAAATTATATCAAAAAACAAAAACAGTGAACAACAAACTTTACCTTGATTATCACTAATCTTCGTTAAGTCTGATATAATCATCTTCAGCAATTCGAATCTACTTCAACCACACTTTCTCGAGCTCGAATTATAGACACAAAGCAACAAAGAGAGAGCGCTCCAGAATAACAGAGACAGAGAGCTTCAATCAAACGTCAAAAACAGACAAAAGCCAGCTCGAGTTAGAGAGTCGAAGCTCGAGTTAGAGACACAGAGCAATAGAGACAGAGAGATATCGAAGCTCGAGTACAGAGAAGACAATAATCGAAGACTACAGTTTTAATGGCGTCGCTAAACTACAGTTTAGAGAGAGAAAGCTGCTAGGCGCTGAAATCATGGAGCGAAGAGAGAGAAACGGAAATCAGTTATGATATTCAATTAAACAAAATCTTTGTTTTTTATATTTTACATATTTTATTATTTGAATGGCTATGATTGAAAGTAAATTATATTAGATAGATGGTCAAGATTAGTTCTAAGTTTTTATTTTAAAATTGGTTTCTATTTGATCCTTGGCCTATATATATATATTGATTCATCGTTTATCATAAAGTAAATTGTAGTAGTTTTGGACTAAAATATTGTAATATAACTAACATAATCCACGGTTATATTTGCCTGGTAAAATTCGTTGACTTTTACAAGTAATATTTTTGTACCAGAAAGATTCTAATTTAATATTTTAAAATTATGGTTGGTACATGAGCACATCCACTTTGCTGATAACACAATCATGCAAGCATTTTAAGTTCTTAAGAAAGCTTGCAGGACCTTGGAAATGAAATAGCTTGGTAAAAAACTTATACAGTAAATAACAAAACCGTTGAAAAATATTTAAAAATAGGCTAATGAAGACCAATTTTATACTTAAGTTTATTTTTATACAAGCAGAACGAGTTGTGATTATACGTACACCAAGAAGTACAACATGCAAGTGGAAGCTTTACCATACAACGAGCGTTGAATTGATAATGTCAATCACCAAACTTAAAATCCTTAATTTGCGGTACCAACAAACAAATGATAACTGCCGCCTGCTTTTTTTCAAACTTGTAAAACTCATCATCACTGATCTACTTTCAAGTTTTAATCCCTTATTTAAGCAGTAATATCGTGCACTTTTGTTAAGAGTATAGTCTAATTAATTTGAGAGCTGTGAATAAATTAATAAAATAACTGCAACCCACTAAAAAAAATCAATTATTTAATTACATTCTCAAATTATCCAGTGTAATTAGAGTAAGCAGGTATAGAATTTTCTTTTACAGAGAAAGTAATAAAAAACGGTAATTAACAACTTTAAAAAAGGCGGAGAGATATTAGTGAGTATCGATATTGTGGGGATAGATAGAGAATCAAAAACCATTCGCTATCTAATCGCTCTCATTCCGTTTCGTCCACCGTCACTCTGTTAATAGAAAAGAACCTAACAAACTCACCTCCACTCCCACAATATTATATAAACACAACTTGTGTTATCTCAATCCTCCTCTTCCTCCCCAAAACAAACAAAGTGAGCAAAGCAGGAACAAAAGCGCGTAGTGATAGGGCGTGGAGGGACCTATACGATAAAAAGTTGATCGGCATCTTCAATCGGGACGAAACAACCTTAATTACACTGCCCATCATCATATTGTACTGCCTCGCCAGACTATACTTCTACAAGTTTGTACTTTGAGTTTCTCATTGGGATTGCCGCTCTTCATTATTCTCACTCACTCCTCTCATTTCTGCAGTCTTCTCTTCACTTTTACTCGCAGTACGTACGTTTCTCTCACTCCTCTACCAAATTTTGTGTATTTATATACGGAAACAAATCACCGATCATAATTGTACATTTTAGAATTTTGTTGTGAATCACCAATTCCGCTGATACAATTAACGTGGTTGTGTACGGGATGCAATTTTTTTCTTATATTTATATTAAATGTACACGGATTCCAAAACGGTAACATGTTGTACTAAAACTGATGCAGTGCTTATGTAATTCGGTTTTTTGTAACTAGTTTCAGATCCTGTATATGTATTTTTTTTTTGTTAACTGATCTTCAGAAATTTATAGGATTTGGCGGAATTCGAGTTGTCTGAACCATCAGTTTTGTCGGAATGGGGAAGCCAAGCAGAGACTGGACTCAGATCTATTCAATCTACGGCATAGAAGATTGTCAAACACTAATTTTCCTGTTACTTCACGCTGTTCTGTTCTCTACACTCTCTGTTCTGTTCTTAATCTACTTCAATCCGATCTGCTCTAGTTTCGAATCTCTCGCCATCCCCAGCGGCGCGGCGCGTTTCTTAGCCGGCTTCACCGGCTCCTTCACCGCGCTCTCGGCCGTCTGCTTGTTCTTCTCGGCGGGGAATATTTTCTACTCCTCCGTGGCGCTGCAGTCCGAAATGGCGCACCGCATGATCTCCGTGGTCAACGACTGGTCAACCGTCAAGCTCGCCCTTGACGTCGGCTGTGGCCGCGGCATTCTTCTCAATGCCGTGGCCAAGCAGCTGAAAAAAGAAGGCAGCTCCGGCCGGGTCGTCGGACTCGACCGCCGAAAAACCACCGTCTCCACGCTCCGCACGGCGAAGCTGGAAGGCGTGCAGGAGTACGTGACGTGCCGCGAAGGCGACGCGAGAACGATGCCGTTTGGAGACAACAGCTTCGATGTGGTGGTGTCGAGCGTGTTTTTGCATACGGCGGGGAAGGAGTTCGGGCAGAAGACGGCGGCGGCGGCGGCGGAGAGGATGAAAGTGGTGGGGGAAGTGGTGAGAGTGTTGAAGGGAGGTGGGGTAGGTGTGGTGTGGGACCTAGTCCATGTGCCGGAGTATGTTCAGAGGTTGCAAGAATTAAACATGGAAGATATTAGAGTGTCCGAACGTGTAACGGCGTTCATGGTGAGTAGCCACATCGTTTCGTTTCGCAAGCCATGTCAACACATGGTAGGTCCCAATGAAGTCAGATTGGATTGGAGATTCAATAATATTTGTTGAATTTCTATTTTCTAATCACCAGCCCAGGCCCCTTATATATTATACTTATATCAAACACAAAACTAAAATACATATATAATCTTTTTTTTTTATTTAGAGAGATCTGGGGAGACGAAGTTGAACCAGTTACGAATTTGCTGTATGAATATTTGATGTTGTTCTAGTTACAGTTGTGTTAGAAATGTATATTATGGTATTGGTTTATGATGTGATATTGGCTTTAAACGGTGTTTAAACATACTTGAAATGAGTGTGGGGAATGGTTTGGGATGTTAGGTTTGGAAATGAATTCATGGGCAGGGCAGGGCATGTGACTAGGTCACACCATATCAAGCAATGTACGTGGCATATTTATTGTTACAAAGACTTGGAATCAATTATCAGATGTTGGTTTTATGTGGTCTGGCTTCTATCCATTTGTCGTCCAAGAATTTGATTCTTTTTGGGAGAAAATCTCATCAGTTTAATGTAAAGTCGAAATATATTTTGAGATTTTATGATATATTTTTTGAAGTTGGGATAAACAAATGTGGAGTTATGCAGATGGAAAAAGCAAGAACTCTGAAAGTATAACGAGATTCGGTGCAGACGGGTTTCTCTTGTGCAACCGCATATCCAGGGCCCAGGGGTGTTATTAAACTTAATTCTAAGAAATAAGTACTTATTTTTGGAAAAAATTGCATCAAATTCTACGTTTTTATGAAATAAACTTTTTTTTGTCAGATAATGTATATAAAATACTTTTTTATCATTTATATCCGGAAAACTTATGAAAAAATTCATTTTCAAGAAAAACTAGTGTTTTTCTTTTCTTTTTTATAAGCTGTGCCCACACAGGCGCTCAGTGATTTGCTTTGTTCTGTTTTTTTGTCTATAAATCTTCTTTGTTTTGTGTCTATGTTGTTGGTGCTTTCTAGATTGCTCAGTGACCTGGCTGGTATTGATGAGCCATGTTTTTAGTTACCCGGTCCATAGATACTTTGTGGCTAAGCCCACTTGTAAATTACAGCCTTTTGGCGCTTACATATCTGCGAGGGCTTTTTGGCGCTTACATATCTCCATGTCAAGTTTGCCATCCATGCCTCTTTTTATTTAGCCGCAAAGTCTATTGCAAGTCATTGTCCAGATATAGTTATTATAGTCTTTTTTTTATCATTCAAAATCTCAAGAATTTGTTGGTCGACCAGAATTTATACATTCAAATGCCAAGGTAGAGTGTGAGCAATCTGCTGAACTTGCCTTTGTCTTTGTGCCAGTAAAAAATTTCATGACAACCAATTTCGATAAAAACATTTTACTCCCAACTTTCTTTTGTAGGATGTGTTTTTTTCTTTTGCCGGCAAATTTCCTTGAAAAGAATGAGATATATGAGATAAGTAGTGAATAAATGATACTACCACACGACACCCCTTAAGTAGCGAATAAATGATAAGTAATTTATCAAACATTGGATCAGTATATCTTTTATTAGAGGATCACGGTGACTTTTTCGGTTTTCAATTTTTATCTGAAAACTGTTACATGGGCAATTAGCTTTTTTCAGCTTTATCTCACAAAAAACTGTATGCATCTGCAAATAGAGCCGGCCAAACGGGCGGGCCGTGCCGGTTCGGGCCGGTTCAGACGGGTTCCGAACCGTCACCTGTGGAACCGTAACCGGCCCGTCAACACTGACGGTTCGTGCCGTGCCGTGCTGAAGAAAGTGGAAGTCGTAACCGTGTTATACGGTTTACACGGGTTCTGCGGTTCGGCGGTTCGGGCCGAACAATTCGGGCTAGCGGTTCGCGGTTCCTGACCGCGGTTCAACAAAGTGTGTAAATTGTATGTGTTTACTTGTCTAGTTGTCTGTCTTGTTGTTGAGTTGTTGAGGTGCATATCTTTTTTTTTCTTTTTTTTTAGTTTAATAGTAACGGGTTTAAATTTGAATAATTCTTAAATTTTAAAAATTCGATAATAAAATTGCTTTATAAGATATTAGTTTTGGAAATTATTTTTGTTAAGTATTATTATGTATAACAGGTAAATTTTAACAATTCTTTAATTTTAAAAATTGGATAATAAAGTTTTAAAAATAAAATTACCTAAATTTAAAAACTTAACCGAAACAAAATGAACTAAATTATTTTTTAAAGAAAATTACTGAAATTTAAAAACTAAAATGAAATAAAATTAAGTAAATTATTTTTATGATAAACGAAATAAACTAAACTAACTAAACAACTAAAATTAACTAAATTAACGAAATAAAACAAAAATTAACATATTAAAACCCATGTAAAAAAGAATAGAAAGCAAAAAATTGTAATTATATTACAAATTTTGAAGCCTGAGATTGGTCCATCTATAACACTTTGCTGACTGTGACTAGGGGTAGGTAGTAACTTTATTGTTCAAGCCGCGGTTCTACGGTTCAAACCGCGGTTCCGCGGTTCTACGGTTCACACAAGGCGGGTTCTACGGGTTTTCGCGGTTCCGGGCCGGTTACGGTTCGGTCCCTCGTTTCCCAACCCGTATTCGGCACGTACTCTGTATCGGTTTAGGTCGGTTTCGAACCGGCCCGTGTTTAGACGGTTTCGGGCGGTTAAAAACCCGGTTCGGGGCGTGCCGGTTCGGTCGGTTCGGCCCGTTTGGCCACCTCTATCTGCAAAAGAGTGGCAGTTTTGTCCCAGACGCTCAAGAGAAACGTGTGTAAATTATTAAGCTAAAACCATCAAATTTTCGGATTAATGCGTGTACTCTGCTCAATAGCCTAATGGTGCATCTTTGGTTTTTACTGAAACACTTCAAGGCTAACTCGCTTCGGACCCGGATTTTGCTGCATTCGTGTCCGCAGGTCACACACGTGGAAAACCTCGAGGCTTGCGAAGCCACGAAATTTGTCTCGAAATCCCACAATTTGCACCCGTGCGCGCAGGTAGGTGGTGGAGCATAACATACTAACACAAGTTAAACACTACAAGAGTGTTCTACTATATAAAGCCATTAAAGGCCCGTGTTCTTTTCTATGTGGGATACTAGCTTTCTTTTCCAATTTTCCACTACCAAGGAAGCAACTTTGGATCATCACAACTCATCTATTCTTTAGTGGTTTTGTGAATAAACATGCATTGGAAAACTCTCTCGGAGGAGAACATAATCCAAGCATAACCCGCCACGAGCACGTAGCCGAGCCTCACTCAAATTTGTGCTCAAAATGACAAACTTCCAACAGTTAGTTGCATAGCCCTAGTTCAACATTTGCGCAGCATCAAATCATGGTTTTGAAAATTGATGATATAACCGGTGGTGGAACCAGGACTTAGGTTTAGAGGGCTCAAACAGTATTGTTCAGGGATCAATTAACATAGATTTAAATAATTTTTTGTTATTTTAGTTATTAGATTAACCACTCTAATTAATCATCTTGTTAGTCTTTAGACAAAACTTCACCGTTTTAGAGCATCTCCAACGGAGATATGTAAACCTGTTAGCTAAAAGTGTGATTTTAGATTATTTGTTAAAAATTTGCTGAACCTGTAAGGTTTGTGCTTTAGCGGTATTAGCTATAATGGTTAGCTATATTTAAAATTCTGTTATTCTGTTATTTTCAAATTCTAACAATTATATTTTTCAAATAATAGTTATTTATTGTGAATGAATTTTATAAATAATTTTTTTATAAATTCAATAAAATAAATATTTTATATAAATATATTTTTTATTCTGATTAATTAAAATAATATTATTTAAGAATCTACTATTTTACTATTTTCAAATTTAACGGCTAAATTTACATATTGTATTTATGTATTGTAAAGAAAACTCAAAAAAATTTTTTTCTGAATTTAATCAAATGAAGTTTTTAACAAGAATATATGTTATTTAAATATTTAAATAATTTTATTTATAATGCAAATGATATATTTTTAAAATTAATTCATTCCCAAATATTATTTATTTGTTGTAAAAATAAGATAATTTTTAAAATATTAAAATTTTGCTACATATCACACTACTCTATTTAGACAGCTAGTACCTGATTAGAAATTTAACTATATTGAGTCACTAAAAGATAATCAACATGGCAGTGCTATTATGACCAAAAAAACAAACAGGGCAGTGCAAGTTGCCTAACCATAATCAAGTTAGCCATACTTACTGCCAATATTCACGCTTTCACCAGCCCACAAAATTTATCAGCAAGCAGTTAAAGGACAACTCGAAATTTTCGGTTGTGTTTTCATTAGTTTGTATTTAATTAAGTATCCTGTTATCTAAATCTGCAGAATAGTTTTTAGCCATGTAGTCTATTTTTCACTGCAACCTAAAACAATATTTGATATAGCTTGCCAAGTTTCTGAGATTAAGCAGTCCCTATTAATAATTTATCAGGATTTCTGCAATGTCTAATTTACTAGCTTGCATTCGTATGACTTGATTGTATTTGTTGATAGCTGCTCACCATTATTATTCAGAGAATTTAGTGAAGTTTCTAATGAGCGCGTATAACTTACTTGTTGAATAGCCCGGAGTTTGTGTGAGCTACTCAGAAATTTAAAGGGATTAACTTTGTGATGTGTAAAGAGAGAGCAGTTAGAAGTTAAAAGCGTTAACTAACTGACCAAATACTAAAAGCCAATTACACACATATAAATTAAGGATAATAATCCCTCAGTGCATATATGGTTGAACTGCTAGTCTGAAAATCCAGGCTATATCAGCTAAAGCTGCTTATGCTAATAAACATATTGCAAGTGTTTTAAAGCTGGCAGAATTTCAGAAAAGTGTTTTAAAGTGTTTTATCACAAAGTACTCTACTAGAACTTCAGAAAATAAAAGAGAAGCCAAGTTGATGGTCTTGTTGTACAGTCAGTGCAATCAAATATGAGCCATAGAATGGTTAATGCAAGTGAATATAACAACAAGAATCAAGCTAGATTTAGTAAGACTGGCAAATCATAATTAGGAAAAACTACATCTCAACCTCTTCCTTCGACTCTGGTTTATTTATCTATGTTAACATACAAAATGAACTCAGAGCAACTTCCATATTGTCAAAACCGATATATGATTGCAAGATATTTAATGTCTAAATAAGAATCACGAATCCAGTGGGAAGAATCACTTAAGTCAGGGAACATTTAGTAAAACCATAACATGAATGCCTGGTATCCAATTACTGAAACAAATCTAATCATATAACTAAAAGAAAATAGCCTGTATATATTATAAAAAATCAAAAGTTAGAATAACTACGACCACTGCTTTCATGTCTTTATCGATTAATCTTTACCGCATAACTAACAAGTAGATATATGTATCTACTGAAACACATAGTAATCTTTTAGAATTCCATAAGCACAAACAAAGCAGTTATATGATTAAAAATAGCCTCCAACCATTTAGCCAAAAAAATTGCCTTAAAAGAAAAGAGAATCTACCTTATCTTGCTCCGTCAATCCACTTTGATTCCTTCCACATATTTGATTGTAAAATCCAATAAATTTTGCGACTTTTTCATTGATTACGCACCAGCGATTACACAATGAAGTGGCACTTCGATCACTTTCCAGCCCTTCTTTATTTCCCTCGTAATAGTTCCAAATCCGATTCCAATAACTTGTATGAGTCTGATTATTTCCTTGCACCGGATCCATACTAACATTGAGCCATGCAGAAATAAGCAACATATCCTCTTCAATTAAAAAATTCTTTGATCTTTTGCCTTTTTTCGACTTTGGAGCTTCTCTTTGAGGCTGAGACATGGGTGGAGGTTGTGACTGGAATTGTGGTGGCTGAGTATATATCATATCTTCCATTTCAGTAAATGAACCCTCATTAAGCAAAGATATAAACGATCCCTCCATTTCTAATTTCACAACAAAATCACAAGAACTAATTAAATTCTGAAAAATCCCCAAAATTACTAAAAACCTAATTGTATCTATACATACATGTATATATATATGAAGACTTCAAAAGGGATGACATAAAAGATAAAGAAATCAACACAAAGATAAGGAAATCAATAGTAATTGAAGATGAACTCGCCTGTTCCTGATGTAGCAGAGAGAGAAGCAGCAGCAGAGAGAAGAAGCGGGAGCGGGAGGGAAAAAAAAGAACAGCTCGGGCGGGAGCGGGAGGAGGAAGAAAAGAACAGCGCGGGAGATGATGTGTCAATTATAGATGCCGATTCTCACGTTCAGCAGAAGTAGCGTCTCTGTTGTGAATTGCTAAATTTTTAGCTAATAGATAAGACCGGTTGGAGCTGTACTTTTGATGGGTGGATAGCTATATTTTGATTTTTTACTGCCACATCAGCTTTTTTACCTAACAGGAGCTCCCTCTTGGAGTTGCTCTTGCACCAACCTAAATTTACAACACAGTCTGCATATACATGTATTTTGCAAAAGGTTTGTGCTACTCTTGCTCTGCGACGCATATCCCTCTTGATGGAATAGTTATGTGTAAAGTTTGCGAATAAAAAAGTAAAAAAAATTCATGTGTTCAAAGCGAAGATAAAGATAAAACACTAAAATGTGATATAATGAAGTTATATATGAATGTGACTGGTTTGAGTTTGAAAGTGACAAGCCATAATACCATACGAAAGGGAAAAATTAGGAACCACGATTAATAGAACCGACGTAGCGGCTCACAATATTTGACGTCGAGTAATTAGATTCTAGAATATGGGCTACTATCCGGAATCTGTTTACCTATTATTGTTAACTGTAGATGATATTTTTATATCGTACCTATAGTTTCAGCCACATTTTTATTTGTGGACTGCGTGTGACATGAACCACTACAGTGTGCGTGCTAATTTTATCTGCATGCGGCCAACTTCTGTTTCTCGTGTTTCTCAGTTCCTGCTTCGCGACTAGGGGTGTTTCTCGTAGAATATTGTAACACTCTTTACCTCCCTGACCGTTTCTGTAGCTGGCCGGAGATCAACGATTGATTTAAAGAAAGGCTTAATTGCAATTTGCACCGCGAGCAATAATTTCTGGGAACATTTGGACCCCTTTGATTTTAGCTGGACATTGTATGATAAAAACAAATTAAATTCATGTTTGATTATATTGTATGAGTAAAGTTCCGTAGAGACCATTTGGGTTCTGCAATCAAAACACTATAAAATACATTATTTTCTAAAGTATGTTCAACAAATATCATGTATTCATTAAAATTGTTGAAGATCATCTATGTTTTATATGTATATAATGTATGTTCAGCAAGTTGAACAATATCCTGCAAACTAAATATATTTCGTAGAATATAACATTTTGTAATGTTCTACATGCAAAACTTATATGATATTCAAGATTTTAAAGTGAAATAATGATTTTGTACAACATGATGTGCAAAACTATACGTTTTGCAATGTTTTTATGCAATATTTCACTTGCAGAACATAAGTGGTTTCCACGGTCTCCAATAAAAGTGGTCTCCATAGAATTTTACTCTGTATTGTTATTCATAATATAAGCATAATTAATGTTAGCTAGAATCTAAAATGAATTTTAGGTTAATTACTTTGTTTTTTTTTTTTAGTTTTTGAATAATACTTCCTCTCGGAAACTTAGATCTAAAATTATCGGAGATTTCGTTGTCTTTATTCTAAGTAGATGGATTTTCAGTTCGATTTCTCTTGCTTTCTGTTCCAGATCTATTTTGAGAAAATTCTTAGATCTAAAACTATCAGAGATTTCGATGTCTTTCTTCTCTGTTTCAATCGGGTGGACTTTCAGTCTGATTTCTCTTGTTTTTATGGTTCCGCTCCAAATCTAATGTTGTTTTCTCTCCCTCGTGAAAACTTTGTTTTTGCTTCTTCATTGTAAGCGGGTTTCTTGATTTGGTGATGAAAGTTTGTATGAAATCGCAGTTTTGATCGATAGCTATATTAGGGCATGATGAAAAGGGTACCGGTGATTCAACAAGGATGCATGAAGCGGGTACCTGTATTTGTATATACTTTATTGGTGTAAACGATTACAATTTCCAGTTTGTTCGACTCGATTATTGGTGTAGATGTCGTATGATTTTTTATTATTAGATTAACACCTTTGTTTAAAAAAAAAAAATTTAGGTGCAATTTTATAGTGTTGTGTATTGTGTTTTGCACACATGCATGCACACATACAAATCAAATTAGAGTACAAACTCCAAACTTAATCTAAACTCGTAGATAAATCTAATCTAATGGTCAAATGATCAACCACAATTAAAATACACCCTCATACTTATGATTTCATTTAACTTTTTTCATTTTTAATTTGATTTTTATGCTAGTCACTGAGTTTTTTTTTTTAAATTTGACTTTACTTTATTTTTCATTCATTTTCAACGGTCAATTTTCTATGTATACTTATTATTTTGTTTTTAATTTGATTTCAATATTTATTTGACGTGGATTCTATTATCTTTTTTATTTACATAATTTTATATGTTATAATTTTTCCTCTTCGACACTATTATTTTATTGATTCATTATTTCTGATATCATTTTAAATCATTTCATAATTTTTATTTTATATGTAAACTTATTATATCCTATATGGTTGTTTGTGTTGTATATTAGGTTATTTATCAAAAGAAAAATTATAAGTTCTCTTATCTATTTTTTTTATTTTTCTTTACATGTCACTCCATAGGAAACTTTTTTTTAACCAAAAAAAATCATAATAACAATTATTATTTTCTATACATAATTAATCAATACGGAACAAAAAAAAAGAGGCCAAGTCGATATAAACAGCTGGTAAACACTTGGCGCAGGATTTATAGTTAATTTTACTTTGATTTGTATCATAAAACATATATATTGTGGACTATATTTCTCATCCATACACCCAAATAATCGAATCATACACAAACACCAACTACCATTCAAGTCATCATATATAACTCATCATCTTCTTCCCCATTCCAACTCGGACAAGCCCAACTCATTTCAATTATCACCTCGTCCCAAAACTCACTCCCCTGTAATGGCAACAATCAACACAATCACACCCCAATCTTTTCACCCTCTATCAAAACCCAAGTTCAAACCCTCACCATCTTTCTCAAAATCATTCAAACCCCATCAAAAAACACCCTTTAGAGCTTCAATTTCAGTGAAATCATTGCCCCAAGAGTTTGATGTTATTGATGCTAATACCCATGATTGTAAAGACCCAATAGATGGGATTTTGAGTGGATTGGAGAGGGAAAAGGAAGGTGAAGATGTGATGAATGAAGTGGTGGGTGTGTTTGGGAATGATGGAAGATTGTCATTTGAAGGAGCTACTGGCTTTTCTTCTGTCGGCTTATCGGGTAGCGAAAAGGAAGAACAGGATTTGAATAAGTTGATTGATAGAGGGATTAATGCTACTTTGGTATTAGCTGCTAGTACTTTTGCTGTTAGCAAACTTCTCACCATTGATCATGATTATTGGCATGTAAGTATCAGTTTAGGCCTGTACAAATAGTTTTATTATTGTTCGATGCTTATTGAGTTATTGATTTTGGAATTGGGATGTTTTCTTGGGTTCATTTGTTTATATATGTTGTCCAATTGCTGAACTTGTGAGTATTGTGATGTTTTCTTTTGTTCTTTGTAAATTTAATCTTTGCAGTTTGTTGTGTCATGTGTGGACTGTGTGGTTGGCCTTCTTTTCGTTTCTATATTGATGGACTAGCAAATGTTATGATGTAATAATGTACACAGGCATGGCGGACACAGAAACATGTTACATATACAATGTTTTAGGAAGATTCTGTGACCATTTGTAGATTTGAAAATGTCAAACCATGTCTGCCTTTGCATAGGTTCAGTTTTGGATGTTTTTGTATGATCATTGGCATCTTTGAATTGTGTGTAGCTGTAAATCTGAATTATTTGCTATTTTCGTCAACCTGATAGTCTTTATCGGAAATATGAGTGGAATATTAAATTTTTTTAAGAGTTTTTCCATTTATCTTGTGGATTGTTTTTTTAGAAATTAAACTGGATGTTTTATATTTGTAACTAGCTATGGCTGCAGTTCCTATCTAGTTGTCGTTAAATATTCTTACTTTGACATGTAAAAAGTGAAGCGAAAGTCCAGTTTTTCATTCAAATGCAGTTGCAAAGTATAGTGATAGTCTAGAAACCAGGGATTCTTCACTCACCTGCCACATGGCACACTTGATTCTCGGTGATTCTTGTGTGTGTGTGTGTGTGTGAAGTGTGGGGGGGAGGCGACTCTTGGGGATTCTTCTCAAGTAATTCAATGACTACTACCTTATAATGCAGCAGTTGTGTTATTAAGTAATTATTATAACAATTAGTAATAATTGAACTTATTCATATGACTATATAGTTAATATATAAATGTAACTATTGAAATATATACATTACACACACACACACGCGTTTTTCGATTTCCTGAATTTCCATATCCTCCTATTGCGCACCTCTGCACCTGCATTCATGCTTACTTTAGTTTTCAATATCAACCCTTTTTACTTCATAGCTTGTAGATGACGGGCGCTGATAATTAGTGTTTTTGTAGTTATATCAGCAAATGTATGAAGCAGTCCCGCCAAAAGACAATTGTGTTCATCGCGGAACATATGGCACATCTTTTTTAAAAGCAAAAAAAATTTGAATATTGATGTTTTGACTTGGCTTTTATTGTTTTTCATTAGTTTTACTTGTAGTGTATGTTAACTTATCTTGCGTTGCATCTTATTGTGTGTTTAAATTCTGAATAATATCAAGCATTGCCATAGTTATGTTTTACATTTACTGACAGAGTATACCGGAAGTCGTGGGCCTTTGCCAAGTTCATGAAATAACGGTTTTCTTGTCCAAAGTGTCTTGATCATGTATTCCTAATTATGTTTGGTTGTACATTCCAGAAATGATGTCACATGTTTTTGTTACAAAGTGGGTTTTACGATTTATGATAAAACTTAACTGTAATCTCTCTTTTAGGGATGGACCTTATTTGAGATATTGAGATATGCACCTCAGCACAACTGGACGGCATATGAGGAAGCTCTAAAAACAAACCCAGTCTTGGCAAAAATGATGATAAGTGGAGTGGTTTATTCTCTAGGAGATTGGATTGCACAGGTTAGTTTACAGTTTGAAAAATAAAAGCTCTTTGTTCTCTTCATTATGTAATTCATTCCATAATTAGTAATTAATATTTGGTATGATATGCAGTGTGTTGAAGGTAAACCTCTTTTCGAGTTTGACCGAACACGGATGTTTAGATCAGGATTAGTTGGATTCACTTTGCATGGATCACTATCTCATTATTACTATCAGTTCTGTGAGGTAGTTATCTTGACGGCTCATCTGAAATCTAATTTGTTTCTTCAGCTGTTCACCATTTCTGACACATTATTTTGAAATTCTTAGACCCTTTTCCCATTTCAAGATTGGTGGGTGGTTCCGGCCAAAGTAGCCTTCGATCAAACTGTATGGGCAGCAGTTTGGAATAGCATTTACTATGTATTTTTGGGATTGCTGCGTCTTGAATCGCCAATTAGCATATTTAGTGAACTAAAGGCTTCATTCTGGCCCATGTTGACGGTAAGATTACCTTAATCTATATTTGTAGTAATACTTTTCCTTTCTCTGTAAATGCCATGTGAAAATGTGGGACTGAAGATGCATCATGCCTGTGTGTGTGGGGGCGCGTGTGCATGCCTGTGTCCGTTGGAGTACTTTTGACAGGCTCTTTACAAAAAAAAAGATACGCAGCCGTTGAAGACCAGATATTATGATTAATCCACTTATTTAAAAAGAATACACTAATACAAAGAATTTTGTGAACTGCATGTTGTCATTAGAGAATTTTGTGAATTGCATGTTGTCATTAGAGAATTTTGTGAACTGCATGTATTATATTCGTTATAAAAACAAAAGTATTATTGGACATTGAATAAATGCATCCGTGTGTTAAGCATGGACCGGAATTTAAGCAATAAGTTTCTGTTTTCTTTTTTGGACAGCTAAATTATTGAAATGTTCCCTGCATTTCTTAGCCGCATATATTATTTGATTAGCGTTGTTTCTGTGACTTAAAAGTAAGTCTATTTAAGTTATAAGCCGCAGAGTAAACTTCTGCTACGAACGTCCAGCACGACGTGTATTAAAACTCTAATATGGAGCTTTGAAGCTTTGGGGAATCCCATGTTTATTGATAACATTATTCTTTAAAGTTAATTATATATAGACATGTGCATGTCCATAAAAATGTACACATGCAGTTTCTTTGTTGATGATTATACACATGCAAAAGATGATGTACATAACTAAAATCTTCCTTTGAAACATAAACGTTTTTGGCGAGTTTCTTATCTAACATGGTGCCAAAGCTCTTCTTCCCTGCCTGTTTCAAGAACATAATGGGATTTCGAGTGACGGGTGTATTAATACAAGAGTGATATAGTTACGTCCCTCCGTCCCATTCTATATGACCCTTATTCCTTTTTGGGACGTCCCAAAAAGAATGAACCTATTATACTTACTATTTTTAAACACTACTTTTCACTATTACACCCACTACTTCTCTATTTTATACTCTCTTTTTATTAACAAAACACTATTACACCCACTACTTTCCTCCACTATCTCAAATCTATTATAAAATTTTGATAGGTCCCACCACTTTACCCACTTTTCAACTAATTTTACTCTTTTCTAGTACCTTTTTCTTAATCTCCGTGAAAGTCAAACCAGCTCACTCAAATTGGGATGGAGGGACTATCATATTAAGCGCTTCTGCAAGAGCTCAATGTTTTTGAAGAGATCTGATAACTTGACACTGAGATGCTCACTTTGGTTAGATGGCATCTACATGTGACTTCTTTTTTGCTAATTATCCTTGGGCATTAAATTAGCATTAATTTCTATGATGAGGTAATCTATGGTTCTAACATGCTCAGCTTGACTGTGATTTTTCTTGAAGCAAATGTTAGTTGAAGCTTTATTTACTAATTCCGAAAGAGTTATGTTTTTGATCGTGTTTATATGTTAATTTTATAATTTATTTGTATCAGTTGTACTCTCCTTTTCTGTAAGCAGTAATAATTGTTTGCTGCTGCCGCAGTTGTATTAAGTGGACCTAAAACTTGTTTGGATGTGTTTTTTTCATTCAGGCTGGTTGGAAGCTATGGCCATTCGCTCACATTATCACATATGGAGTGATCCCTCTTGAGCAAAGGCTTCTATATGTTGACTGTGTAGAACTTATCTGGGTAACCATACTTTCGACGTAAGTATCTAAATTTGATCATTGGACTAACTATTCAAACACAACTCTTTGTTAAATATTCTGGTCTTGTATACACATATGTATGACTACATACTTCCACACAAGCAGTTACATATCTGTTTATATGGGTGTAGTGCCGTGTTTTAAACTTAGGAGGTTGGTTATTGATGAAGAAAATATGTTTCGACTACAAGGAGAGAGCTGGTGAGAGAGAGATGCATACTCCTGTTACTATTTTTAGGGCATAGGGAACTTTCAGTTTCCTAGCAATTAGTACTAATATTTATACTGAGGTGTGATTAAGTGGTTACATGACAGATCAACCAGGCATTTAACATTCTACCTGACCAAAAAAACTTGCAGCAGTTCAAGTGGATTAAAATTTGGATCTGTCTTTATCTTTTTCATTAGATTTACATGCCGTAAACATTTTTTTAGTGGGAATGCTTACGCAGTGAGAGAAGCAAATGATGTGTTGAAAGATTAGTGGGTTATTAAAAGCTTGAATCTGAAGGCCACTAATGGAGAATATATTTTGTGGTGACTTATTGGGTGCAGTATCATCGTACCATAAGATTGGTGCATGTCGATATATCTTCTCAAGAGCCTTTTCTTGTCTATTCTTAGTGGACCAATATATCTTCAAAATGCTGGTTCTGACTTGTCTGGTTATCAGTACAGAAATTAGTTGATAGCAGACTTTTATCTAATCTTTTGTTTTTTTTCATCTTTTTGCCAGTATTTCAAATGAGAAATCAGAAGCAAGAATCTCTGAGGCACCAGATGAGGAAATTTCAAATACATTGACACTCCCTCCAGAGGTACAAGTCACTGATTTACTGCTGATTAGATACCTGTAGTTCAATTATTGATTGGAATTCAATTAAACTGACTCCTTTATCCTTTGATATATTAGGAGTAAGTTATGTAGAAAGGAAGCCAGATGCTCAGACATCCGATAAAAGATCTGTCGTTTCATTATAAGGCAAAATTCCGTTGTTATGGACTGCGGTTATGAAGTCTTGCGAAATATGTGATTTTGCTGCAAATACTTATTGTACATAGAATACATAATTCATGTAACAGCTCCAACAATTCCGGTCTCAGTGTAAGTTAGAAAAATTGTTGTAATATCCTTAGATTCTTAGTCATTTACATACATTACTGAGACCACTATAGATTTATTATTACTTGGCAGTATCATTGTGAACCAACAACAGTCCTACAGTTCACTGTCTTGTTGTCGAGGCAAATTTTGCCAGAATAATGTAAAGATTATGTTTTGAATTTTATAATCTTCTCTACCATGTTACAATTGAAATGCAGTTAGAAGTCTGAGAATTAAGAGAATCACATAACAAGACATACTGGATGTACAATTTCATTCGAAGCCATAGACATGTTAGATAGGCGACTTGGCGTTGGCCGGAAATTGAGCCATCTCAGGCTCGGTCTTCTGGTTGGCGGCATCAATGCCCTCCTCACCACCTCTTTGTCACCCTTGCGCCCTTTCAATTTGTTCCTGAGTGCTGCTTCGCGACGATTCTGCTTGACTGAGGTAGATCTAAGCGACATGGAGCGCATCTGCGTATTGAGTGAACGATGAGTCTTAATGTACCTGTCCATAATTGTAGTTTTTCTTGTTGAAGATGATTAGCTTTTGTTCATGCAAAGAAAGGTATGGAATGTTGTATAGCTTGCGCTCTTTGCTTGCATTCAGAGAAGAAATATGGAAGGGATTTGTAACTTTGCATGTTATATAAAACTAGGGCTGATTGACTTGTCTAAACTATGAAGAAAGTAGACATGGTCTCCCTAATTAATTTTGACGAGGCGTCAAACCGAGTATTGACTCCTCAAACACTTTTGTCTTCTTTCACCTAGAAGGTTGGCGTTTAATAAGACGCGTAGGGCGTAGGATGTGATTCAGTACACAAAATATTGATCTAGAATGAGAATGTTGAAATGCAAAAGTTCAAACACTTTTATATATTTTCCTTAGACTGATAGCACATATTTCAAAAACTCTTATAAATTATAGTTTCATAATTTATTTTTAAAGAATTTTTTTCCTGAATAAAGATTTAGAGGGGTGTATTGGATTGGGATTTTAAAGCATTTTTTTGCATTCATGAAATCCGAGGGTATTCGATTGGGATTGTTTGAAATCCATTAAAATCTTGAGGTATTCAATTGGGATTTTAAATTATGTTACAAAATCTGGTGGTATTCAATTGGGATTTTAAATTATGCTTTAAAATCCGAGGGTATTCGATTGAGATTGTTTGAAATCCATTAAAATCTGATGGTATTCAAATGCTGATGGATTTTTTTTCATTTCATAAAATAATGGATTTTGTGGCATTCTTCAGTGTATTTTAAGTTTTTTGAAATCCCACCAAATTCAATGGGATTTTGAAGCATTGTACCTAAATCCTATCAACTCTGCGACATTTCGTCAAGAATCCGCACAAAATCAAAATCCCATACAATCCATTAAAATCTATAGACTAAAAACAATGCATTAAAATCCCAATCGAATACACCCCCGTTAGTCTAAATTTTTATTTAGAAAAAAATATTTTGAAAATAAGTTATAGAACTATACTTTACAAAAGTATTGACGTACGTGCCGCGTCCGCATCCCCTAATGTACACTATCCAAGAGGAAGGGGGGAGTATTTACTAGCCTTAAACCCGTGCAAACACTGTTGATAGGGATTGGGTTTCTTAAGTACTACGACCCGATCCAATAAAGGCCGCATAGCCGGTCTAATCATAAGAAATTCCGTCCTGGCCCAATAACGCTCCGGACCAGATAAATATGGACCAAAAGATAGGCTTAACGGACTCGAAGCCCATACGAAGGTCCAGTTACGAATACAAGTTCCATAATACATCTGATTCTAACAGATAAACATCCCGGAGTTCGTATAAATGTCAGCAACGAAAGGATAGGAGTTCTATCTTATCTCTTGCCTCGAGGCATACTTTGATAAGAAGTCTGATACATGGAATCATACTTCCATCCGACTTCTGACTCTGAAGCGCCTATATAAAGGGCTCTACCCCTCATAACTAGAACTACGTTTTGGACTTGATTCTTCTCCACGCAGAAGATACGTAGGCATCTCGCACCGAGACCAGTCCAAAGCACGAATCGCTCACTCCCGTTTTTAGTTCTATAACATTTGGCGCCGTCTGTGGGAACAGACAACAACCATGACGAATCCAACCGGACCACGTTCAGAAATCCATGTTCCACGCAGTCGAACCACCACCGGGGTCTCGACTGAATCAACCCCTGTAACTACCTCCCTCCCGCTTGGTACGACCATTGCTCAAACTACTACTCCCCTGACTTTTGGCTCGCTGCCCCCTCTGACTCGAGTAATTGCAACCGTCACCGACGCCGGCACACATTACTCAACGGTCACTACAACCACCCGTGGAGGCACAAGAGATGACTATGTGCATGTAACTGACTACGACTCTTCCGAATCGGAGCAGGAGCATGATACGCCACCTCGAAGGAGGAGAGATGCTGATCGACACCGTCGACGCCGCCATAGGCAAGAAACTAATGAGCCCCGGGGGCCAATAACTTATGAGGAAAGGATCCGGGCTCATGAAGAGGAAATCGCACGGTTAAAAAGAGACCAGGCAATGATATAACCCCCAGAATCTAGGGATGAAACCCCTCGTCAAACCGTGATGAATCAGATTCACTTGTTACCAGCAGGTGATCCCGATAACCCCGTTCCCCCTTTCACGCCAGAAATTATGGGTGCAAGAATCTCTCGAAAATTTAAGCTCCCAACCATTAAAGCTTATGATGGCACGGGTGATCCCGCCAACCACGTTCGAACCTTCATGAACGCTCTGTTGCTCCAACCCGTTACGGAAGAAATCAAGTGTCGTGCTTTCCCTCAAACTTTGAGCGGAATGGCTCAGCACTGGTATAGTCGCTTACCACCAAACTCTATTTCCTGTTTTGCTGACCTGAGCAGGGCCTTCATAGGACAGTTCGTTGGAAGCAAAACTCACGCCAAAAGCTCCGCCTCGTTAATGAATTTGCACCAGGGTAAGAACGAATCGCTCCGAGAGTATATGAATCGTTTTACCAAAGAAGCCTTGAAGGTCCCAGATCTAGATCAGAAGGTAGCCATGATTGCACTCCAACAAGGCACCACTGATGACAATTTTCGCCGATCTCTAGCCAAGAGGGCTCCGGACAATATGATCGATTTACAAGAGGGAGCCGGAAAATATATAAAGGCGGAGGAAAGTTTGAGAAAATCCCAGAGCAATCAGGGACCGAATACCAACTTCAAGAAGCGTGGGAATGATACGGAGTATGATGCTGAGAATAAGTACTCCCGGAAGGAAGATGAGGAAAAATCGCCTGCTAAAAAGAAGATGGGGCCGAGGTTTACTGAGTATGCCAGGCTTAACGCCCCGAGGAGTCAAATCCTGTTGGAAATTGAGAAGGACGAAAGTGTTAGATGGCCGAAGCCTATAAGGACCGATCCGGAGAAACGTAACAAGGATTTATATTGTCGATTCCACAAAGACACAGGACATAAGACCGATGATTGCCGGCAGTTGAAGGATGAGATTGAGTTCTTGATCCGAAGAGGCAAGTTATCCAAATTTACCAAGAATGGAGACAAGAATCATCGAGACAGTGATAACCGCGGAAGAGACAACGATGACAAAAGAACTCAGCCTCGAGGGCCTGTTATTAATGTAATCTCCGGAGGACCTACGGCTGCAGGCACGTCAAGCAATTCAAGAAAGGCTTATGCAAGGGAAGTGATGAACATAGTTGGAGAACCTCCGAAGCAGGCAAAAATCGATTATGCTCTAGCATTCGACAATATCGACCTTGAAAAGGTGAAATTTCCTCATGATGACCCTTTAGTAATTACCCCAGTGATTGGAAACTCGTCTGTAAAAAGAGTGCTTGTTGATAATGGAGCCTCGGTGGATATCTTGTTTTATGATGCTTATGAAAAGATGGGGTATTCTGATACTCAGTTAACACCCTCAGACATGCCTATATATGGCTTCAACAATGTGGAAACCAAAATTGAAGGCATGATCCAACTTCCGGTAACTATGGGTACCGAACCCAGACAAGCCACGTGCATGGTAAATTTCTTGGTCGTTAAAGCCTCATCAACCTATAATGCCATCCTTGGGAGGACTGGAATACATGCTTTTAAAGCAATCCCATCTACTTACCACATGAAGATCAAATTCCCGACTAGGAACGGAATTGGGGAAGAATTAGGAGATCAGAAAATGGCCCGAAGCTGTTATATTGGGGCATTAAGATCTGGAGGAGCCGGGGGGCAAGTATTACCTATAGAGGACCTTGATGTCCGAGAAGAAGAGGAAAGGAGAGGCAAGCCTGCCGAAGATTTGGTTCCAATCCAATTGTATACAGAAGAACCTGAAAAGGTCACTTATGTTGGAGCATTACTCCAGGAAGATTTGAAACAAGAGTTTGTGAGGTTCTTGAGGAACAACCGTGATGTTTTCGCTTGGACAGCAGCTGATATGCCAGGTATCGACCCCTCATTCATAACACATAAGTTGAATGTAAACCCCGCGAGGAAACCTATTAAACAGAAGAAAAGGAACTTCGCCCCTGAAAGGCAAGAAGCCATTAAACAGGAGGTTGATAAGTTGTTGGAAGCAGGTTTTATCGAAGAGATACAATTTCCAGAATGGTTGGCGAACCCTGTTATGGTCAAGAAGGCCAATGGAAAATGGAGGATGTGTGTAGACTTTACTGATCTGAATGATGCTTGTCCCAAGGATTGTTTCCCTCTTCCAAGGATAGACACGTTAATAGATGCCACCGCTGGCCATGAGATGCTGAGCTTCATGGATGGCTTCAGCGGATATAATCAGATCCGGATGGACAAGGACGATGTACCCAAGGTATCGTTTATCACTGACTTTGGTGTATTTTGTTATTTGGTTATGGCCTTTGGACTTAAGAATGCAGGAGCAACGTACCAACGCCTTGCAAACAAGATGTTTAAACATCTGATTGGAAAGACTATGGAGGTATACGTAGACGATATGTTGGTGAAAAGCTTGAACAAAGCGGATCACCTTGAACACCTTAAAGAGACCTTTGAAGTCCTGAGGACGCATAAGATGATGTTAAACCCAGCTAAGTGTGCCTTTGGGGTCGGTTCTGGGAAGTTCCTGGGTCTAATGGTCTCAAAGCGTGGTATTGAAGCCAACCCCGACAAGATAAAAGCTATCCTGGATATGGAACCCCCAAAGAGTGTAAGGGATGTTCAGAAACTGACAGGAAGAATTGCAGCCTTGGGAAGGTTTGTATCCAAGTCAGGAGACAAGTGCTTGCCTTTCTTCAAAGCATTAAAGAAGGTTAAGAACTTTGAATGGACGGACGAGAGCCAAGTGGCCTTCGAACATCTAAAGAAATATATGGTAGAGCCACCACTCTTATCAAAACCCGTTGAGGGCGAAACCCTGTATGTATACTTAGCTGTCTCGGAACAAGCGCTAAGTGCCGTCTTGGTTCGGGAGGAATCCAAAGTCCAGAAACCAGTATACTATGTGAGCAAGGTTCTGCATGGAGCGGAGCTCAATTATTCAGTGATCGAAAAGTTTGCTTTGGCCATGATTACGGCCTCGAGGAAGTTGAGACCTTACTTTCAGTCTCATAAGATAGAAGTCTTGACAGACCAACCTCTCCGAAATGTTATACATAGCCCTAAGGCTAGTGGAAGATTGATCAAGTGGGCCATTGAGCTTGGAGAATTTGATATCCGATACAAACCTCGAACGGCGATTAAAGCTCAGGCCTTAGCTGACTTCCTAGTTGAATGCACCATTAGCAACCAGGAAGTCGGGGGGCAAGGAGACAAGGTAGAAGAACCTACTAAGGAGGAAAAACCTAAAGAATATTGGCTACTATTTTTTGACGGGGCTTCAAAAACAAAAGGTAGTGGTGCAGGACTTGTACTCCAAAGCCCTGATGGCTTTACTGTGGAATATGCTATTAAGCTAGACTTTCCGACCACCAATAATGAAGCAGAGTATGAAGCATTGATAGCTGGACTTGGTCTAGCTAGAACCTTGAGGGTAAAGAATTTGAAGGTCTGTGGTGACTCAAAGCTTGTAGTCTTCCAAGTGAATGGTGAGTTTGAAGCCCGTGAGGAGACTATGCTGAAATATCTAAGGATTGTAAAGACCCAGATGGCACTATTCGAAGAATGCTTGGTAGAATATGTGCCAAGGGAGGAGAACACCAAGGCTGATGCCTTATCGCAATTTGCATCCTCCGATGATGAGGTATGCTCAGGAAGTGTTTATTATCAGGTTTTAAGAACCCCTAGCATTGAAGCAAAGTTAGTTGCTCCCATTGACACAGGGTCCACTTGGATGGATGAGATTAAGTTATATTTACAAAATGGTCATCTGCCGCCTAATGCTGATGAAGCACGAAAGTTACAGGTAAGGACCCTTAAGTATGTACTCATTGAAGGGGTCTTATATAGAAAATCGTTTGTGATCCCTTATTTAAGATGTTTGAGGCCGGATGAGGCTCGGGAAGCCCTTAGAGAAGTTCATGAAGGGGTATGTGGCCAACACCTCGGTGGAAGAGCATTGGCTCATAAAGTAACTCGCCTTGGATTCTATTGGCCAGATATGCTAAAGCACGCTCAAGACTATGTGAAAAGGTGTGATCGTTGTCAAAGGTTTGCACCTGTTGTACGACAGCCACCTGAGATGTTGACATCCATCAATACTCCTATCCCCTTCGCAATGTGGGGGATGGATATTCTTGGACCTTTCCCACTTGCTAGCGCGCAAAGGAAGTTTCTGTTGGTAGCTATTGACTATTTTACTAAGTGGATTGAGGCCAAACCACTGGCCAAGATAACCACCAAGCAGGTTGCTCAGTTTGTGTGGGAAAACATTATTTGCAGGTACGGAATACCTCGAGTCATGGTTACAGACAATGGGACTCAGTTCAATAACGCTGAGTTTAAAAGTTATTGTGAGGACTACTCGATTGAGTTACGCTTTACTTCAGTTGCTCACCCTCAAGCTAATGGACAAGCTGAGGTGGCCAATAGAATAATCCTCGATGGGCTGAAGAAAAGAGTCGAGAAGGCCCAGGGATCATGGGCCGACGACATACTTCCTATACTATGGGCGTATCGAACCACTTGCAAGGCTTCAACTGGGGCAACCCCCTTTCAGCTGGCTTATGGAGCCGAGGCAGTGGTGCCACTTGAGATCACTCATACATCCTCCAGGGTCCAGCAGTATGAGCCAGGAGCCAATGAAGAAGGTATGAGACTTGCGCTTGATATGATCGATGAGATTCGTGACGAAGCTCATGCTAAGATCGTGGAAAACCAGAAACGAGCTTCCTATTACTATAACCTACGGGTTAAGGAGCGATATTTCAGGGAAGGAGATCTGGTACTTAGAAAAATTGAGGCTTCAGGGGTAGGTCCCAAAGGCAAGATGGCTCCAAATTGGGAAGGCCCCTACCAAGTTAAGACTGTCACAGGCCATGGTTCATACAAGCTTCAAACCTTGGAAGGAGTTGAAGTCCCTAGAAGTTGGCATGCGACCAACTTAAAGATATATTATATTTAATATCTACTCTGTGATAACAGAAGTTAGTAGTTAACACGAAAATAAGGTCATGTTGACCACTGCCATGTAGTTGATTTCCAGAAATAGTTATTTCTTTTACTATAATAAAAAGTCCTGAGGATTATCTAGCTTCTTTATCCAAGTAATTTTTGCTTGTACTTGTATTTTGTTCAATGAAAAGTTCGCAAATTCTGATCGAACTTACACATTGAAGATAAACATCCTAAGTTTGGACTTGAAATAGTCGATTTCAGAGTTTAAAAATTCTAAGTAAGAACAACTCTGATTAAAATCCCGAGGATTATTCTGAGATTTAAATTAATCCTACGAAAAGTATTCTAAGTAAAGAATGCTGAATATGCGAGAATAAAAGTAAAACAAAAGAAGATTTAAATATATAAATTAAAACCCCGAAGGGTATAAACATCTGAATAATTAATTACAAGAGCAAGCCACGCAGGGCTAGAAATAGGCCTAATCTAAGGAAGACCGTCATCAAAGACGTCTTCCTGGTCCTTCCCCTGGAGTTGGGCTGTCTCCTGGGCCTCCTCAAGAGGGGTCTCGTCCTGGGCTTCGGTGTCTTGGGCTTTTTCCCCAAGATCCGCCCCAGCCTTGTCGAGTTCCTCGACCTCGAGTTCCACGGTTGGAATCTCCACATCTTGGGAATCAATTGGGTGCGAAGATATCTCTTTCCCTGAGAGATCGGGGACTGGGAACCGCTCCAAAGTAACCCCCTCGATCTGAGAACCGAGTTCCTCGACGATCTTCACCCAACAAGACTTGAACGTCTCGGGGAAGCTCGCGTCGTACTCAGCCACCAGGAGATCCTCGAACTCCTGGGATTTCTTGAAGTCCTCCACCGCCTCCTTCTTGACCCTCGCTAACTCCGCCTCCAGGGTGCGGACTTTTTCCTGCTCCGCCACGAGCTCAGCCTCGACCTTCCTGAATTGCTCAAAATTGGCAGCCGAGGACTCGAAGTAGCGATCGCGGTCACGTTCCGCGATCGACTTCTCGGCCCTCACCGCCTTTAAGTTGTGAACGGCGGCCTGCAGATAGGTGTTCATCTACAAAAAAAAAACACCTGAGTAAAAACAAAAGGAGGAAAAATTTCTAAGTAAAAGAAATAGCTTAGAAAGGTCGTTTGGGCCTTACCGAGGCGACGGCTTGGGCCCCCAACATCTCTATCTGCAGATCATCAGAAGACTCGACCACGTGGGCCCGGTCGCACGGAGTCACGACGTTCTTGGACCACTCCGCAGCGGCCCGGGCGTCTCCCACGATCGTATCTTTGTTTAAAAGGCCCCATTGGACCACGTATGGACTTGGGTCCTCGTCCACTGATTTGGGCCTTGGGGCCAAGAAAGTCGGGACTTTCTCCACGACTTCCTGGGCCCCGCTCTTCCTGGGCCTCTTGACCCTTTGGACTTCGGCTGGCACCACTTTCGCCGCAGCCTTCTCCCTTTTAGCAAATATCGTGTTCAGTCTCTCTTGGGCTGTGAACACACGAAAAACGGAAAGCAATGAGAATTCAAGATAAATAGAGAAAGCCCAAAAAAAAAAAGGGTATAAGTAAATTACCCTCTGGGCCCAAATCGCTAAGCCCATGTTCCTGGAGCGAGGCTTCAGAAACAAGAACGGAGCAATGGTGGAGGCAATCTCCGGTCAAGATTTTTATCGCGGCCTCCTCCTCCACCCCCAACTTTAGGGACCTAACCGGCCCATCTTCGGCTTTACTAAAGTTCGAATAAAAGTAATCGGCCCAGTTCCCCTCGTTTAGATATAAGTAAAACCACTGTTTTTTCCAGTGGGGAAGCGAATCAGGGGCGGTGGCCGAAACGAAGATACTACGGGCCAAACTCCTATACTGGATTTTGACCCAACCCTCATCATTGGGCGCGTTGACAAATTTAAAAAGGTATCTAAATACAGAAACACTGGGCTCAATTCCGTGTTTTCTACATTGGACCAAGAAACAATAAATGAACTTCCACCCATTGGGCTGAAGTTGGGTCGGGCAAACACGGGCCTCCGCTAAGAGCCTAAAGACAAACTCGGGTGGGGGTAACCGAAAGCCCGCATAGAAAGTTTCTTTGTAGATTCTAAGGGCCCCAGGCTTTGGGTAGCAGGCTCGGTCGTTTGGGCCTGGGGCCACGGCCCTATAAGGCCCGTTGATGCCAAACAGATAAGCGATGGCATCAACGTCCTTCTGATCATATTTAGAAGGAAATTTGTATGCATCTAGATGGAGTAAATTTGGAAAAGCTTGACCAAACTCAGAAAGCAAGTCGCGAAGAGAAAAAACGCTTGCATGAACAAGAGATTTTTTACCTCGATTGACCCTTGGATTGGCCACCAGAGGCTGAGACAGTTGAGATTGTTGAGATTGCTGCGAGGATGAGGAATCCGCCATTGTTCTTCAAAAGGTTGAAGGTTTGGAACCCGGGAACAGATGAAGAAAGATGAAGACTTATCGGAAACTGGGAAAATCTTTGAAGATCGCCCGGAATCTGGAAAAAGCTTTGAATATCGGCCGGAATCTGGGAAAAACGTGAAGATTGCCGGAAAAACGCCTCAAAGTTCGCCGAGAAACTAGAGAATTTTGAGAGTGTTTGAGAGGGTTTTCTAGCACTTAAACTTGGAAACTTTTGAGTGAAATGAGAAATGAACTCTCGATCACTCATTATATAGGCAAACCACACCCGGTTCACTTGCCGGTAAACCCTAAAATGAACAGGTTGCTACCGGTAACATGGGCTTTGGGCCGGTCACAAACCCAGGTCACAGGCGGGAAGCCCATGATTTTGAAAAATTCGAACCTATTCTAGAAGGGTCTCGAGAATTCCTGAAGACACTCACAAAAATAAAATAAAAGAATAATCCGAAATATAGGCCTGACAAGTTTATAGACTAAGGCCCACAACATATAACACGACTATAGTCCTAAAAATGACTCCTACGCGTGGTACGCACAATGTTTCCCTGGCGGGGCATGCGACGCCCAGGGCACATTCACTTGTTGAACAAAAGCGTCGATAATCTCATAGCCACGTATCCCTTGGCGTTGGTTAAAAACTATGTTCCCTAGGCGCGGCATGGCACGCCTAGAGAACAACAACTTCTTCAATTTGTGATGGGCATCACCAACCCACGCCCAGGAGACGTATCTCCAAGGCCTGTTAAACAACGTGCCTCCTTGGCGTGGTAAGGCACGCCAAGGAAGCATCATCTTAATCAGCCAGGACAGGCCTTACCTATACACGCCCAGGAAACATGTCTCCTGGGCGTACTAGCAAACTTGCCTCCTTGGCGTGCCAAAGCACGCCAAGGAAGCATCAACTTGACGAGCTATGATAGGCCTTTCTTACCAACGCCCAGGAGACATGTCTCCTAGGCGTGGTTAAAAACATGCCTCCTTGGCGTGCCAAAGCACGCCAAGGAAGCATCGACTTGGCAATCCTAAACGGGCATCATCCATCCACGCCCAGGAGGCATGCCTCCTAGGCGTGGCACATAACATGTCTCCTTGGCGTGTCTAAGCACGCCAAGGAAGCATCATAAGAACCAGCCTTGGCCGGCTTAATGCAACCACGCCCAGGAGACATGTCTCCTAGGCGTGGTATTATACATATCTCCTTGGCGTGGCAAGGCACGCCCAGGAGACACTTTTCATTCAAGGATTGAATGATCAATTAAAGGATTATTTAATTCTTTAATCAACATCTGAAAATTCCAAAATTGGAGTCTGGAAGTTTGAGATTTAATTCTCAAAAGTTATTAAAAGGCTTGAAAAATTCTAAAAAAAAAAATTAAAAAAAATTGGAATTTAATCCCCAAAAATTCCAGTAAAATAGAATTTAGCCCCGAAAAATACGAGAACACCCGAAGACCTCATCTCGGTAAGAAGTGTGGCAAAGTGCATAATGCTCGATATTAAAACTCCTGTAAACTTTCGATAAATTACTGCGATATTTGTCAAAAGTTGGGGGGCAAATGATAGGGATTGGGTTTCTTAAGTACTACGACCCGATCCAATAAAGGCCCGCATAGCCGGTCTAATCATAAGAAATTCCGTCCTGGCCCAATAACGCTCCGGACCAGATAAATATGGACCAAAAGATAGGCTTAACGGACTCGAAGCCCATACGAAGGTCCAGTTACGAATACAAGTTCCATAATACATCTGATTCTAACAGATAAACATCCCGGAGTTCGTATAAATGTCAGCAACGAAAGGATAGGAGTTCTATCTTATCTCTTGCCTCGAGGCATACTTTGATAAGAAGTCTGATACATGGAATCATACTTCCATCCGACTTCTGACTCTGAAGCGCCTATATAAAGGGCTCTACCCCTCATAACTAGAACTACGTTTTGGACTTGATTCTTCTCCACGCAGAAGATACGTAGGCATCTCGCACCGAGACCAGTCCAAAGCACGAATCGCTCACTCCCGTTTTTAGTTCTATAACAACTGTATAACTCGAAATTTAATATTTATGATTTAATTTTTAATATTATTTTATTATCTGTTTAGTATTGTTGGATGTCATAAATTTTTTAAATTGATAATTCTATGATAATGAATGGAAATTTGATTAAATCATATGAACTATCTAATTATATTTTCTCTTACAAATTTAATTTTTATAATATTTTTATATTATAAATTGGTAGTATAAACAATAAAATATTTTTATTATCTATTTATAAATATTTTTCTAATACTAATATGTGATAATGTATTTTTGATAATATTAAATCATATTTTGCATATTTTATATTTTTTCGCTGGTAAAGAAAAATATATTACTTATCTTGTATAGACTTCATATTTGTCTAGAGATAGAAAATGTTAAATTAAAGAAAGTTAGATGATTCGTGTTTTTATAAGAATAAAATACGTTAAAGTTAGAGTTATCAATAGAAACGTCCGGAATATACTCATTTTAAACCCCGTTCAACTCAAGAAGCGGGGCGATCTGCTTGCGTGGCGCTCGATCGAGTTGAAGTTCAGATGAAAATTCAAACATCGTGGAATGATTTTCGTCATTTTATTCATGTTTAATCATTCCACTTTAGAGGTTAGAAATTTATATTCACGTTCACATATATTTATCTTCTTTATTCTTTTTAAATGATATTGCTCGTCGATATGCTCCGTTCTGACTCGATCGAGTCCGCTCAGTCCGCGCTCATCAATCTCGACGTCAAAGATGAAACGTATGCGTCTTTCGTTCATTTATTTTCCAGTTGAATGAATTTCTTTTTGTTTGATTAAATTGTGATTAATTGCTGTTGATTATAGTATTTTTTTGATTTTAATTAAATTTTTTGTTTGATTTGTGTCATGCTGAGTAATCGGTTGATAATCTGAATTTACGGTTTTGCGGTCATATGCGAGAGAGAGCGTAGCAATGGTGGCGGTGAATGAGGGTTGCAGCGACGGCAGTTCTAGGGATCCGCCTTCAGAAAGGACGGCAGTTCTAGGGATCCGCCTTCAGAAAGGAAAACGTTAATTGTGCCTTAATTGAAGGCGTTATTTATGCCTCATAATTGAGGGCGTTATTTGGGCCTTATAATTGAGGGCGTAAACTGTGCCTCATAATTGAGGATGTTAATTGTATCTATTTAAAGGGTTTTAGTGTGTCTTAATTAAGGGCGTTAATTTGGGAAAAAAAAATAAAATTAAGAGCGTTAAAATTTTATTAATTGTGCCTTAATTAAGAGTTTAATTGTCTCAATTATGAGTTATCATAATTGTGTAAATTTTTTGATTAGCTCATGCATATACACGTGATTTTATTAATAATTAATTTTTGGATATATTTTTATTTTTATAATTTATGTAATCTAATATATATCATCTTATATTTTTCTTGTTTTCTTTGTTTTATTTTCAGGATTCTTGGAAGAAGACCGGTTTTTCTTTTCGGACATTAAAGTTTTATTGTCTAAATTTCTCCGATCATCTTGCATGTCCGACGGTTAGATAATAAACTTTCTTGAATGAAAGAATTATCACGGTGAATTGTCGATTCTTACTCGTGAGATTTATTCTCATTTTCAAAAAAATAAAATAAAAAAAAAATAGAAACGTCCGGATAACTTTGAAATTCTTGCGAGCAACAAACAACATATGCCAAGAACATTTTGATAACCTCAAATCTTGCAACGGGACAAAGATCTTATCATAATCAATACCTCCCTCCCGATACATTGTCGTCTAATAATCCTTGGACAAATAAATACGAAATACAAGTTTAAAATATTATCGAGTACCTACAAGAAGTGGGAGATAGATTTTCTAATAATTTTAGTGATGTCGAAACAGTGACCAAGTTACATATATCAATCACCAATGTTACATGGTAAATAGAATAAAAATGCTAGTAAATGAGTTTAAAAACATGCCAGAAACGTGATAGACTTATTGAATTCAAGGGTGAAAATTCAAACACTTTGATTAATTTGAAGTCGAAGAAATAATGAAACTTTTTCCATTATTCTCATCTCATTTTTTTTTTCTCAGGTTATACTCGTCTCATATTTGTTTTACATGACCTATGAGAATTTCTTGCGCAATTCTGAGTAACTTTGAAATTCTTACGAGGAACATAGGTCAAGAAGATTGTGATTATTCAAATTTTGTAATTGGGAAATCACAATTAATACTTTCCTCTTGATAATAACATTAGGCCATCACCCTAGCCTTGTTCCTTGTTACAGTATCAACTTCATCTATCTTGCAATTATTATATTTTGTACAAATCACCTACGATTATATCTCGTAAAAGAAATAAATGTATGAGAAAAATTTGAGTAGAATATAAATAATTAAAACACCATTACACTAGTTTTTAATACTCCCTCCGTTTCAATTTACATGTCCACTTTCAAGAAAATTTTTTGTTTCAACTTACTTTTCCACTTCAATTTTCAATGCAAAATCATATTTCCAAAGTCAATCCTACTCCACATATCTCTTATTTATATTTCCTAGATCAATCTCACTCCACATATTTTGATCATTTAATGCAATTAACTTGCGAACAACCATTTTTCTTAAACTGTGTGATTTTTTTAAAGTGGACATCTAATTTGAAACGGAGAGAGTATTGTATTTCACGATTTTCATTCCAAGCTGAAAATTTTAACAATTCTTATCAAACGTAAAGAAACAAGGAGTATTTAAATTGTAATCTATACCTATATGTGATTATGCTATACAAATTTGCACAACTTTTACCCCTTATTAACAAGGTATTTACTCCAAAATTATTGTACACACGTAAGTATACATACTTGGTATTTCAACAAAAAACAAAAAAGTATAATTACTAGGTATAAACCATACGTATACGCCTAAACATTCGTATCCATCGTATAGCTGACACCCATTCACGAAATGGACGGGGAGGATTTAAGGCGAGCTTTCTCCAAAAGATTTTTAAGCACAGAAGAAAATTAGTGCATTATGATCATACAAATATGGTGTGGCATATTATCTAATGCCAAATTAAGCCACTAATGATATGATACGTATAAAAGTAATTCTGTACTCTTTGCTAAAAAAGGAAAGTCGCAATAAAAAAAATAACAAAAATATTGTGTGGTTAGAAGATAATGATTCTTCTTTAAACATGATTTGATGGTCCCAAAGTCAGCAGAAGAGGAAGCTACGGCCATGCTTGTTGTCAACAACTCACTCATCTTTGCTCATATCGAATAAATTATATACCTAGTTTAATGGTCTTGTCATGCATGCCCCCGTGAAAGATCATGACAACCAACGCTCTCAGATATACATCTATTCTACTTTCATGATCAACTTAGAGATAATCCCATAAATTATCATCAGATATTTGTGCATGTCACCTGTCACCACGGGGCGGATCTAGGATTCGAACTTCGAGAGACATCAAGTAAATTTTCGAAAAATACTTATATATTTTAATTTTACAGGAGCACTTGTATAATTTTGTAATATTTAGAATGATAAAAAATGTAAAAAAAAGTTAGGAAGGACATGTGTCCTCCCGTGTCTCTCGCTAGATCCGCTCCTATACGGACATCCAATCAGAGAAATCAGTGATTTCTTGATTGCTTCTGTGGAACCAGTAGATATTTCTAAAGGTGGTTCATACGGACTGTTCAATTTTCTGGCTGAAATTTAGAGATTCAATATGCGTTTTTTAAACATACTCTAGCTATGTTCTAATTATTATGAAATATAGTAAAAAATATACTTTAAGGCCGACCTGAAATTAAATATTAGAAGCCATAGTGTGTAATTTTGAAATCTTGATTGCATCACTTGTCGTAGTGATTGATCTTGAAGTGTTTTGGAATATAAGCTAGATGTGCATGTATGCGTTTAATAGTATTCAGTAGAAAGATCAGATAACATTATGTCAGCAAGCTATCTGGAGAAGGGTGTTTGGCTATGGCTTTTAAGCCCGACTTCTGTATTTACAAGTTATAATCACTTATTCGTATTGTTTATGTAAAAAATAAAGAAGTATTTTTTTTTTGACAATGCAAGCTTATATACCTCACAATTAGTATCTATTCTATATAGAAATGTTAGATATGCCTTCTTTTTCTTTCTCCTGCACTTCATTCCCTTTCGAAGATGTCAATCAGAGGCATTAATGATGACCTCAAGATAAGTTTCTTATATTAATTTCTGGTTATGTATATTTTGTTAGTCCTAGAAAGTAAAAAACTCCATCATACTCATATATATCATCAAGGTTGCGTTTTATTATAATTACAGTGACACATATATAAGAGAAAATGTTATAGATACCAAATTGTGTACATTATTAATCGGAAAATGACACGTGTTATATTTTTATTTTAATAATAGATCCGTTCGTTCATATACATTAAACAGTACATCTTAAATTATTTCAAACCATCACATCACTTTGTAACAAATTTTGTATCTAATTTGGAACATGTATCGTTACTCATATTATGATGCAAATGTTAATTAAACTCATATCAAGTAAGAATGGTTATTATTGCTAATTACAGATAGTATATAGAAATAAGCAGACATCTCTTTAAATATATGAAATAGATGAATGCATGGCTTGAGTTATGGAAGTGCTGAATAGAGCATTTGTGGGTATGAGTAATTAATCAAGGAGTTGAGTGTTGACGTTGATATGAGGTGGGCGTGTAGATACATTGCAGTAAGTTGTAAGCAAGCTCTTCTACTTTATTTTCCTTTTGCAGAATATAATTTGATAATTATCACGTTCATTTGCCTGGACAAATACATATGCACTTAGCTTGCCCTGCCTGTGTTTGTTTAGACTTGTTTCAGTAAATTATGCGCAAAGTAAGGAGCATTTTAATTACTTGTTAACACTGTTAAGCACATATATGAACGTTAATGACATAAGTATGTTATAATAATATATGAACGTTAATATCATATATATCTTATATTAAATTGAAGAACAAATAACAGATTGTAGATCTAATTTTATATGAACCCATTAAGCGACATATACTTCCACAAACTGAAGACTCTGGGGACATAAAAACAACTTATTCTTCTTTTTCATTTTTTCTTTCTTCTTTCTTTGTTTCTTTATTTTTTTGATTTCGAATAAATAAAACAAAGTCTACGAGGTCTAACAACTTACTAAGATATTTCATTTGACATCAACAAATTAAAGTTTTCGCCGAAAAGCATGTGGAAATTTGTTTAATAAATCTGAAAAGTTTTTTTCCGAACAATAGTTTTTGAGCTAAAAGCTAGTTTTATGAAAAATAAGTCCTATGTTTCCAAAAGCTCTTTTTCAGCTTTTAGAAGAAGATTTTGCTATCAAATCTCACCAAAAATATTAATTTTTTATATTATAATTTAAAATATGAAAATATCAAGTAAATTATCACACCATTATCTGGTTTATATTAAAACACCTTTCTAATCACACTTTTTCGAACTACTTTTTAACAGCACACTCGTGCCTCAAGCCATTCCCCACATGCAAACGTTCATCGTTTCTGGGGTGCCCTTACCCTATACATATGCGGCACCGTAAATCCTTTTGGTTCTGCTCATACACACACGCATATGCTGCATATAAACATATGTAATTGTCTCGGTGGCATGCCATGATTCGATAGTCTTGCATCATATTCAAAACATGTCGACTGATCAAGTATCAATATTATGTGGCCGTTTGGGTTAGCTTAAAAGAAGTGACTTCTTACTTAAACTAAAGAAGTGGAGTAGAAGTGAAAAGTAAATAAGTTAATAAAGTGTTTGGAAAAGAAGCAGAAGCTGTGAGAGAGAAGCTAGTATTCTCAGCTTCTTAAAAGTGCTTCTACTTATTTACACAAACGGTTCAAAAGAAGCAGAAGCCAGAAGCAGCTTCTGCTTCTGTCTTCCAAACAGCCCCTATATATCACTCTTCCAACGACTAGCAATCCCGACTTTCTCGAAATGCTTGTGACCGCTGCTCCACCGTATGTTAATTCTATTCACTCAGCTTTTAGCAGAAAATATATTTACTCTCTGTATAATCATTTATCTTGCTAGTACATATAGGAGATCACACTGTATATCATAACAACTCAAAATTAACGTCTTAATATTACAGTAAGTACACTGTATTTATTTTTATACATCACCAAGTAGCTTCACAAACATCACACAGTACATATATCAAATTTCTTCTACTCGCCTACACAAATATGTATATGTTGAGGTTACAAAATCCTCAACCAAGTAGACTACTATACGCAGCACCATTACTCGATCGACCTAGCTAATTCCAACCTTTAATCTTGCCAGAACTATATGCGAATATATAGCATCTTCAAACGAAGTTCATATATGTATATATATGATTAATCTATATATACTACATAATATAACAAAGATGATCAATATATATATCATAATCCCAATTCATTCTAGATATATATTGCGAGATTCAGGTGTACCAGTTCATGTTGGATTGTAACTGATTGAAATTATGCTGTTCTCTGTAAGCCCCATCACCCAGATTTCCAAGCATTGGTCCCTGCTGGTGCATCGCCTCATCCGCTTGTGTACTTTGTGGAAACTGACCCAAAAAGCTGGCCATGGAGATCGAGCCATTATCATCCTGCACGGTCTTTCCTTCTTCATCATTCTGATGATCTGCCGTGAGGAACCTCTTGTTTGCCAAAGATGGGCCTCCGTCTTCCTCCCAAAATAGACCTCGTTTCATAGACATTAGACTGGCTAAATTAGGCGCAGATTGCAACATGCTTTGTTCATTTTCAAGCATTGCACCATAACTTCCCGGAAGCTTAGGATGTTGCTGCCCAATTTGAACGCAGGGCTCTGATTTTATTGATCCTAATATCATATCTCCCATAGAGTCACAACTTTCGTGTTCCATTAACGGCCTTTGGCTATTATTCTTCTTGTAGATTCGACATAACACCCAATCATCAAGCTACAAATAAAACCAAATCATCAATAAATTTTACCATAACACTTCTAGAAAACAATAATAGTTTTAAAAACGATACAAGATTTGGGAATTTAATATTACTCACCCTCAGGGATCCTTTTTTATTATTGGCGATGTCACAGCCAGGAGGCTTCATGTTGGTAGACTTATTATTATCAGCAAGACGATATTCGTGCATGATCCAATTACTTTTGATCCCTTTAGGCGGCCTCCCTCCGTAAAAAACAAGTGCCTTCTTCACACCAACCTTCTGAGTTCCTCCAGAGCTGAGCACGGGCTTATCCGTTCCTGTGGCCTTCCAATACCCTGAAGTTGCTGCCCGATTCGGCCTGGCTCCGTTCGGGTACTTCCGATCTCTTGGACTGAAAAAGTACCATTCCTGTTCTCCAAATGAAGCCTTAGCTGAAAATTTCGAACCACTTCACACAATAAAACACACATAAACACGAACAAATATACTCATGAAAAATATATATTTACTTATTTATTAATCACCTGGCAATTCCCATGGATCGAATTTATAGAGATCGACTTCAGCGATGATGGCCACAGGGAGAGGAGCAGAGGCGGCCTTTTTCTTAAGGTAGTGAAGGACGAGCTCTTCATCGGTGGGGTGAAAGCGAAAGCCTGGTGGCAGCTGCGGCTGCTGCTGAGACCCTCCCGATGAATCTGTACTTTCCATTGATGGACTCTATATAAATGCTCTAAATTCTCTTGATAATTTACTAAGACTGGACTCTATTTCATGCATTTATAATAATTGACTCTATTTTATGCATTTATGTGATTTTCCTCTGCAATTGACAGATATTTAGAATATTTCTGCTCTTCATCTATATGTTTTTGCCTTACGAAGAAATATGGTCAGAAGCCTTTCATATATCTGTAAAAGATGCGGAATAATATTTATTAAATGATATTCTAAGTTAAAATTTAGGACATGCTATAAAAAATTGATTTAATATTTTTTAGTAATGTCTTATATCATTAGGTCAGCAAGTTCAATAATGTCCTAATAATGGTCTTCATAATGTCCTACTAGGTCTTAGAAATATACTCCCTCCGTTCCTAAATAATAGTCGTTTTGACTTTTTGCACGTATCTTGAGATGCAATAAAAACGTATTTTTACATATTATTTTTAAAAAAATTTTTGAATAAAAATATAGATGTCAAACTTTTTTTCAGAAAAAAAAAATTGAAAAATAATATATAGAAGTATATTTTTTGTACACCTCAAATTACGTGCACAAAGTCAAAGCGACTATTATTTAGGAACGGAGGGAGTAATAGTAAAATATAGTGTCATAATGATTTAAGACAAAAAAATTGTATATTAACTCCAACAATATACTTTATAATTATGCCTTATAATTAATATAAGGGAAAATAGATTTTTTTGTCACCGAACTTATTATGTTTTTAAAAACTTGCCACTCAACTATTTTTTTTCTTCCTTTTAGTCACTCATGTTAGTTTTGGATTTGTTTTTAGTCACTAACTTAGGTTCGGATATGATTATTAGCATTGTGATAATTTTTTGTAGCATCATTAATACATAGTGATAGTATATAATTTTTCGATAATATGATGTATGTTTATATCTTTGTATATAGCAATAATAACATAAAATGAGGTGATATAATATTAAAATCAGGAAAAATCGTAATTAGAATTCTAAACATTCATTAAATCATCAGTATGGAATCAATGACTTCAAATAATTTATGCTCTTCATGATAAAATAAAGTCTAATTGAGTGATACGATGCATCATCTTTCACTATTAAAGTTTCAATCACCTAGTTCGGCCTAAGATCTCTCTTAAATTTATCCTCATAATTTTTAATAACTTTATCTTATTATAATTTTCAAGATAAAGATAAATAAATAAAGAGGAAAACTTAATCTTCGATGATTTATGCGATTTTCTTTTTGCGTATAAAAATTCAAACACTAAATTTTTATTCGGAAGAAAAAATAAAATAATTTATGAGAGTACACTTTTAGAAACCGTAAAATGCGTGTTTAACTCTTATCACCGAAGATAAACGATCTTGAGTACATAAAAGTACTATATATAAAGATAGACATATATCAAATTATCAAAATATTACAGGTTATCACTATATTTTAATAATACTACAAAGAAGTAATATAATGGTAATAATCAAATCCGAACCTAACTTTAGTGGCAAAAAAAATTCCGAACCTAACATCAGTGACTAAAAGGAAAAAAAAATTAGTTGAAACATAATAAGTTCGGTGACAAAAAAATCTATTTTCCCTTAATATAATTATTATATTTCATATAATATAAACTAATGTCCTAAGATTCCTTGTGTCCGACAATTTGCAAACAAATGCCCGTCCAGTCGTCCACAGTTCTCCACCCCAATTATTCAGTTGCTTTGGGCTTTTTCCTCCTTATAAAGCCCCGTTTCATGAGCAATACTTGCACACGTACGAGGGCTTAAAGCACAAAAATATAAGCTTGGTTTTGTCAAGAGAACACTCGATCATCTGCATCATTCTAGCTTGTCTGTCAGGCTCAGGTAAACTGGCCCGTGCTGGAAATCGAATATCTGTCAAGAAGCCCATCTCGCTTTTTCAATTTTCGAATCACTTGTGAATAATTGAGGCCGTTCTGTGGACTTAACCCATCGAATTACTTCATGAATATTTGTCTTCTTATTGTCAAGTTCATAAATATTTTTCTCAACATGTACATGGTAATTTACTTACTTTTAAACTATTTCCTCTATTTCTATTTATTTGCCTGTTTATAATTTGTGCTAAATTTGGATTTTCATGAATTTAAAATGTAAAAAAATGTTCTTTTCTTTTTTGATATATAAAGTACAAATCGATGTTGTGTGTGTAGAGATTTTATACATCCAAACGTGCCACATAAACTAAATGGTATCGAAAGATGAAGTAATATCGAAAGTAATGAACAGAAAAGTTCTATTGAAAATAGAAATTCAATTTTCTATGGTGTGCCTATGTGCACACAATAGTCACTATTTCTCATGAAAATACTAGATTTTGATTGGTAGATAGATAATAAATGTTAATGGCCTCCTTGCATTAACATCAAATCCACCAATCAAATGAAACCATTTTCATGAGAGTTGGTGCTTATTGTGTGCCCTTGAGCACACATTAGATAATCGATAGAATTTTGGTGGCTACTCAATTTCCGTGGACTGCACTGTATGTTTCCGTAAAGGCTCGTTCATTTTAAGTTTAATAACTTGCATCTCCTCAATTACACAAATTTTAATATTTTTTATCATTTTTTTATTTTTCAAATTTAATATAATACTTTGCAGGAATAGTAGAAGAAATGACATAATACAGAAAAAATTCTATATATGTTATGTATTTAGATTTGACTTCTTAGAGCATCTTCAACCATACAAAACCCTTGGCTAAAAAATGAGTTCGCATTCTAAAAATAAAAAATATAGCCAACATCCTGAAAAAATAGCACTCCAACCACACTAATCTGTTGTCTATAATTTTAGCCAACCTCTTATGGATGATTATATTTGTCGAACCTCTACAGGTCTGGAAGAAATCTGTAGGAAGATGACACATCATTTATTACTATATTAAACTGATATATTCTATTTTAACAATCTAAAATATTAATGGCATACTATGTTTAAATTATAGCCAACCAATATAACCAATACCATTGAAACACAATGTCTTACAGGTTCGACAAATTTTACATAATGGCTTGCAGGTCCAATTTAGCCAACGATTATAGCCAACGCCGTTGGAGATGCTCTTACTATACTACTGTAATTGATATAACTTTTTCAAAGTGGACGGCTAAGCACCAGATTACTTACATTTTCTCGGTGACTCATCCAATATTTTATGGGAAATATTGTACCAGAGTAGATGAGCTTGACTATATTTTCTTTGTATACAGGGAGCAAGGCAGCTACCACCGCCACGTCATCATCGTCACTGCCAAAATCACTGCCTTGTTTTCGATGATTCGAAGCTTCATCAACAACGTCTCTTCTGAGGTCGGCCGTACAGTATATTTCCTACTTTTCATAATAACTAAAACATAAAGTATGCTTCCTTTTGCTGGTATGTCATTTTTCGTTCATGTCTCCCATTATTTCTGTTTTTTTCGATATTCATTGCATCGTTTTTCTCATAATATTTTGAGTTCCGTGAAAAATTGCGACAAAACTCGACAACATAATTTCATAGTCATCATACATCTAAAAGCTTTTAGAGCAATCCCCTGGATGCTCGTCTGTTTTGTGTTTTTTTTTGTTTTTTCAGGGATATATAAAAACTAAAGAAAGTTATCGACATCACTCGGCAAATGACTCCATGGTCGCGCGTACGGAAGAGATAAGGTAGCGGTGGTGGCCGAAGAGGATGGCGGTGATCGCGGCAGTTCCGAGATCAGAATGAGATTCGTGTGTCGGTTTCAGAAAGGAAACATTAATTGTGCCTTAATTAAGGGCGTTAATTGTGCATTTATTGAGGACGTTAATGTTTTGTTAATTGTGCCTTAATTGCAGCGTTAATTGCGGCGTTAATGTTTTGTTAATTGTGCCTTAATTGAACGCTTAATTGTCTCTTTTATGAGTTATGTTTGTGGAATATTTTGACCACAATTAAGTGTCATTTATTGACGTGTTTTTATTTTTAATTAATTACTATTTAATGTTGGTGTATTTGAATTGTTTCCATACTATTTTATCTTTAGTGTTCGCTAATTATTTTTATTTAATGTTTATAATATCTTGCAGGTTCAATGTTAAATATTTGACTCTACGGAATTTTAGAGGTAGCAGATGGAAAAGGACATAAGTGTACAAATCATTTTAGCATCGGAGGATACGAGTTTATCTTGTAATTTCTTTGTAAAGGATGTATATTTGCTTTGTAGGGTACACTTTTTCCCCCTTCAGTTTTTTTCCCATAGGATTTTTACTCTTGCGGGGTTTTAACGAGGCCCAATTAGTGGGTTTTCTTTTCGGACATTAAAGGTCATATCGTCTAAGCGTCCGGGAGTACTAGCTTACTCTTCGGTTAGATGGTATACTTTTGTGGATGAAAGAAACTCTGTTCCGTCGAACATTGTATCTTTGATATTTAGTATCAATGGAAATTTATTTTCCTTTTCAAAAAAAAAAGATTTGACTTCTTACCGGCTATATATACTAGCTTTTTTGGCCCGTGCTACGCACACGGTATTGATTCTTTGATTTTTATCGACTTAATCTATACTTTGCTTTAAAAAAAAAAACTTAATCTATACTTTATGTCGTGATTAACCCCAAATCTGGCGGGTAATCAGCGCAGTCAAATTATTTATTATGAGTTTTAAATTATAGAATTTTAAATGTTTATTAGCATTTTGTCTCGTGCTACGCACACGTGTATGTTTTTTGTTTTTTTATCGAGTTAACCTATACATTTTTATTAACAAACAGTATGATATGAGATATAAGTTATGAAAGCAACGTACGTAAGAGTCAAAATACTCGAGTTTTGTTATTAGCGAACAGTACGTTGTAGATGTTAAAAATAATATATACAAATGTCGATTGAAAAAATAAAATCACGCAACAAAAATTATAACGACGCGGACTATATAAATCTTTGTATTTAGAAATATATATAATTATTAACTTAACCTGATTATGCAGATTACAGAGCTTCCATCCATTCCTCAATTATAAAATTAAGGTGAATATGCTGATGATAGAGTTTCCTCATGTCCTTAATAAAAATTGATAAATATGTTAAGAAATAATTAACCTTAAAGTAATACATCAATTAGGGAATACATATGTATTCATAATTTAGTTACATTACTAAAATTATATAATGCTATAATTATTGCATATATTGAAAATTGATACTAAGAGAATATACGTGATAAATATCTATAATGGAATAGATTATGTATTGATTTTATAACGGAATAGATTTTTCATTAATATCGTTACAATAACCAAATATTTAATATAATAATAATATTTCATGTTTGGAATAAAAATTTATATGTTCATGAATCTATGATCAAATCATTATTTGTATAGTTAAAATAATAAAAAAATATTCGATAATTGTTTCTAAAACATTTATAAACGATATGAAAAATAGTAATGACTATATAATTAAAATTTCTCGGCGTCGCCTGACGGCGACGCCTCGAATCTTAAATAAAACAACAAAAACTATAATAAACTATATGTAAAAAATTTATTATTTAGTTATTTAAATGAAAATTTTCTCATTTATGAAAAATTTATTTAAATAAACATATACATGTAGCATTTTCGCATGTGCTACGCACACGGGTATGATTTTTTTTATCTGGTTAAACTATAAATTTTTTATTAACAAACAGTATGATATGAGATATAAGTTATGAAACTAACGTATGTAACATTCAAAATACTCGAGTTATGTTATTGACGATCAATACGTTGCAAATGTTAAAATTAATATATACGAATGTCAGTTTAAAAAAAAAAATCACACAACGGAAATTATGACGACACGGACTATATAAATCTTTGAATTTAGAAACATAAATAATTATAAACTTAACCTGATTATACGTATTATAAAACTTCCATCCATTCCTTAATTATAGAATTAAGGTGAATATGTTGAGAAATAATTAGCCTTAAAGTAATACATCAATAAAGGAATACATATGTAGTCATAATTCAGTTACTTACTAAAACTATACATATGCTATAATTATTGCCTATTGAAAATTGATAATAAGAGGATATACATCATAAATATCTACAATGGAATAGATTCTGCATTGATTTTATAACGGAATAGATTTTTCATTAGTATCATTAATATAACCAAATATTTAATATAATAATATTTCGTGTTTGGAATAAAAATTTATATCTTCATGTATCTATGATCAAATCATTATTTGTATAGTTAAAATAATAAAAAAAAATATTCGGTAATTGTTTCTAAAATATTTATAAAAGACATAAAAATAGTAATGACTATAAAATTAAAATTTCTTGGCGATGCCTCGAATCTTAAATAAAATAACAAAAAATATAATAAATTATATGTAAAAATTTTATTGTTAAGTTATTTAAATGAAAATTTGCTCATTTATGAAAAATTTATTTAAATAAAAATATACTCTTAGCATTTTGGCCCTTGCTACGCGCACGAGTATGATTTTTTGTTTTTTTATCTAGTTGAACTATACATTTTTTATTAACAAACAGTATAATATGAGATATAAGTTATGAAAGGCAACGTATGTAAGAGTCAAAATACTCGAGTTATGTTATTGACGATCAGTACGTTGTAGATGTTAAAGATAATATATACAAATATCGATTGAAAAAAAATAAACTCATGCAACAGAAATTATGAGGACGCGGACTATATAAATCTTTGTATTAGAACATAAATAATTATAAACACTTAACCTGATTATGCGTATTATAATTCTTCCATCCATACTTCATTATAAAATTAAGGTGAATATGCAAATGATAGAGTATTCTCCCTTCCTTAATAAAAATTGATAAATAAGTTAAGAAATAATTAACCTTGAGGTAATACATCAATAAAGAAATACATATGTAGTCATAATTCAGTTACATTACTAAAATTATATGCTACGATTATTGCCTGTAATGAAAATTGATAATAAGAAGAGATATACGCGATAAACATCTATAATGGAATAGATTCTGTATTGATTTTATACCGGAATAGATTTTTAATTAGTGTCATTAATATAAATAAATATTTAATATAATAATAATAATTCATGTTTGGAATAAAAATTTATAATTTTATGGATCTATTATCGAATCATTATTTGTAGAGTTAATTAATCAAAAATATTAGGTAATATGTTCCAAAATATTTATAAAAGATATGAAAATAGTAATGATTGTATAATTAAAATTTCTTGGCGTCGTCTAAAGGCGACGCCTCGAATGTTAAATAAAATAACAAAAAATATAATAAACTATATGTAAAATTTTTATTATGAAGTTATTTAAATGAAAATATGCTCATTTATGAAATTTTTATTTAAATAAAAATATACTCGTAGCATTTTGGCCCGTGCTACGCACACGGATATAATTTTTTGTTTTTTAATCTAGTTAAACTATACATTTTTTTATTAATAAACAGTATGATATAAGATATAAGTTATGAAAGACAACGTATGTAAGAGTCAAAATACTCGAGTTATGTTATTGACGATCAGTGCGTTGTAGATGTTAAGCATAATATATACGAATGTCGATTGAAAAAAAATAAAATCACGCAACAAAAACTATAATGGCGCGGACGATATAAATCTTTGTGTTTAGAAACATAAATGATTATAAACTTAACCTGATTATGCGTATCATAAAGCTTCCATCCATACCTTAATTATAAAATTAAGGTGAATATGCAAATGATAGAGTTTCCTCCCTTCCTTAATAAAAATTGATAAATAGGTTAAGAAATAAATAACCTTAAGGTAATACATCAATAAAGATATACATATGTAGTCATCATTCAGTTAGATTACTACAATTATATGCTACGATTATTGCTTATATTGAAAATTGATAATAAAAAGATATACGTGATAAATATTTATAATGGAATAGATTCTGTATTGATTTTATAACGGAATAGATTTTTAATTAGTATCATTAATATAATCAAATATTTAATATAATAATAATATTTCATGTTTGGAATAAAAATTTATAACTTTATGGATCTATTATCAAATCATTATATGTATTGTTAAATAATCAAAAATATCAGGTATTATTTTCTAAAATATTTATAAAAGACACCAAAATAATAACGACTATAGAATTAAAATTTCTCGGCGTCGCCTAACGGCGACTCCTCGAATCTTAAATAAAATAACAAAAAATTATAGTACACCGTATGTAAAATTTTTTATTGTCAAGTTATTTAAATAAAAATATGCTCCTTTATCAAATTTTTATTTCAATAAAAATATGCTCATAGCATTTTGGCCCGTGCTATGCACACGGGTATGATTTTTTGATTTTTTTATGTAGTTAAACTATACATTTTTTTATTGACAAACGGTATGATATGAGATATAAGTTCAGAAAGGCAGCGTAGGTAACAGTCAAAATACCCGAGTTATGTTATTGGCGATCAATACGCTGTAGATGTTAAAGGTAATATATACGAATGTCGAATGAAAAAAATAAAGTCACACAACAGAAATTATAACGACGCGTACTATATAAATTTTTGTATTTTGAAACATAAATAACAATAAACTTAACCCAGTTATGCAAGTTATAAAGATTCCTTCCATTCCTTAATTATAAAATTATGGTGAATATGCTGCTGATAGAGTTTCCTCCCGTCCTTAATAAAAATTGATAAATATTTATAACATGATATATTTTTCATTAATATCATCAATATAATCAAATATTTGATATAATAATAGTATTTCATGTTTGTAATAAAAATCTATAAGTTTATGGATATATTATTAAATCATTATTTGTATAGTTAAAATAATAAAAAAATATTAAGTAATTTTTATCTAAAATATTCATAAAAAAACATGAAAATAGTAATGATTATATAATTAAAATTTCTCGGCGTCGCCTAACGGAGATGCTTCATACCTTAAATAAAATAGCAAAAAATAATAATAAACTGTATGCAAAGAATTTTATTGTTAAGTTATTTGAATAAAACGATGCTCGTCTATCAAATTTTAATTCAAATAAAAAATGCTCATAGCATTTTAGCCCGTTCTACGTACACAGATAGGATTTTTTTTGTTTTTTTTTTCCAGTTAAGCTATACATTTTTTATTAACAAACAGTATGATATGAGATATAAGTTATGAAAGACAACGTAATAGATTTTTCATTAGTATCATTAATTAAAGTGAATATATGCTGATGATAGAGTTTCCTCCCGTCCTTAGTAAAAATTGATAAACATGTTAAAAAATAATTAACCATGAAGGAATAATCAATAAAGAAATACATGTGTGATTTAAAAATAAAAAAGAAATACGTATGTAGTCATAATTGAGTTACATTACCAAAATTATATGCTACAATTACTGTCTATATTAGAAATTGACAATAAGAATATATATGTCATAAATATCAATAATGGAATAAATTATGTATCGATTTTATAACGGAACAGATTTTTCATTAGTATCATTAATATAACCAAATTTTAATATAATAATAATAATTTATGTTTGAAATAAGTTTATGGATCTATTATTAAATCATTAATTGTATAGTTAAAATAATTAAAAACTAAATTTTTTTCAAAAATATTTATAAAAGACATGAAAATAGTAATGACTATATAATTAAAATTTATCGTTGTCGCCTAATGGCAACACCTCGTATCTTGAATAGAATAACAAAAAATTATAATAAACCGCATGTAAAAAATTTTATTGTTAATTTATTTAAATAAAAATATGCTCATTTATTACCACATGAAAATTATTTAAGCATTTTGGCCCGTGCTACACACACATGTATGATACAGGTATTGAAAAAAAATGCTCTATTAGTAATGAAATTATAACAAAAATTCTTGATCTGGAAATTGAATGTAATGAACATGAAAACTGTATAAATTAAACGAAAAAGTATTGTTGTCGTAATAAATGTCAAAAAAGTATTGTTGTAGTAATAAATGTCAAAAAGTATTCGCATATAAGAGCATCTTCAACGGTGTTGGCTATAATCGTTGGCTAAATTGGACCTGTAAGACATTATGTAAAATTTGCTGAACCTGTAATACATTTTGCTTCAATGGTATTGGCTATATTGGTTGGCTATAATTTAAAAATAGTATGTTATTAATATTTTAGATTGTTAAAATAAAATATATCAGTTTAATATAGTAATAAATGATGTGCAATCTTCCTACAGATTTCTTACAGACCTGTAGAGGTTCGACAAATTTAGCCATCCATAAGAGGTTGGCTAAAATTATAGACAACAGGTTCACGTGGTTGGAGTGCTATTTTTTCAGGACGTTGGCTATATTTTTTAATTTTGGAATGCCAACTCATTTTTTAGACAAGGGTTTTGTATGATTGGAGATGCTCTAAGCTATTACAGTCCAGATTCATGTATCAAAAATTTGTAAAACCGAGTGTATGAATACTTCCTTATATATCAAGAGCTGAAATTATGGAATGAGAAAAGACTCCATTAATTTGAATTTATAACAAAAAGTTTTGATTTGAAAATTAAATATAGTGTATATGTAAACCACCACATTTTATACAAAAATGGATTGTAATAATAAATGCCAAAATTATTGAAAATCAAATAAAATTTGACTATTTTTCCTTATTTACATATAAGTTATAGAAGGATAGATTCATGTATCTGAAAATTTTAAAAGTCTAATATATAGAAACTTCCTTATCAAGAGTTAAAATTGTGAAGTGAAAAAAAATACTCCATTAATCGGAAATTAAAACAAAAAGTCCATCTGAAAATTGAATATAGTAAATATGAAAACTGCACAAATTATACGAAAAAGTTTTGAAATATTAAATACTAAAAAAAGTGGAAATCAAATTATGTTTGAATACGTTTCCTTTTTTGCTATGAATTATAGCAGTCTATATCCATGTATCAGAAAATATTCAAAAATAATAATTAATATATAAAAATTTCAAAAGTCTTGATTTGAAAATTAAATGTATTGAATATGGAAACCAATATATATTATACAAAAAAGGATTGTAATAATAACGGCCAAAATCAGTTAAATAAAATAAAATTCGACTATTTTTCCTTATTTACATACGGGTTATAGCATGATAGACTCATGTATCCAAAAATTTAAAAGGTCAAATATTTAAAAACTTTCTTATCAAGATCTAAAATTACGGAGTGAAAAAAAACTCTATTAATTTGAAATTATAACAAAAAGTCTTAATTTGAAAATTTAAATATAATGAACGTGGAAACCACAAACATTAAATGTAAATGGTATTTTAGTAATTAATGTCAACATCAATGAAAATCAAATAAAGTTTGACTTCCCTATTTGCATATGAGCTATAACAGTCTAGATCTATGTATCCGAATATTTAAAAATCTAATATATAAAAACTTTCTCATCGAGAGCTAAAATTGTGAAGTGAAAAAGTACTCCATTAATTTGAAATTATAACAAAAGGTCTAGATTTGAAAATTGAATATAGTGAATATGGAAACCACTACATATTATACAAAAAAGAATTAATGCCAAAATCATCGAAAATCAAATATATTTTGACTACATTTCCTTATACACATATGAGTTATAGTAGGCTAGATTCATGTATCTGGACGGAAATTAGGTCATATTCATTCTCGGTGTCTCTTGTCAAAAATACAATGACACGCAATAAGAAGTAAACAAAAAGCCTTGATCAGATGTTGAGAAAAAGTGAATATAAATCTTCACACGGTGAGCATCCGATAGTGGCCTGGACGAATCATCTCTTTTCAGCAGCTGCAAGGAAAACTCAATCATAAAAAAAGGATCAATAAATGCATTAGTGGACATATATGCATCATAATCACTATCAATACGAAAGGAAATTATGCAAAAATAATGTCAAAAAAATTAATTACAAAATATCATGTCATCTATACAATATAAAAAACTTAAAAACTGGAACAAAAATACAAAAAAATAGAACATACACCAATGCTAAGCCACAATCCCATATGTGGAGGTCGTATACTTTCAAAAAAGGCCTCTCCAGCTTTCCAAACTTTCACCCAATAACTATCTTAATCCAATATTAGGTGAATCATATGAGCTCCCCACATGAGAATACCTATTAATTAATAACAGACACAAACTTATTACAAATTATTGTATATCACACTAATGATTCTACATGAAGACGTTAACGACAATACGATCGCGTCTAAGACTTTTGAGGAACCAAGACCAAGAGTACTGTATCTTGAAAATGAATGCGTATGAAAACTTTACTCTAGTGCGGAAATCAATTACCTGATGCATGTGCTTTCTTTTGATTCTTGGAAATTGTCTCAAAACTTTTACCACGATCCACGTCCATTTCTTTTCACACCTGCAGAAACAAAATTTTACGATTATAATCGAGGATTTCGATACTGCAACATTATCATAAAAAGGATTGCAAAACCTGTTGACGACGTTGAATCCGTCTTCATGCTAAGAAAACACGACCACCGTTATCACTGCAATATAAAATAAATATTACTACCATACACTCTACAAATCGAGAGAGAAAAAAATGATCAAATGATTACAGATGCAAGTAGATAATAAGAATTTCGAATTTTAAATAAAAAATAGCAGAGAGCATAATGGAGGAGGAAGAGATTGATTTAGATAAATAAGCATGGATTTGTTATGATTAATTATCATGTTTGAATTTGAAATCAATTAGACGTAGTAATGAGTGCCATGATTGGAGGAACCGAATTCAATGCCTTTTTCAAACTCTCATATGGTTGGAAGATGCTATGAGATCCAAAAAGCTCAATGAGTGGCTTGATCAATGGAACAGCAATAAATGCCACGCTCCTGATATGGCAGGAACTTGCTGCATGCCCAGTGGAAATCGGGTGGGTCGCATAAAAACCCGAAATATTCTTTCATAGTGTTAAGTTGAATGAGAAAGCTGCCGGGTCGATCCGAAGCTTAATGGGTTGATCCAAGAGAAAGTGAAATTACCAAAGCAGCCTTAAAAAATGACTCATGCTTTAAGAATTATATAGATTTAGAAACATCAATACCCTTTATTAACAAGCGAAACCACGTTTTGGTGGAACATCAGTACCAGAGTACTAAAATTTGATCATCATATATTATATTTAATTATTATTATCATATCATTATTAAACTCCTATTAAAAGTATAATACTCCTATTAAAAGATATAAGACATATATATATTGATCAGAATTTTTTTACGTAACGATTATTCATGATATAAAATTCAATCCCAATATAAATAAATATTTTAATTTTTAAAACCGAAACAATTTAACTTAGAAATTAACTCTATAAAATCCTTATCACATAAATATGAATTCTCTATAAAAGTTCTATCAAATAAATATATGGAGTCAACAGAGCTTTTGTGCGGATCTGAGAACATAAATAAATTAAATATTTAAATAATGAATTTTATTTACAAAACATATTTAAGTTATTTAACCTAAAAATTCCTTCAGACTTCTATATTAGTTTGTCATACAAACAATTAATACTCTTACGTCTAAAAGAATTCCCACCCACATTAGAATTACCTATTCTAACTCTCAAACAATTGCTGATTAAATATACGTAACACATATCTATTATAACTCTAAATTAATTACAAATTAAAGATTTATCGAACAATTTAACATAGGAATTAACTGTATAAAATTTCTATCAATCAAATATGAATCAACTCAATAAAATTCATATCAAATAAATATAAGGAGTCGGCAGAGTTTTTGTGTGGATATGAGAACATAAAATAAAAAACAGGCTAAAAAACTCTATTATTATTTTGTTTTATTGTTGTTTCATTATTTATTACGAATTTTGTCTATAAAATATATTTAAGTTATATAACTTCAAATTTTCTTTCGACTTCTATATTAATTTGTCATACAACAACTACAACTCCTAGATGTGCAAAGAACTCCAACCAACCAACATTACTCATACCTATTATAAATCTAAAACAATTACAAATTATTAATATAAATTTTAATTCATTCCGTGCTCTTCAGAAGATTGCGATAAAGATGAATAAGGCGGTGGTAACACTGACTTGACGAGAATGAAGTCATTGTCCATATTGCAACATATAATAAAAGAATCGAAACACAAGACATTCGTCAATTTGATATCAAATTAGTTTTAAAAAGTTAATTAATTTTGTCAAACTACAATATTAGTTTGTCAAACATACAACACCACTGTCATATTTACAAGAACTCCAAATATAATTATATATAACGTTTGCCTATTAGATTCAACATAACAATTACGACTTAAAATTTTGAATTTTATTCAAGATTAAAGACGCTGTAAACGAACTTATATGTGTTGATCTTGAATATTATTTTCACAATTTAAAAATCATCAAACAATATAATGATTTTACTAAAATAAAACATATTGTTAGAGTTAAGTTCCACAATGCCCACATTTAAGCTGTAGTAAGTACCGGTCATAATCTTTTAGTTTAGTCGTAAATAATATTTTTAATTATTCAAATCTATGTATATTATAAATCCTGAACAGTGTCACTTCATCAATGCCACATATTTCAAAAAAAAGTCCACCTCAATGCCACATATTTTAGATTTTACCATGTCATTATAATTTCCCTTATTTATTTAAGCGTATCAGAATAATCAATCACATATCTTTGAATTCCTAAAATTGAGCGTAATCAATGACTGACAATTATATTAAATTTTGAATGGTTATGCAATAACTACATTCCATAATCATAGCATTTTTTGAATGTTAAATTTGTACGGAACTAATTAAAATTGAAGAAGATAATTATATTGAATATACTGCCACAATTGTTAAGCTTATCATGTATCATATAACTACGCTTTAGTTATATTAACTTATATATAAATAAATGAAGTGCTTAAAAATTGAAATTTATAATTATATTTTTATTTAATATTTAATATCCAGAAGTTGTCTAAAATTTAGCTATGTTACAAATATGTTGCTTTTTAATTTTTGAAATAATATATATTACATTTTCTAACATAGTGATATAAGAGTTATAAAAAGTATTTTTATAAAAATATTACGTCATTAATTAGTATGTATTAAGCATTTTATGTAGGTCAACTTAATCATAGTAGATATGTACTATTACTTAGAGACAGCAATCGGGTGGATCGAAACGGGTTTCGCAAATTCCAAAATCGAATCCAAACTATATTATAAATCCTGAACAATGTCAAATCATCAATGTCACATATTTCAAAAAAAAAAGAGTCCAAGTCAATGGCATCTATTTTAAATTTTGCCATGTCATATAATATTCCATATTTATTTTAGACCAATTAGATGTCCTAAGATTCCTAAAATTGTACGTAATCAATGAGTCGGTCGAAACGGGTTTCACAAATACCAAAATCGAACCCAAATTATATTATAAATCCTGAACAGTGCCAAATCATCAATGCCGCATATTTCAAAAAAAAATCCACGACAAAAACACCTATTTTAAATTTTGATGTGTCATATCATATTCCATATTTATTTTAGACCAATCACATGTCCTAAAAATCCTAAAATTGGGCGTAATCAATGAATGACAATTATATTAAATTTTGAATGGTAATGCAATAACTACATTCCATGTATCATAGCATTTTTTGAATTTTGAATTTGTACACAACTAATGAAAATTTAAGAAGATAATTATATTGAATATACTGTCACAATTTTTAAGCTTATCATGTATCATATAACTAAGCGTTAATTATATAAATTTAGATATAAATAAAGTGTTTAAAAATTAAAATTGAAATTTATAATTATATTTTTATTTAATATTTAATATCCGGGAGTCGTCTAATATAGTGATATAGATATTATAAAAAGTATTTTTATAAATTTTAATATTACGTCATTAATAGTACGTATTAAACATTTTAGGTAGGTCACCTTGATCATAGTAGATATGTATCACTGTTGCAGATAGCAATCGGGTCGGTCGAAATTGGTTTCGCAAATACCAAAATTGAACCCAAACTTGAAAATTTTAGGAATCTTAAACCTGAACTTGAGGGATATTACACGAGTAATTATTATTTATTCAATATATATATATATATATATATATATTATTAAATATAAATATCTCAATTTTGTTTTAATTTTATTATATATTAAATAATAAATATATTATGAAAGATATTATGTATGTATGTATGTATGTATGTATGTATGTATGTATGTATGTATGTATGTATGTATATATATATATTCGGGTTCGGGTTCGAAATGAGTTCCGGGTTTTCAGGTCGGGTTCGAATCAAACCCGATCCTGGCCCGAAAATTATTCGGGTTTAAAAACAAATTTTTATCCAAAACCCTATAATTTGGGTTTGGTAAAACATAATCCGCTCGGTACGAGTTAGACTCGGGTCGGGTAGAATTGTGACTGCCCTATACCTCATGAAACAAGAATGTAGTATAACTATCATTATAGTGGATAGTCATTCAAATCTATTTATTCGATTTGACGTATAATTTTGATGTTCTTATTAACATAATGTTTTATTTGATATATAATTTTAGTTTAATATTGTTTGACATATAATTTCACTTGAATTTTCTTGATATATAGGGGCCGTTTGGCTGAGCTTAAAAGAAGTGACTTCTTGCTTAAAAGAAGTAAGTGGAGTAGAAGTGAGAAGCAGAAGTAAAAATTTAGTGTTTGGCTACTTAAACTTATAAGTTTTTTTTAGTGTTCGGATGATTTGACTTTTAAGTTCATGCAGTGTTTGGTACATTACAATATTATTTTTTAAAAGAGTGTAAATTGATAATAAATAAACTTGCTTAGAAATTTAAATACAAAATACTAAACACAAATAATTTAAATAAAAATAATGTAACAATTAAGGATCATTTTTACTGTGTAAAACCAACAAAATTATATTAATTTCACATTAAATATGACTTATAAATTAAATAAATCCAGCAGAGATACACAGAGAGTGAAGGCTCGCAAAAGAAGAGCACAGCAGCTATGTTTTGAAAGGTGAGAAGAGAATAAAAAAAGCATCGATTCCTGGCTTCTCTTTTTCTGCTTCTGGAGCCAAGTTTAAGCGCTAAACTTTTTTTTCCAAACACATGGTCAACTTCTCTTTTGGGCTTCTGCTCAAAAGAAGCCTTTGCTTCTTGAGCCCAAACAGGCACATAATAAGCTTAAGTATAAGAGATTTATGTCTAATATAATTTTTTTTCTTCCTGCTTTATACTTTATTTGAAAATTCAAATATAATTATTTATTAAATGTATTTGTGAAATAATAATAACAAAATTCAATAAAAATTTGAAGCCCGTGCGCGGAGCGCGGGCAAAAACGCTAGTTTATATATAATATATCATCTTTAAGTAGTTGAAAATATAATTATAAATTAATCATTAACATCTTTCAACTCCAACAATCATTAAGTTCATTATTCTCTTATGAGTTACATTTTAGAAATATAGTGTTTACTGATTTATAAAATAATTGATTTTTTTTTTTGATTGCAGCGATTATATCGTAGAATATAATCTGCAGATTGTCGAATGTTTACAAATATTGTAAACTAAACAAATTAAAATTAAAACGAATAGATTATTTTTAATAATTTTGGACTCCAATACTCCGTATTTTGTGAACTCCATAAAAGGGGACCCATATTGTTATGAAATAAATATAAAATAAGATCAAATTTTAATATATAGAAAGTCCTATTTTTAAATAAAAATAATTATAATAATTAGAATAAAAATATGATAATATAACTAAGAAAATATTATCCTTTCAATAAATAATAAATTTTAAAAATTTATTTAAACCCGTGCTTGGCACGGCTCATCAACTAGTATTCCTGTAAAATATCGATATATCTAATATATCACTACGGACAAGTTTAAGAAAATAATCTTTTAAATAACTTTATTTATTCTACTAGAACTATATAACAATTTAAAATAATTCTGAATTATTTTCACACTTGGCTCAGTTTTTCATAACTCATGTTCTTCCTTTTTAGTTGTCACTCTAATTTTTTGAACGCAATATAAAGTGACCGAAAAACATAATTCTACTTATTATTTCCAAAATTCTACTTTTATGAATAAAAATATAAATTATAAACTTTAGTCGAGAAACAAATTTAAAAATAATAAGCCAAAATAGGTCCAACCCTTTTGGAGATGTACTAGCCTACTAGGTGTCTTGAATTTTAAGGTGCCAGAGCTTTTGAGTCATAACCACCAACTTTAGATACGTGGATATTATACTGTACTCCCTCCGTCCCCCTCAATTGTTTACATTGGAGGGGGACACGGAGACCAAGACAATGTATGAAAAATGAGTAAAGTTAGATGAAAAGTGGGTAAAGTGGTGGGACCCATCAATATTTAATAATAGATTTGAGATAGTGGAGGAAGTTAGTGGGTGTAATAGTAGTTTTTATTGTTAAATATGAGATAGTGGGGGAAGATAGTGGGTGTAATGATTGAAAAAACTTACTATTTATGGTAATGTAAAGAAATGAGAGGGACATCCCAAAATAGTAACTGTAAAGAAATGAGAGGGACAGAGGGAGTAATTTTTTTTGATTTCAGTGTTACTTGCAGAATCCAAATGGGATAATTAATTATAACATCCCTGAACTATAGGTTGTTTATTATCTAGGTCCCTATCCTATTTTTTACATTAATACGATCCTTAAACTTTCATACTTTTTTTATTCGGATCCTTCCGTTAAAAGTCAACTAACATCCGTTAGTCAATGCTTACGTGGCAAATAAAAAATTAAAAATTAAAACAATAATAGCTGACTCATACAAACTCATCACAACAATACTCTCCTCCGTCACCGTCACCATCACCATCACCATCCTCTCTTTTTATCTTGGACCTAGAGAAACTGGGGAGTGTACATATATTAATAGGCTGTGGAGTATATATATACACATACTTACATTCTCGCACAGAGATACGCACAACATTTGTGTGTATGTATAATGCAAATAATTGTATTAATAGGTCTGATTGATGGGTTTTGTGTTTAGTTTCTCCCTCCAATTCTTCTCCTGCATATCCTGCATATCCTAGGGAGGGAGAGGGAGAGAGAGAGAGAGGAGAGAGGGAGAAAGAGATTCAGAAGAGAGGATGGTGATAGAAGAGAGTATTTCTATGATGAATTAGCTATTACTAATTTAATTTTTTGTATTTGCCACGTAAGCATTGACTAACGGATGTTAGTTGACTTTTAACGGAAGGACCTGAATCAGAAAAATTTGAAAGTTTAAAGATCGCATTATTACAAATAATAGGATAGGAACTTAGATAATAGACAACCTATAATTCAGGGATGTTAGAATTAATTATCCCAATCCAAATCAAGTATGAACAAATTTTCTTTTGTTACTTCTGGCAAAATGAGTTTCAGTTGGTATGAATGATTATTATGTATACAAGGTATACTCCTTTCGACTATTCATCTAATACCGTATTTTTAGTACTCCCTCCGTTTCTTTTTTCTTTTCATGTTTGTGATGTCGGTACTGTTCATAACATGAGACAAATTACTAATTTACATCTAATCTATAAAATTAAATATAGTCATGAGTGATCTTGTTAGATTCGTATTCACGAGTACTTTAATACGGTGAAGTTTTTATCTTTAATGCTACTACGAAACGAAAGATATTAACGATCAAAAGTGTGTGTTGGCAAACGTGAAAAGTACAAACAGGAAAAGTATTTAGAGACGGAGGGAGTAATTGACACGTGTTTTCAAATTTTTATAGAATAAAATATAATTTATTTTTAAATATTTTGTTTCTATATAATAGTCTAAATATTAAAATTTTATTCATAAGAGAAAAAAAAAATAATTTATAACATTATATTTTATAAAAATTTAACGGAACAAAGTAACATATTTAACATGATCATAGTCAATTAAATAATTGCATGATCAATTTAAGGGTTTTTTCAAATAATAATTAGATGGAAAAGTAAAAAGAAAGAATCGAATAATATTACTTGTTGATAAATATTGTAGGAGCGAGTGGCCTGGAAAGATGAAGAAGAATGTAGGTGTTCATGCAGGTAATGAGTCATAAGAAACGACAAACTAAATAAGATTACGCTGATGAATATGATGATGATAAGTACAGTACAATGACATTAAGTATTGCAAGTACCATACGACTATACGAGTGAGTTGCTGAAAGTGACATATCTTGACTTGTGCCCAATTACTATATCTGAAATATTGGGAATTATCAGTGTGTCAAATCAGCAGCATCACAGGACTCATCAGTTGACGCAAGAGCTTACGCTTTTGTGCAAATCTGCTCCACTCCAAATCTGCCAGCCAGGGAATTTGAGTTTAGTATATTCTCTGGAACGCCTTTCTATTTTCAGGTTCAACCCATTTCTTTAGACTATTCCAATTTTTTTTGCTGCTTTTTTGTTTGTTTTATCTTTAGGTAATACTCCTTCCGTCCCTCTCATTTCTTTACACTTTCCTTTTTGGGATGTCTCATCCAATTCTTTACATTTCAAAACTTACCCAAAATTGTCAATGGGTCCCACCACTTCTTCATTTTTCTTTCATTTTCACACTACTTTTATTCCACTATCTTCTTTTTATACATTAAAAATCAATGGGTCTCATCACTTCACTCACTTTTCTTTCTCTTTTCCACTGCTTTATACATATTTCTTAACCTCCGTGCCCAACCCAAATGATAAAGAAATGGGAGGGACGGAGGGGAGGGAGTAGTATTCCACCTTCAATTGTTGATGGACAATTCTGGTGGAATCATTATATGAATGAGTTGGTTTTTCTTTTTCTTACTTTTGAGTTGAATGAAATAGGTATTAACGGGTTAGAATTTAAAACTTTCCAACAGGTTAAACGACTTTTCTAGTGTATAAAACTTAAATAATATTTTATATTTTCGGAACTCGAATAATATAAAAGAAAATATGATCTGTATTATCATCAAATTGATCTTATCTAAAGTAGAAAAAAAAACTTAAGTTCAGCTCCTTTCAAATAAATGTTTTCTAATATTAACTTCGACTTGTAAACATGTTTTTAAAGATAACTTTGTAACTGTTTCGAATCTTCTTTTCTAATATAAATTTCTTATTTTAATATTTATTCTGAAAATGAATATAAAATATAAATAGAAAAGTTATGTTTTTTAATTTTAAAAACTGCTAATTTTAAGTTTGATTTCAAATTATATAAGCTTAACAGCTCAGCTAAAAAACAGAGAGGTAAAATGAGACGGGGATTGTCAATTTATGGACCGGTCTAAGATTAAAATTTTGGGACACTAAGCAAATTTTAGTGAAATTGTGAAGACAATTTACTTCCTCTGTCTCATTTTAGTTGTCACATTTCTATTTTTGTTGATCAAATGGACTAACTTTTGACCACAGATTATAAGTCACTTTTTCATTATTTTAAAAAACTGAAAATTACATCTTAAAGTAGATTAAAAGTTATTTCCGGTGACATATTTTTTTTATGTTTTCAATTAATAAAATATTAATGAATTTCAATCAAACTCTGATCAATTTGACCAGCACAAAATTAAATATGACAACTAAAATGGGACGGAAAGAGTATAATTTAACAAAATTAATGAATAATGATGAAAAACTATAAAAAGACAACTTAGAAATGAGACGTGTCTCCATGCTTTTCTGACTTTCGTACATCCGCCCTACTGAGGTAGTGTACAGACTCTCTCGTTATGTTTTTAACATGGTTGATTTGAAGCAATATTTATTGCGTAAAATACACCGGTCTATAATCTACAATTTTTTTTATGTGTATATTAAAATGTATGAAATTAATGATAATATTCAATAAATTATTGTCAATTAAAATGTAAAATGTAAATTTTTATTCGATTGAAATGTTGTAAGAGGTAATTATATCTATATGTTATTATTTTACACCTATAATACGTGTAAAATAGTTAAAATGGGTTATAAGGTATATTTTGGTAGGTAATTTATAAGGAATATTTTGGCAGGTACCTATTTTTTATTTTTTTTTTGCCCGAAAAGGATGCACTTTTATTAATCAGAATAATCCCCCAACTGTCAGATACAATCAGATTGGAAAACTAATAACATACTAAAAACAATTAGCTGTTTGGTATCGTGATTATTTAACATATAGAATTTCAATTTTTTTAAAGTTAAGAACAAAACTGAAGTTAACATATAGAATTTCAAATTTTTTAAAATTAAGAACGAAACTAAAGATATTTCAAGCGATCCAAATTGCACCAACATCCCACAAAACAGCAACATCACAATTAAACTTATCACATAAAAGTCATTAGTAGACCAGTGTTCAGAAACCCTAATCGCATAAACTGAGATAAGAGGAACGGCACCCGAGCTATCTACATGTCGGATATCAACTATAGACATGCCTAAGGTGTAAAACCATTGTAGATGAACAATTTTTGGTTGTGAAAGTTGAACTCTTACAATAATTACCACCATCGGCTGAGATTTGACGCGGGCTTTCCAGATCTCAAAAACATCAATAAAATCATTCTCAAAAGATTCAACATTGAACAACTCCAAACATAATTAAATAAAAACATAATATAATTAAAAAAATCGAATACCCAAACACTCTAGAGGAGAGACATACGAACATCCAAAAAATCGGGTTTTATTAAAAGAAAATCAATGAAAACAAAAGAAAAACAAAATGGGTGAGGCTTTTTATGGGAGAAGAATCAGTCGAAGCCCCTCGACTAACCTGGAAAAGGACAAAGACAAAAAATGAGAAGCGGCTCTTCAAACCCTAATTTTTGTGAGAGAGTTTGCTACTACAATGTGGGTAGGGTCTCATTTAATTTTATACATTCACTACACACACTTTATACTTCTATAAAATATAATTGTATAACTATTTTTAAGATTTTTAATTCAAAAAATAAATTATAAAACTAATTTTTAATGAAATATTAGAGTGTGTGCTGTGTCTCCTCCGTATACAATACTGGAGGACGGAATGAGTGCTATTTGGCAAAAATCTGAATTTCTGCAGCTTTCAGATCTGATCCAATCCCCCAATCCCAAATGTATACTCAATCCACAAAGCGAAAAAGATGACCAAGCAGTGAAGCCAAAAAGTAAAGAAAAGAAGTTTATAATTCAATTAGGTACAGACTAGTAGTACAAATTTTGATGCTAATACTAGTACTACAATCTACCATTTTCTAGTATTCTGTAAACATTGACTGTATTCATTGCACCTATTGCCACCAAAAAAACATGTGAAAATTCAATGTTTCAAGTTTCAGCTCCCCTGATCACCTCCTAATTGCATGGTCAAATTTCTTCACTATTCCATTGCTTTGAAAATTGCATTACCTTTCAAAACCCACCCAAAGAATATCAGATTTTATTTACATATTTCCCCTTTTTCCAGCTTCATCTATGATTTCTTCTTCTTACTACAATTCCTATATTTTCATTGCCTAAATGCCATGTTCCCGGGCTGGCTCGGGTAGCGAATAGAAAACGGATCAGTAGCGTTGGTAAAACACTGGGAATAGTTATTGAAGCTCATGAACTCCGAACCATGGTTCCTAAGTCCACTCTGCACTTCTTCATCAATACTCCTTTCAATCTTCGTGTCCACACCGCCAGGCTGCGAGACTAAATTACAAGGAACATATAAGCCATTCGTGTTGTCAACATTGTTTCTGTTACTCATTAGGCCTTGCGTTTGAGTTACCGCGGCTGCTGGAGCTCCCGAAACTTGTTCTGCCAGGGCTGCCCAGTCAAAATTACCGGAGCCCAGGTTCTGGAAATTCAATTTGTCACTGAGAGAGTTCATTCTTGGAAGAGCGAAGAATCTGTCATCAATCTCGGGCAGAGCTTCCATTACGTCATTGAACTGGGAAGAACATGAAGATGATGATCCGTGACTATGACTAGCCTCTGTACTAACAATTCCTCCTGATAATGTTTTTTGTGCACTTGAATTTTTCTTGTAAATTCGACATAGAACCCAATCGTCCAGCTGTTTCATCAAAAATACAGAGCAACATTTTACAAACAATTTCACATTTAATTGCAGATCAAAATACATAGACATATGGATGTAACATGATCATATATATATAAGTAGATTAATTTATACCTTTGAACTTCCATTTCTTCTTTGAGGTTCCGAAAGTCGATACTCGTGCATAATCCAATTAGTCTTTGTTCCTTTGGGAGCTTTACCGATGTAAAAAACCAGAGCTTTCTTGATTCCAACCTTTTTTCCTTGACTCATTATAATTTTATCAGTTCCTGTTGCTTTCCAATAACCCGAACCTGCTACTCTGTTCGGACGTGATCCGTTCGGGTACTTTCGATCCCTTGGACTGAAAAAATACCACTCTTTTTCACCAAATATCGCTTTACCTAATCATACAAAAAAAAGTTAGACTTTAGCTAGTGACATATCAGAGTACAGACTCTCTAATCGGGAAACTGGTCCGGGAGACTTGTGCACTAAGTACAATAATAACACGATCATATTAAACAAATAAAACTGATACAAAAAAATGGTGCAAAATCTTACTAGGTAAAACCCAAGGATCAAATTTGTAGAGATCAATTTCAGCTATAATTTGGAGAGAAAAATGATGACCCGCCACTTTTCGGCACAAATACTGAACCAAAAGCTCTTCATCCGTTGGATAAAATCGAAACCCTGGTGGCAAGCTTAGCTGAGACAAAGGGTCAGTGTCCTGCAGACCCATCTACGTAAATTTCTAAAGATAGAATGATGATGCAAAGAGGTGATAGAGAAGAGAGGCTTGAAATATTATTTCTTTTTCTTTTTTTTTGGTTGCGGGATGGCTAGCCATTATATAGGCCACAGGGGGAAGAGATAAATACAGAGTCATTTTCAATAAGCTGTGGTGGGCCAAGCCAAGAGTCGATCACCGTTAAACTGTGGACACGGATATAAGTGTTCGAGTTTATCCTATGGGTTTAAATAAAAGCCCAAAGCCAAAGTCCAAGTGCATGAATGCGTCGCCAACCAAAATAAAACACCCCCAGTCAATTCGACACGTGCTATTTTAGCGTGTGCGAGCTGGAATATCAACATGGAAGCTCCATTTTCTAATTGGGGTATGTTTGTTTAAGTTTAGGTCAGATTAATTTATTTGAAAGGCATTGAATTACTGCAGAGGTTAACTGGACTAAGCAGCCGTATAAGTTAGATTTTGAAGTACTGTACAAGTTAATTAGAGTTGATTGAAAAGTAGTGATTGAAAAGTTGTAATTATGCAGCCGTATAAGTTAGATTTTGAATTATAAAATCCTGTTTTTTCTTTCATATAAATAATAATGTGTCAATGAATATTATTATAAATTTATTGCTATATAGATGTTATGTTTGAAAAATATTTGGATAATCTATAACTAACTTTTTTAAAATTTTCATACTATCTCTAAATTATTATTTAAAATAATATTATTAACAATTTTTAAGTTAAGAGTTCTGAAAAATGTCTTGACGAAGATGTGGGTAGGGGTGAGCATTCGATCGGTTCGGTCCAAAACCGGACCGAACCGAATAGACCGAGAACCGAAGTTTAGATTTTTTTCGGACCGAACCGGACCGAAGTTTTATAATGGACCGAACCGGATCGAACCGAAATAATTCGGTTCGGTCCGGACCCAAGGAACCGAAATTATTTTTAAAATAAAAAAATATTATATTTTTTAACTAAAATTCATGATTTATTTTAAAATTTTCATATTAATTAATCACCCCCACTTCATTAAAGATACATATAATTAAATTTACAAACTAGATATTATAATTATAACATATAAGATACATATATAATATAAATATAAATTAAAATTATATATATTTTGGACAATTCGGTCTATTCGGTCCGGACCGAACTTTATTTCGGTCTATTCGGTCCGGACCGAATGGACCGAACTTTCAGAAAATTAGGACCGAACCGAACCGAATTTGCACGGTTCGGTCCGGTTTTTCGGTTCCGGTTCGGTTTTGCTCACCCCTAGATGTGGGGATGAACTTCTGGTCAAGTATTTGGAAGATGCGTTAAAATGTGTTTGGTTGAGATGAATGAATATAGAGAGTATGATATTAAATTTGAACGAATAATTATTTATTAATTTTATTCATTCTTTTATTTCACTTTTTTATGTTATACTAGAGATCACATTCAGAAAGAATGATTCACTTCTTATACTCAATTTGTTCTCAAATCTAATCAATATAATATTTCGTTCGTTAATATTTATTTTGAAAAAAATCCAAATCTCGCAGAGTAACTAAGCCGAAATAATATATGATCCCGTATAGGAGCATTCTTATATCCGCTCAAATTAGATGTCATATAATTTTTCATATCATGATCCGGCTCATATTCGGAATGGGTGGATCATAAAATTTCCAATTAAAAATTAGTAAATACTATCTCGGATTCAAATCTAAACAAACTAAAATTAACATGATCCGATACTAGTAAGAGTGATATATGTTATCACTTAGATATTTTACCGCGCGTTTGTAAAAAGGTTAATTCTGGACTCAATTTGAATTATAAATTTAGTGAAGGTTAGAAAAACATAATTTATAGATGTGTGATTCCAGAAATTATGTTATAAATGAAAGATTTATATTTTGAAACATAAAAGATATTTATATTTTGAAACATAAAAGATACTCCCTTCGTCCCAACCAATTCTTTACGTTTGGTTTGGGCACGGAGGTTAAGAAATATGTATAAAGTAGTGAAAAAGAGATACAAAAGGGGTTAATTATCAACTGGATCACTTATTTTAGTCCAATATATCATCCGCATCACTGCGAAATTTTTGGTCTCATATAAACCACTCAACAGACTAACGGTTGCATTCCGTTAAATAAAATTAAAAAAGCTAAGGGTTGCAACTGAGGTGAAAAAATAACAGCTACTTTTGCTGACTGTGTATTCCACTTCACTTCATTCCCCAATAAATATAAGCGTGTGTATCTGACGTTTTGGACTTGTACTGAAATTAAAAGTTTAATACTATTTTCTAGTGTTATTAATATAAAATCTTTTGTCATATTTTTTTGTATTTGATTTATTTACTTTCTAGTTTTATTAATAGAAAATCTCTTTTTTTGTATTTGATTTATTTACTTTCTAGTATTACTGGAATTGAAAAAATCTAAGAGTTGTAAAATTTAAATAAAATTTAAAGACAAGTATAAATACTTAAGTTTCAAAAGAACAAGCAAACGAGTAATGTTAAATATCATGTTTAACTTGAACTTAACGGAAAACGTTAAATTTAACGTCTATTTTGATTTGATTTAACGGCATGCAACCGTTAGTCTGATGAGTGATTTATGTGAGTCCAAAAATTTTGCAGTGATGCGGATGATACATTGGACTGGAATAAGTGATCCAGTTGATAATTAACCCGATACAAAAGTGGGTGAAGTGGTGTGACCCATTAATTTTTAATGTATAAAAAAGAGATAGTGGGGTAAAAGTAGTGTGAAAAGGGGGTAAAAGTAGTGTGAAAAGGGAGAATAAGTTGGGTAGTGGCGGGACCCATCGACTATTTTTGGTAAGTTTTGAAATGTAAAGAATTGGATGGGACGTCCCAAAAAGAAAACTGTAAAGAATCTGGTGGGACGGAGGGAGTATATAGCCCGCATGAAACGCGACAAACAAGTACTGTATTCGCCTGTAAATTGTGCTCATGTGAGAGCGAAGTCCTGAACCATGTAAAACCAAAGGTGTTGGACTTTGAAGCGCCGGACATAACACGTCGGCAAAACAAGAGAGACACGTGGGCAGCATGACGGAGAAAGTGTGGCGTTACAGAAGTTAGGCGGGGAGGATATTTCCAAAATAAAGATAGTGAGAGGGAGCGGAGAGAAAGCTAGTGCATGGGTGGTCACGCTTCCTTACATTTCGACACGTTAGCTTCTTTCTTTTTCTTGTTTTTTGTCTTCTAGTTCCGCCTTTTTCTTTTATTTTTGTGTTTTCTTTCACTCCACAATCTCTTCAATCTCTTTACACGTTAGCTTCTTTTGTCCGCTTTCGTGTCGAATGCTTTTCTCTCTTTTTATCCATAGACCATATATATTATTATTAGCAAGAATATCGAAAATGAAAAATCAAATTAACAAATTTTTAATCACGGAAATATATTATTTAAAAAACTAAATTTAATATGTGAAATATATTAGAGGTATTTTATACTATATTTTTTTTTCTATATTTTCTCTTTTTTAGAAAATATGTAATGTTTAGTCAAATTCGCCGACTTGACCATTTAAAAATCAAAAGTCACATAATACCATTTTACTGTTCCTGACAAAAAAAGGAAGAAGGGTGTACATAATCCTAACAACAGAGGGAGTATTTATTTTCAGTGTATTGATTTTTGTTTCAATTTCTTCCGACTCCAAGCAATCATTTCTCTCAAGTTAATATAATATTACTAGAAAAGCTTAATAATTTCTTCGACGATAAGATTGATGAAATCTTTTTTGGTTTTATTATGTGACAGAAAAGGTCTCCTATAAAATAAATAAAAGTATTGGCTGACTAATTGAGATGTAGGTGAAGAATTGTGTGCACGTGGACGTCCACAACAAAGGAGAAGCTTCGAGGAACAAGAAGCGAAACCAGCAGAGCATGCAACTTTGGAAACGGTCGGTCGGTCAAAAGAGCACGGAGCTATTGTTCTTTTACCGCCAATACTTTTATAATCCGATGAATTTATCCCGGCCATCGATTTCGAGTCTGTTGGTTAAGTAATCTATGTACACGAGACCCGAGGGGATATAAAATTCTCTATGAGACCTTGAAACTTTGAGGAAGAACTTGGAAGTTTGTACATAATTCAAATTACGCATGCATTTTCTGTATATTTGTCAATAATATCGGTATCATTTACAGTTGAATACAAGTATTTATGCAACAGAGGATGTGGTGTGCTTGTGCATGACTCTTTTTAATTCATTATTCTTGCTTTTAGTATGGAATATTCTTTATGACTTAATAAACGGTGAGCATGTTTATCTAGATAGCGCTAGGCTTCGAAGTTGCGAGCTTAAAAAATGGTTTATTTAAGACAGAAATTGATTTGAAGTCGGGACATGTTAAAAACTGATAAAAATTAAATATTAGATTGATGTAATTTTTTCACTGATTTAATTTTTTTTAAAAATTCAAATAAAAATTATCCGTAATTTATAAATTATTCATAAATCAATTTTATTTTTGTTGTTTTTTTTTTGAAATTAATTTTATTTTTGTTGTTATATTTTAATAATCCTTAAATAATTAATAAGTCAAAATTACTCAAACAGATATTGTAGCATCTCTGTTTATAAAAAAAAAATCACATTCAGTCATATTTTTCTTTGATATAAAATGATGTAATTAATGGTTATTAGAAACAATATAAAACGAGATCATATATGTAAATATGTTAGGAATTTTTTTCGTTTTACATATATTGTTAGATATAATTGATGATTACTAATATTCTTAAAGTCTGTTTTAGAACAGGAATCATCAGAGTTTAATCTGGAAGCTGATCAGAGTTTAGTAAAGTCTGACAGAGTTTGATAAAGTCTGACCAGAGTTTACATAGTCAAGACTCGTCAGAGTTTACACGTGGAAGGAGCTCAGAAGCGGATATACTTCAAGGAAGGATAGAAGCTGAGGAGTGATTTGCTGACTATGGAAACTAAACAGAAAACTGGAGCAATCTTTGATTGATAGAATTTATAGCAGATTTATAGGATATCAAATCAGAGATTGATTTTGTAACTGTGTCTATATAAACACAGATTAGGGTTACTCTAGATGAGTTGAGTTATCGAGTACATTGTTAAGAACCCTAGCAGCTCTTAGTGATACATTATAAATCACTGAGAGAGTTTTTGTAACCATTAAAGCTTTGTGAATATAAGAGTTTATTACTTTCAATCTCTTATATTGTCTTACTGTGTTACAGATTGTGATCACTATATCAGATTATATAGTGAGTTTATAGGACCTAACAAGTATGTTTTTTCCATCTTGATCTTGGACCTAACAAGTATGTCACTACAATAAGAGACAATCTTGATCTTGGAGAAATGTCTCTTGATGACGTTTATGGAAGGCTGAAGACTCATGAACTTGAAATGGAGCAAAGGAGCAAACGACATGGAGGAAAATCAAAGTCTGTTGCTCTGAAAGTTCAAGAGGAAACTGCTAAGAGCAAAGGAAAAGCTCATGTCACAAAGTCTGACATTGAATCATCAAACTCTGATGACTCAAACTCTGATGTTCCCTCAGACTCTGAAGAAAGTGATGATGAGATGATGCAGTTAGCAGCATTGATGGTGAAAAGCTTCAAGAAGTTGGCCTACAAAAAGTTCAACAAAGGCAAAAGTTTTTCAAGGAAAGACAGAAACTCTGACAGAGTTTATGACAAGAAGAACTTTAAGAAGAACGAGGGCAAAGAAGGAAAAGCTGGAAAAGCTGACAAGTATACCTGTTTCAACTGTGGTGAAAAGGGACACTTTGCATCTGAATGCAAGAAAGCCAAGAAGGAAAAAGAAAAAGCCTTTATCACCAAGAAAGGAAACTGGACAGATACATCTGATTCAGAAGAAGAAGTCAATTATGCTCTGATGGCAAACACTGACAACAACTCTGAATCTCCTGCTAAGGTACCTCATTCTACTCTTGCCTTTGATACTGAAGATATAACTGAGTTAAGATTGTTTCTTAAAACTTTACATATCAGCTTTAGAGATCAGACTTTAGAAAATGAAAGATTAAAATCTGAAACTCTGAGTGTAAAGAAAAGGAATGATTATCTAGAAAAAGAATTAGTTCAGATGTTGGAAGTTCAGAAAGAAAGAGATGATGCTGTCATTGTCAAAGATGAATTATTAAAGAGGTATGCATCTCTTCAATCAGAACTTGCTAAGGAAAGGGAAATCATTAAGACATGGACTAATTCAGGCAAAACTACTCAGGATATCTTAGGTAGTGGAAACTGGAAGAAAGGACTAGGTTACACTGATAACTCAGAAGCTGAGTCATCAAAAACAGAGTTTGTTAAAACTCAAAAACCTAAGGTTAAACCTGTTAAATTTGTTGCTGAATCCTCTAAGTCTAAACAGAATAGACCAAAATCAGAGATTAACAACAATTTAAAATCTGATAAGCCCAAACAGGTTAACATAGGACTGATGACTCAGAAACAGCTTAAACATAAGCTTAAAGGAGTAAAGTCTGATGACAAAAACAGGGAGCCTAGGAAAAATAGAAATGGCAAGATTGGAATAGACAAGAGTAATAACTACATGCCTATTCCAAATGCACCTAGGAAGACATGCCATAACTGTGGGAATACTAATCATCTTGCTAATTTTTGCAGGAAGAACAAGGACATTAACTCTTTACCTACAAAGTCTGGAGTTAGAAAAAGTAGTATTAGATATAAACCACAAGATCCATGTTTTCATTGTGGTAGTTTATGGCATTCTATTTATACTTGCAAAGAATATCATAGTTTGTATTATGATTATTATCAATTGAAACCTTCTTTAAAGGTTAATAAAAACTCTGCAAGTACAAACTCTGTTTCTAGTACAAACTCTGTTGCAAAGTCTGTTAGCTCAAACTCTGATAATAATAAATATTCCGCTGCAAAAGCTAACAAACTTAATAAGGCCAAAGGATCCAAGCAAGTCTGGGTCCTTAAAACTAACAATTAGTGGTCTTTGTGATTGCAGGGCAACAGGAAGAATATTCTAGTCTTGGACAGTGGATGTTCAGGACACATGACTGGAAATAAGTCCCTGCTGTCAGAGTTTGTGGAGAAGGCTGGCCCAAGTGTTTCTTATGGAGATGGCAACATAGGAAGGACTCTGGGATATGGCAACATCAATCTTGGAAATGTCATCATATCAAATGTAGCTCTTGTTCAAGGGCTAAAACACAATTTACTCTCTGTCAGTCAAATCTGTGACAGAGGATATCATGTTGATTTCTATGAAGAACACAGTGAGATAGTAAGCAAGTCAACAGGCAAAGTGGCAGTGATTGCTCACAGACATGGAAATATTTATGAAATCCACCTGCCTACAAACTCTGAAGGAAAAGCAATTTGCTTATCTACAAGAATCTCTGCAGAAGAAAGTTGGAAGTGGCATAAGAAGCTCTCACATCTGAATTTCAACTCTATAAATGAGCTTATAAAGAAAAAGCTTGTGAGAGGACTCCCTGAATCACTACTCACATCTGATGGATTATGTGATTCATGTCAAAAGGCCAAGCAAAGAAAGACATCCTTCAAGAGTAAGACTGAATTCTCAATAAAGAAACCATATCATCTTCTACATGTTGATCTATTTGGACCAGTTAATGTACCATCCATTGCAAGGAAGAAATATGCTCTTGTCATTGTTGATGAGTATACCAGATACACTTGGGTATATTTTCTTCACTCTAAAGATGAAACAGCCTTGCATCTGATGGATCATGTGACACAACTGGACCATGGATCTGAAGACAAAGTGAAGATCATTAGAAGTGATAATGGAACTGAGTTCAGAAATTCAACAATGGAAGAGTTCTGCAAAGAAAGAGGTGTAGTGCAACAATTCTCTGCACCTGGTACACCACAGCAAAATGGTGTAGTTGAAAGAAAAAACAGGACTCTTATAGAAGCTGCCAGAACTATGCTTGATGAGGCTAAATTGCCTACTTATTTCTGGGCAGAAGCTGTTCAAACAGCTTGTTTTACTCAAAATGCAACCTTGATTAATAAGCATGGCAAGACCCCATATGAGATGGTGAAGAAAAAGAAGCCAAATCTGAAGTACTTTCATATATTTGGGTGCAAATGCTTTGTCTTGAAGACTCATCCAGAACAGCTTACCAAGTTTGATTTAAAAGCTGATGAAGGCATTTTTGTAGGTTACCCTCTGATAACTAAGGCCTTCAGAGTCTACAATCTCAGAACCAAGGTGATCATGGAATCCATACATGTGTCATTTGATGACAAGAAAATTATTGGCTTAACAGATATGGATGATCATGAAAAACTGCATTTTGAAAATGAAGAAATATTCTCTGATTCGATAAACTCTGATGAACAGTCAAACTCTGACTGTGAACAAGATATAGCAAACTCTGATGAAAATTTACAAGTTCATGATGATGAAGCACTTGCTGAGGGGGAGCATCAGAATGTTTCAGACTCTACCCAAGACTCATCAGAGAATGCTGACTCAAACTCATCAGAGAATACTGATTCAAACTCTGATAGCACAAACTTAGGGGGAGCTACAGAGAATAATCAACAGAATCAGGAGAGCATGGATCAAGGGGGAGGATCCAATGATGAAAATGGTCAACTTCCACATGCCAGGAAGTGGACAAAATCTCACACACCTGATTTAATAATTGGCAATCCAGAAGCAGGTGTGCAAACAAGGACAGCTACAGCAAATGTGTGTTTACATCATTGCTTTCTGTCACAAACAGAACCTAAAAAGGTGGCAGAAGCTCTTCAAGATGCTGACTGGATACAAGCAATGCAAGAAGAGCTGAATGAGTTTGAGAGAAACAAAGTATGGACCCTAGTACCAAGACCTAAAGACAGATCTATCGTTGGTACAAAATGGGTATTCAGAAACAAAACTGACAGTGAGGGTGTCATTACAAGAAATAAAGCAAGGCTTGTGGCAAAAGGGTATTCACAACAGGAAGGTATTGATTATGATGAGACATTTGCTCCAGTTGCAAGATTGGAGGCAATCAGAATCTTTCTGGCCTATGCTGCTCACAAGAAATTCAAGGTATTTCAGATGGATGTCAAAAGTGCTTTTCTAAATGGGAAACTGGATGAAGAGGTATATGTTGAACAACCTCCAGGCTTTGTGGATCCAAAGCATCCAGACTATGTCTATAGATTGGACAAGGCACTTTATGGACTAAAGCAGGCTCCAAGGGCATGGTATGAAACTCTGGCTCAATTTCTTCTTGAGAATGGATTTACTAGAGGTACCATAGATAAAACCTTGTTTTATTTGAATCATGGTAATGATCTGCTTTTAGTTCAAATCTATGTTGATGACATTATTTTTGGCTCCACTAATGCTAAACTCTGTCAAAGATTTGCCAAGCTCATGCAGTCTAGGTACCAAATGAGCATGATGGGGGAACTCAGTTACTTTCTGGGTTTACAAGTTAAACAGACTGAAGATGGGATTTTTATAAATCAAGCCAAGTATACCAGAAATCTTTTGAAGAAATTTGGTATGCAAGACAGTTCAGCTGCAACTACTCCTATGGCAACAGCAACCAAACTAGACAAAGACACTGGTGCATCAGTGGATATCACAAACTATAGAGGAATGATTGGATCTTTGCTTTATCTGACTGCAAGTAGACCAGACATCATGTATGCCACATGTCTATGTGCAAGATTTCAGGCAGATCCAAGAGAGCCTCATCTGATTGCAGTAAAGAGGATATTCAGATATCTCAAGGGAACCACATCATTGGGATTATGGTATCCTAGAGAATCAGATTTTAGTCTAATTGGATACTCTGATGCAGATTTTGCAGGTTGCAAAATTGACAGAAAAAGCACAAGTGGGAGTTGTCAATTTCTAGGAGGAAGACTAGTTTCTTGGTACAGCAAGAAGCAGAAGTCTATTTCAACATCAACAGCAGAGTCAGAGTATATAGCTGCAGGCAGCTGCTGTGCTCAGATTCTTTGGATGAAGAATCAACTGTTGGACTATGGGTTATCCTTTTCTAAAATTCCTATTTATTGTGATAACCAAAGTGCTATTGCTATGACAGGAAATCCAGTTCAACATTCTCTGACAAAGCACATCAGTATAAGATATCATTTTATAAGGGAGCATGTGGAGGAAGGAACCATTGAACTTCACTTTGTTCCCACAGAACAGCAGCTAGCAGACATATTCACCAAACCACTAAGTGAAGCAACCTTCACTAGACTGGTGAATGAGCTAGGAATGATATCAGGAACTGAGTAAACATAATGGTCAGATCTTTCAAATTACCATATGTTTTGCTCACAAATTTGCCATGCTATACTCTGATTGTTAAAATCTGATGACATTCTCTGATGATATACTCTGTGTGCTATACTCTGATGATATTCTCTGATCATCATTCTCTGACGATATTCTCTGATGTTTGTAAACTCTGAATCTTGATTAATGATTTCATTTTTATTTCTCTGAGAAAACAAACCTGTGAAGATACTATGAAGCATGATATGAATTAGTAATCATGAATCTCAGTTCAGTTCTTTAATCTTGATCTCAATTTTGTGCTACTACTTAACACTATATGCATATTGATATCATTGAGACTCTATTACTTCACATATCTTAATTATAAGTGAGACTGACTAATTTGAATTTTCTCTCAGTAAAATTAGACAGTGATTATAAACTCTGATGCTATATACATACCCCTGCAAATAAGCATAGTACTCCTTTGAGATCTTAGATGTCTATATGACAGTGACTGGGAAGACCCAAACACTTACTGGTATTAAGTAATTGCCAAGATTTTATAATCTATGGTGACCAGTCACAATCTCTGATTACTGGAGAAATACTGTTGCAAAAATAATATTTAAAGGTCGTGATTCATTTACACTGAAAAGCGTCCTTGTTGAAAAAAAAAAAAGGGGGTTGGGTTATTTTATATTTTTCTCCATCAGAGTATATCTTTTGTCTATGCCTTGAGAGTTTAAATAAATTATTCTTGTCTACCTTATAATTATGAAATTGTGAAATTCTCTAGTCTCTGATTTAATATGTTAAATCACACACATAATGTCACAAGCACATTATTGAGCTATGGATTTTGTGACAAACTCTGATTTTCTGATGAACTTTCTAAAAATCATGTCTTTATTCTGAGGTACTTAGAAATTTATTTTCTTTGATGTAAATCTCAGAGTTTAAGATTCGAGAGATTTAATCTTGATTTTTAAATCTTGTACATTTCAGGAGTACAAATATTCAGAGAATATGAAGGGAGTATTTCAAACGGGTGTATTGTTAGTGGGTTTACCTCAAAAACATCTTAATAGGAGAACGTGTAATCAGCATTTATAACTGCACATGTTTTACTGCGCTCATGATTATTACTCTCTTTTCTCCATCCCACTAACTCTTATCTACCAGTTAAAAACTGACAGGTGTCCATGTGAACAAAGAGACATGCGTGTACAGCTACACAAAATCTGAAGGGTTTATCACATCAGATTTTATTGCTCATTATTCTCTTATACACTCAATCCCTACACACACTCTCTTCACAAACTCTTATTCTCTTCTCTCCGAAATTCAAATCTTCTCACATACATTTTCTCAAACACTTTTCTCTACTCACAATCTCTGTTAAAATGGCAACTACTACATTCACCCATGCAGGTGTGGACTTTGTCCCCAATAACTATACAACCATTCTTGACACTGCCGAAGCTCCAAGGGATTATCATCCCATGCAGCAATTTCTTGCCCAGAGTGCTATTGCTACAGCTCTTACCGCTCCTGCCAGACTCTTAGGAAGCCAAATCATCAGTTTTTGGAGGACGGGTAAGTACGACAATGGTGGTGAAAATGGATCACCATCAATTGTGTTTTCATTTGAAGGGGAGGAGTATTTTGTTACTCCAGCCACAGTCAGGACAGCATTCAACCTACCAGAGCTTGACACTGCTTATGTCACTAATGGCGATGCAAATCTAAGGACTATGATGACTGACTTGGGCTACTATGATTCTCTGGACAAACTGGGACAATTGAAGCGTCCTGGACTCAGGAAGGAGTGGAGTTTCTTCTTTGATTGCATAACCAGAGCCTTCCAGAAGAAATCTACCAACTGGGATGCAATACCCATGGACATGCTACAAATTGGGTATTCTCTGATCTATTCTACTAATTTCGATTATGGTAGATTAGTTATTAGAAATATTGGTGAAAGAATGCATGAAAATCGTCAAGTTGTCTATTTTTCACGCTTTTGCCAATTATTGTTCAATGCATCTGTTGGAGAGGTAGCATTTGATGATGAGATCAGACCTTTTAAGTTGCATAAAAGGGCTTTCAAAGATCTCATCTCTAAAGATGAAAAGAGGCCAGTTCTCAGGCCATTCCAGGTTCCAGCACAAATAAGGGAAAGACTGAACATGCCTCCAGCAAATCAACAATCTCCAGTCTCTCCCCAAGCACCCAGAACTTCTGCATCCAAGTCCAAAAGGGCTGCAAAGTCTGATGCAGCCCCTTCTACTGCAAAAAGAACAAGAACCTCTGTTGCCACACATGTTCTGAAACCAAACACTGATGAGCAGACAAACACTGATGAGCCAGTAAACTCTGAGGCTCACTTAAACTCTGAGGCTCACTTAAACTCTGAAGCTCCAAACTCTGAGATCCCAGAAAACACTGAAGCTGCTACCCTTCAAAAGCAGAAAAGAAGAAGACTGGTTGCAGCTTATGACTATGATGATCTTGAACCTGCACATGCTGTAAACTCTGAACCTACTCCTACAACAGCCTCTGAACCTGTTCAAGCCAGTCCTCAGAAGCCAGCCAGATTCAAGAAGAGGGCTCAAAAGCCTGCAAGAGCAAAAGTCCCAATCACTGAGATCACAGACTTCACAGTTGAGGAAGACCACACACCATCAACTCCAGTTGCTGAATATTCTCAAGCTCTGATGGTGCTTCCTATCCAAGCTGTTCCTCTCACATCTCCTACAGCATCTACTTCATCCTCTGAAGTAGATGAAGAAATAAAGTGTGATGAACCATTTACAACTGAAGCTGGAGCACATATGTCTAATCCTCATACTCCATTATCTGATCATGGTCCAATTCCTCAATCTCCAATGAAAATTCCAGAGGATGCCATTGTTCATGATACAGCTCCAGAAAACTACAGGTCTGATGAAGTTGAAGAATCTGACAAAGTAGCTATGGAAGCTCTACAGTCTCTTGCTCAGACTGGTGAAGAGCCTATCAAATCACAGTCTGAAGCTCAAGAAAAATCTGCTCAAGATACTGTGGAGAAAGTTGCTGATACTGTTCCTGATGCTGACAAAGCAAACTCTGATGCTGATACTGAGGATGATGATAGTTCAGATACTGACAAGGATGAAAATGATGGAGTTCCTCTGACACAACAAAAGTGGGAGTCTACTAGCCAGTACAATGCAAGGCTACAAACTCTGAATACAGACTCTGAGCCACTTCCCAGGGATCTTCAGGTTGATCCTCCAAATGAAGTATGGGATAAACTCTGGCTGAATCACCAACATTCTCTGGAGCCAGCAAAAGCTGAAGATTTTCTCTCTATGGCAGAAAACAAAATTTCAAACTCTGATGTTATGTCAAGCCTCAAAGGCACAATTCTCTATCTGAAGACATTTCATCCAGCTCATGCTCAGACATCTAAATCCATAGATAGTCTAAGAACAGAGGTGGCAAATATCAAGGAGACAACTGAACTGGAAAAGAAAAGGACCATGCTACCTCTGAAAGAGAATGTACAGAAGCTGGTGACTGCCAATGAATCTCTGGACAAACGGATGACCATGATTGAATCAAATCAAGAAAAGATGTCCAAGCAGCTTGAAGCCATCCAATCTTCACTTTCTCTGATCACATCAATACTGATTCCTGATGAGGATGATGTCAAAAAGGGGGAGAGAGTAGCTCAAGTCAAATGCAAGTCTACTACTCAAACTCTGAAGAGAAAGAAGAAGGATGATGATGATGATATTGATGATTTCACAAAGCACAAGAGATTTCAAGCAGGGACTGGTGGAAGAGTTTCAAACTCTGACAGTCAGAAACAATCTAAGCAAAGCACAAAGTCTGCTCCAACACATAATTTCACATCTGGATCTAAACAAAGACCAGTGATTGGATCAGACAAACCCATGACTGATGAAGAGCTTGCTAGATTGATTTTTGAACAAGAAAATCCAGAAGCCAAATTGGATTTGGAGTTGATTGCTGCAGAGGAAGCTGAGCTGAAAAAGGAACATGTTGAAGCTATAAACTCTGGAAAGATCCAAAAGCCTGCAAAGTCAACTGCCAAACCAAAAGAAAAGGGGATATTGATTAAGGAATCTACTGTTGCTGATCAGAGTTTACCAGTCAAAAAGGTATACTCTGAATATGAATACACTTCCAAGGGTAAAAGCAAAGTAGATGAACATCTGGAAAAAGGCTGGGATAAGAAGAAGTCTACAACCTCTGACAAGGATCAAGTTGTAAAGGAAAAGAAATTAGAAGCTGCAATCTCTGACAAAGCTCATGTTGCAGAATCTCAAAAAGAAAGATTAACCTCTGACACAGCTCAAGTTAATAAGGATGCAAAGACAAACACAACCTCTGACAAGGCTCAAGCTGTGTTTAAACCAACAACTACTCCACTGGCTGGATTTGCAAAGCCTACTCTGATGACTGAGATAAGCTTTGAAAAGGGCTCAATTCAACCAATCTCTCATCGTAAGGCAGGAAGAGATAAAGGAGGGCTGGGATCCAAATATGAAAAATTTGATCAGAGTATAGGATCAAGACCAGATGACCCCTCATCTCTCTGTGCTCCCAAGACTGGAGTATTGCAAGACAAAATGGATAAACTTGATTCAGTCCAGTTGGTGAAGAATGACAGAGGAGATAATGTTCTTATCTACTTCATGTCTGATGGAACAGTGTTTAGAGTACTTGAAGCAGATCTCTATGCTAAACACTGGGAGGAATTGAGATATGTATCACACATATTTCAAGTGAAGAACAAGTCATGCCAACACATCTCCAACCTGCTCAAGGATCAAATCAGAAGAAAGATGGGTATTACAGGAAACAAGAATGCTGGACCTTTCATTCCTAAATACCTCAATCATAAAGGACAGTTGGTGGAGATGAAGAAAAATTCAGCAAAAATTGAAACAATAGGTGGAATCAGAACTCTGGCATTTAATGAAGATTCTGATAAAGCTTACAATATCAGGCTGGATAGGGACTTGAAGAAGAACAAGATCTATGATCTCAGAGCTGCAATTTATCAAACTGGAGTTTCAGATCCAGAGCTGAGAGAGATCAAGAGACAAATGATTACAGTGCTTGAAGAAGCTGAAAGAGAACTCCTCAGAGGGTATCTACAGACAGCAAATGGTGTCTATGCAGCTAAGGAGTAAAGTATCTGTAAGTTCTAAAAGTTTTCTGTTATATAGTTAAACTCTGTTGCATTTGACTTAAATGTTTTGACATCATCAATTATCTGTTAACTTGCACATAACTTATTTATGCACAAGTTGGGGGAGATTGTTAGATATAATTGATGATTACTAATATTCTTAAAGTCTGTTTTAGAACAGGAATCATCAGAGTTTAATCTGGAAGCTGATCAGAGTTTAGTAAAGTCTGACAGAGTTTGATAAAGTCTGACAGAGTTTGATAAAGTCTGACCAGAGTTTACATAGTCAAGACTCGTCAGAGTTTACACGTGGAAGGAGCTCAGAAGCGGATATACTTCAAGGAAGGATAGAAGCTGAGGAGTGATTTGCTGACTATGGAAACTAAACAGAAAACTGGAGCAATTTTTGATTGATAGAATTTATAGCAGATTTATAGGATATCAAATCAGAGATTGATTTTGTAACTGTGTCTATATAAACACAGATTAGGGTTACTCTAGATGAGTTGAGTTATCGAGTACATTGTTAAGAACCCTAGCAGCTCTTAGTGATACATTATAAATCACTGAGAGAGTTTTTGTAACCATTAAAGCTTTGTGAATATAAGAGTTTATTACTTTCAATCTCTTATATTGTCTTACTGTGTTACAGATTGTGATCACTATATCAGATTATATAGTGAGTTTATAGGACCTAACATATATGTTTTTTCCTATTTTTTCATTTTTTTGTGGATTTTTAACATATTTTTTTATTTTTTTAACGGATTTCATTAAAATCAATTGATACTTAACAAATGTGATAACTGCAATTATCTAAATGCAATTTTTTATTAGTTCAATTAGTTGACTGCAAGGTTAAGTTTGGATCCGTTTGCAAGTTTTTTGAGTTTAGTAATCCAATTGCAAATTGTTTATGAGTTTAGTGATTTTTTTTGCGTATTATTCCTCTCAAATTATATTGATAATACAATAGTCTTTTATGATTAAATTAGTTCACCTTCTTCTTAAATATTTTTCATCAAAAAATACAAAATTAAACTAAATTATAATAAGAAAAGAATTTGAGAACACTAATATAAATATGTCTCTTAAGTAGGTCAGTTGATCTAAAATTTTAAAATATGATATCTATAATTTGGAATTTAGATAGCCGTGTAAGAACGATGAATTTTAAAATTAAGCAACTTGACTATTGAAATTTCGGTGTTCACGGTAATAAGATCGCTGAAACAACTAAAATGAATTATAAATTTTTAACTCATATTTCTCTTAAAACTAATCACACATTCATAATGTCCCGTCATCGGGAGAAGATAACATCCAAATTCAAATTACAAAATTATGGATAAGACTCGAATCCTTAACCTCTAGGTATATGAAAAATACATATTCATTGCACTGTTTGGGCTTAAGAAGCAAGGGTTTCTTTTGAGCAGAAACCCAAAAGTGAAGCTGGTCATATGTTTGGGAAAAAAAGTCTAGCGCTTAAAGTTGGCTCCAGAAGCGGAAATAGAGAAGCCAGAAATCTATGCTTTTTTTATTCTCTTCTCACCTTCCAAAACAATAACCTCACTAACAGAAAAACATAGCTGATGTGCTCTTCTTTTACGAGCCTTCACTCTGAGTGTATCTTTGCTGGATTTATTTAATTGTTGGTTTTGCATAAAATGATCCTTAATTGTTACATTATTTTTATTTAAATTATTTGAGTTTAGTATTTTGTATTTAAATTTCTAAGCAAGTTTATCTATTATCAATTTACACTCTTTTAAAAATAATATTGTAATGTACCAAACACCGCATGAACTTAAAAGTCAAATCATCCAAACACTAAAAAAACTTATAAATTTAAGTAGCCAAACACTTCATAACTTAAAATTTTTACTTGTGCTTTTCACTTCTACTCCACTTTTTTATTTTAAACAAGAAGTTACTTCTTTTAAGTTTAGCCAAACGGCCCCTATAACTAGGGGAGAGCATGGCCGGTTCGGCTCGGTTTCCGGATAAAACCGGAACCGCAACCATATAACTTCAATTTTTAAAATCGAAAACCGCAACCACCGGTTCGGATTTGGATTCGGTTTAAAAAACCCCGGTTCGGTTGTAATCGGCTCGGTTTCAATTACAAAACCGGCAAATATAAGAATGAAAAATAAAATACAAATGAGACATATTGGTGCGCGTAATCTAGACTTTAGAAAGACTGAATAATTAATACAACTTGAATATGATCGAAGGAAAAAAAAGCTGGCATGGTTGATATTATGGCTCCTCAACTACTGCAATAACATGCAGGAGGAGCACCAGTCTAGCAAGCTTATGCCCAGATTCACACTACTAGTACACCAGCAGGATCATAATATAACAAAGAAAAAAGACTAGTACATCACAAGGCATATCTCGATACTGCAACCCTTGCTTCAAGTAACATTGATACTTGGATCAATATAAATTCTTATATCATCAAAAATTAATGGCATTTTATTCTTATTATATATATTATATTTATTTATGGAAATAATCGGTTCGGTTCGGATTTTTCCAGTTCGGTTGTAACCAATAACCGGAACCGAACCCATAACATCGGTTCGATTTTTTATTTTTCGGTTTCGATTTCGGATCGGTTTTCTTCGCTACGGTTTTCACTGGTTTTTATCGGTTTCGGTTCAGTTTCGGGTTTTTTTCGATTTTTTGCTCAGCCCTAACTACAACATAGTTGAGAAGAAACAATAGATCTTAACCGATAAATTACACCATAAATTTAGCACTTCATGAAGTATCAATTTTAGCTTCCCCAAAATTAAAATCCTCCTCTTCTCTCTCTCAAAACCCTAGCCTCCCTAGCCTCCGTCAAAGATTTTTGAAGGGGCTTCCATCAGTTTTCACTGGTGGAAAGCCCCGATTCCCTTTTTTTTCCTGTTTTCTTGTTTTGAAATCTTATTTCTCATTCAATAAGTTCCCAATTTATTTGGGTTTTGTTAGTCTCTCCTTCTTGTGAGAGTTGGTTTGTTTTGTGTTTGGTGTGTTTTGATGTTTTTCATGACCGAGGTTATAGATCGGCATGATTTTCATGGGTTTGATTCAGATTTAAAGGTTATCATGGGATCACATCTATGGTCGATTGTTCAGAACACTCAGGTGAAAACCAATCAGATGGAAACAAGTGTGTATATTCAAATCATCTTCAAATCGCTCAGTTGCCTCTCCAAGAAGGAAGGATTCAACAGCGATATTTTTCAGCGTCTGTCCAATTTCGATTGTGTTTGTAGATGCCGTATGGCTTTTAATTAATGAATTAATTCCTTTTTATCAAAAAAAAAAGTATCAATTTTAGCTACACTCGACGAAATTGTATAGAGTATCATCTAATGCCAGCTATATGTATATCCAATATTAAACTATATTATCAGGCTAAAGTTTGAAATAAAGATTGTTCTAATATATTGTTCACTAAAACCGCTTAGGAGACAGGTCTTTAAATGCATGTTATAGGCTTGGGACTAATGAGCAAGTCTAATTTAACGGAGGCATTGTTAGATTAAATCAATTTGCTCGTCAAGAGAAATAAATGATATTCTAGAAATTTCTAGAATGATTTGAAAGAGGACAAGATTCATGTATTCACCTGAAAAGTCAAAGAGTTAGTAAATTGAATTTAGTCTAAAAGAAAAAAATGTAAACATTGAATCATGCTAGAAAGTTTGGCTATATATAACTTCTAACATTCAGTTGTATTTGATCAAGGAAATTAGCAGTATTGCAGAAACAAGATTTCGGTAGGGAAAACTTGAAAAATGTCAATTATGAATTTTAAGAATTGATGATGTTTGACATCCATGCAAAGGCGCAACTACTTTGCTAGGCAAAGTTTTCAATATCTTTATATACATATTGAACATATCCAAACAGAGGTTCAGTTCAGAAACTAGGTGATATATTAAACTAACAAAAGTAGTCACCAGCTTCAAATATCCAGCTTACATCAGCTTTTGTTAAAAAGAACTAGAAAAATCTGCAATATAATTCATTAATTAGCTATAAAGAAACATTTAGAATATAAACACATATTTCAACTGAAACTCTAATCCAAGTTGTGTGTGTCAGTCCTATGAGGTGCCCATCCTATCAGAACTACGTTCAATTTCAGTCCCTTGGTGAATTTCCACCACTCTTCTTTCCGGCGTATGTCTGCCATGATATAATAAATGAAATACATGTTATTCTCAATATATTGCCAAAAGATAAGTTCCCGGAGTAAAATCTTAATTTCTAATTAGTACAAACAAAAGGAACAATTACACTAAAATGAGGAATTAAAACTCAAACAAACAAACTCTCACCTGTTTTCCTAAATTTAGAGGGACGTATTTGTATTTAATCATGTGCATGATTTGACGCTTCATTGTGAGAACAAATAGAACAATCCAATAGCATAGAAGTATAGGCCAGAAAACAGGGACATCAAACAATGAAAAGAAAGTCATTAAAAAGGCCACACAGAAAGCCTTGGTGATTGCATACCTGGAATTAAATCAAAGCAACGACTATTGTGAGGCAAATACATCATGATCAATTCTCTTATGAATGAAGCTATAGACAATCAAAATAAAAGCAATAATTGTGCATATGCGCGTGATACTTTTCTTATTCATCATTCTCTCAATAAAAATTATCACCTTGTGATAAAATAAAACTTTTATAGACCCAAGAATTCTGGCCTCAATTAATTTTTAAGAGGTGACAGCTAAATTTGAACAAAAATATATCTTATTTTACAAGGACAAGGGATAAAAGTAATAAACTTGGGAGCAGTACTTACGCACCTCTGGCCGGACAAGGACAAAATTTAATAAAAATATTAAGTTGAAACATTTTGCCTCTTGGTTAAAGATGCTACATGAACTTTTTATTATTTTTCATAGCAGATTTTCATCCATTTCAATCGATGAAAATAATGCTCATCCCACAACTCATTATAGTAAAATTTAAATTTAATTTAAAGCATCAAAGATTTACTTGTGGCACATTATACAAAAAATGTGAACTCAGTAACCTAGTTAATAAGGTACATGGGCAAAAGGACAATAGATGTTTATAATGTTCTGAAAGATAAAAAATATTAAGTACTAGTCTTTATATATGACCTTAAAGTTTGAAAGTAATATAAAAATATCTTTATTTATTTACATGGATAAGTAATTCTTTGTTGATATTCAGCGATTCAATGCATGAATCAGTGTCTGGTCTAGGATAAAGCTGAGGCATCAATGAGTTAGACCTTCAACCTGACAGATAAAGGTTAACCTATGAACCTAACACACAATAAGATCAGTAACTAAACATGGTGGTGCGACTCGTTGATACATAATTTCTTTACCTCTACAATTACAATATACTTGCATAATAGTTGATCGTATATCATAGATTCTATTTACTTTATTCATCTATAATAGTATGTCACGAACCAAGTGAGTCAAGGACTGTATTAATATCAGAACAGGTTTGGGAAATTAACTCTCTGCTAAAAAAATAACTTCTATACTTAACTTCAATTCAACCAAATGCAAGGAGTAAAAAGTATCTAATTGTAAGCCTGGATGAAAAGGAAGCAGGATAATAACGAATTTCACGAATGACGTTGATACTGATAATAACTGCCTATGATATAACTCACAGAATATAAAAAAACACATTCCATTTCCAACTATGAATATTGAAGGTATCTAGTTCCCCCATTTCTCTGAACATATATAAATTAACATGTTCTTCAAAGTATATCAACTTGTATCCATTCACAGCGAAGCCAAAGTAACACCTAAAGCGATTATAATGCAGAGGACAAATAACGTACAATAGGCAAGTGAGATGTAAAACTAACATAACTTGAAGAATAATAATACAGAAGACAAGTAATAATAGACAAATAAGATATGGCAATCTAACCAGAACTTGAACTCAGGAAGCCGACGAATGAAAGGCCTGAACTCATCTGTTTCCTTCGTAGGCAACTCAGCACCATCCAAAGCTTCCAATTCAGGATCAATTTTGGGTGAAAGAAACCCAATTAACAGATTCAGAATATAGATCCCGAGTGCATAAGTGACAATGTAGAATCCTTGAAGTATATATACCCGTAAGAGATATACAACAATAACAACAAGAGTTCCTATCCACCTATGGACGGGAAGAGGAGTGGACTTATCCAAATAATACTGAAAAACCTTGGAGAAATCATTTTTCAAGGTAGTTATCGGTGCCAGTGGCGAGGCACCTTCACCTAACACTCCCTCCATGAAACGAGCTTCAATCTTTTGCAAAACTATCACAAAAATTCAAAATACCATGAACAATCACAAATTTTCAAATTTAATATGTTACCACCTTGAAAAACTAAGCTTAATAACAATTCCACCAAGTAACTTGTACACATAAATTACTACTCCTCAAAATTTTAATGACATCCAAAATCATTATTTTCTCTTGATCACAATACAATCCTAATAAATTCTCTGGTCTAGATACAATTGATTTGAATCGATTTAACTGCAGTATATTGGAGTAATTGAAAATTATGAATCTATACTAGATATACAACATTTACTTAAATATGATTCAAATTGATACACATAAAAATCACACAATACACATAATTTGTGGAATCAAACAAGATTATAAACATGAAAAGCATAGTAAAGGGTGTAGATGAAGATGTATAGTAATTTTACCTGCGAGCGTAATTTTAGTATTCTGATAGAAGAATGTAAGCAATGCTTGGACAAGATCAAATCTGTTACGTGTCTATGTTTCTCAAACTCCAAATAAATGTTTCTATAAAAAGTATTAGAGAATGAAAGGTGTTGCTAAATACAGTTTTGATTTTACTTAACACAGTTCGCATAAATTACATTAATAACCTTATTAAAATTTTGTGCAGAAAATGATAATAGCAAGGGTATCAAATGCCAAGTTTATTTGACTTGAATGCACTCTATTAAATGTGTCATCATATATCTGTTTTCAATGATGTGCCTATGAACACATGTTAAACACCAAATTTCATGTATTTAGCTTATTTTGATTGGCGACTATTTATTAATAATGATTGCCCCCCTGCACATACATGAACTCTGCCAATCAAAACAAGCTAAATCTATACTATACTATAATAAGCCTACATGGATATACTTTGTAGTACAATGTTTTAGTTATATTTTTTGGTTTGGTACTCTCCTTTTGGTACTACAAGTTTACAAATATGGAGTCTATTAGTCTTACATTATTAAACAGTTTCAAATATTAAAAACACTCATAACAACACATTATCATATAATATTTCCTTTAAAAAAATTTAATGATGTTATGCGTATACAATTTTGAATATCTATTTTAACAAGAATCTTCATATAGCTTTTTTAACTTTAACATGTTCTATTTCAATATAAACACGAACCATTACATAACTCTTTTCAACTCTAATCTTAAAAGTTATTGTTGTCGAAAAAAACCAATATTACAAAATTACGTTGAAATTCGATTGATTGGATTAGCGGATCTTTCAAAAGTATTACACGATCGGCTATGTTTGGAAAAGATTTGAATTTTCTGATTTTTTTATTTTTAAATCTACGTGTACTAAATTCGGATTAAATGTACCAAAATCCTAATGTATATATATATTTATTCGAGTTTGTCCATTTTCAAGTAAACGGGAGAAAATATAGTCAGTTGAATAATATAATTTAATTAAAATTCAATTCATTAATACTAAAATACTAATAAAATGATGTTAAAATTTAAATTATAGATAATAAATTACGAATTATATACCCGTCTGTGCTTTGCACGGGTTAAAGGCTAGTATATCAAATTTATCACTTCGCATGTGTTCATGGCACATGCTAGCCAAATCCATCATATATATATATATATATATATATATATATGGAAACCGGTTCACAGCCACCGGTGGATAAAGACCGGTTTCCAGCCACCAAATCATAACCACTCGTTGCTGTGATCCTGCCGTTGAAAAAGAGACTCCCCGCAATGAAACATTGCAACCCCGCAATGAATCATTGCGGGTATACATGTCCCCGCAATGAAACATTGCAACCCCGCAATGAATCATTGCGGGTATACAAGTCCCCGCAATGTTTCATTGCAGGGAGTCTCTTTTTATTCCCTGGACCCTTTTACCCCTCCCTTCACATATTATATGCCTTGTAGAGTTTATTAAATTAAATTGTTATCATTTAACATTTTAAATTATATTAAAAATATTGTTAAGATTTCGTCAAAAAAAAATATATTGTTAAGATTAGAAGTGGTGAGAAAATTTTAATTTTTCTTAGTACAATATATGAATAATCATTGCGGGGGATATTTTTTTACTCCAAAACAACCAAATAAGGATTCGAACATTGTACCTTGCAGTTTCAGGACAAGTAATGACACCAGTTTGACAATAGATGTTTTTCATTGGTAGTCGTCCATTAAGAAGGAGATATATAAACTTTGAAATAAAATTCAATAATAAATAAATTTTACTATATATTGAAATTGATAATGTAACTTAATTTAATTTCTTATTTAATTAATAATATAAATAATTTAATTTAATTAATAATTAAATTAAATTAATTTTATATTCAGGCATTTTAATTAATTTTATACTCTATAAAATTCAATTTTTATATCAAAATAATTTAATTTAATCAATAATATAAATAATATAATAAATAAATAGTTTAATTATTTAAAATTTAAACAAAAATATTTTTAATACAAATATTATAAAAAATAAATTCACTTCAGTTACAAAGTATTGCGAGATGTTAAAAATATTTATTTTATATAAATAGTTTATAATATTAAAAGTTTAAATGAAACTATTTATTTTAATATAAATAATATAATAAATAAGTATTTTATATTATTTAAAATTTAAAAAAAATATACATATTAATATAAACAATATAATAAATAAATAAGTAGTTAATATTATTTAAATAAAATATAGGTGCATGTGGCAGAAGGGTACTGAGGGTATGAATTTTTCACTAGGCTTCCCGCAATGTATCATTGCGGGTAACTAACACCCAGCAATGAAACATTGCGGGTATTGACTACCCCGCAATGTGTCATTGTGGGAGTTAATTACCCCGCAATGTTTCATTGCGGGGTTGCAATGTTTCATTGAGGGGATTCCTTCTCATCCAACGGCTCAGATCTGGTGGTTCACTATCCAACGGTGGCTGTATAACAGCCCCTATATATATATATATATATATATATATATATATATATATATATATATATATATATATATATATATATATATATATGCAAGTTACCGTGCATAATAATTGTATTATACTTGTTAGTGAAAAAGGCTAGCTTTTATAATATTAAATGTATTTTAATTTTGAAATTTGAAAAAACCTATAGTATGATTTATGATTTATGATTTAAATTTAAATGATTATTAATAGTTAAAAAATAATTTCCCTTCCATCAAATATGTCATTTTTCATTATTTTTAATATAATTATGATTTATAAAAAGATGATTTTCTTAGACGGTACGTGAAATTAAGTTATGTTGTGATAAGATTGTTCAATATTTTGTGTCATTCCTGACATGTGAACAAAATTAATTTTTATGCATGCGAACACCCTCAACACAGAATCAAATATGAAACTACACTCTCTCCTTAGATGCTTCTTAGTCAGCCTGGTCAAATCCACCTTATTAGCATATCTTATCATGCCAGAAATTGATAAATCTCATTCTCAATAGAAGGAACTGCATGATTCCCCACGGGCAACCCCAAAGCATAGTTCATTTCATTTTTATCAAATGTGATGCTAACATCCTTAATCTTACATCTCACCACCTGTTTGAAGCTTTCTTCATTATTTGTACATTTGACCATAACACTGTTCCAAAATTCAGCAAGAACAATAGTGTGCGTAGTGGAGTTTGCAGTTAAGACTAGGAGCAACATATTAGCCCCTCATCATTTGAACAAACACTTATATCGGGTACTGGTCAGAGAGCAGTCAACAATGGCAAAGTAGTTAGTGATTTTTGGTACTTTAGGAGTAGCAGGTGTTACAATAAAGCGTGTGAATTTTGCTAGGGAAAAACCTGAACTTAATCATAAACAGCATGTATTACGATAAACTCCACAATACTCGCATGTAAATTTGCTACGAAAAAACCTGAACTTACTCATAGCATCCATGTATCATGTAAAAACAGAGTTCAAGAGAGGAGAGTTTGCACCAACGAAGCCAGGAGATAAATAAGAAAGTAAACGAAAACAATCGGAGACAATTGTTCATGGTACCACCCATAACTGTGACCTCATTTCTGCTTAGAAAGTCTCATTCTAGGACAATGTTAACAGACTGGCATTCAACTTTTATATCCTCAAATGTCCATAGGAGCTACATCTGGCTGGGCTGGGGGTCCCTGGTCAGTAGCAGGACCTGATTCTGCTGCAGTTTGGTCTGGAGTATCACCTTCAGCAGCAGGAGCTTCTTCTCCAGCTATCTCAAATGCATCAATTAGAGCTTGTACAGTTTTTTGATCCAATACCTGAAATGCCTCTCCTACTCCTAGCACAGCAACAGTACATATGGAGCTCGTAAGCCTTTCACCTTGCAAGGTTTCCCTTATGGCAAATAGTGCATCCTTCAGAAGGCTTTCCCTAGATGAGCTGCTGAAGCTCTCAAATTTGCGCTCTAAGTATGTCTTTGCCGCTTGTGAGCGAGAGCCAATAGCGAAAGCTTGATACTCAAAATAATTACCACTTGGACAATTGTAGTAGAGGTGAGCTCCAGATTCATCCAAACCAGCTACCAGCAGACCAACACCATAAGGTCTTTTCCATGAGCGCTGAGTGCAAACCTGACCATTTTTATACATAAAACAATATAAACAGATCAAACTGCCATCTTTACAGCATGCCAAATAGAAAATAATATAAGCACCTCAAGGTTTTATTCCTTTAAAGCAACAATATTAGTAACATATTGATTAAACAAAACAAGTATAAGGCTGACAAATACAACTCTGTTTTGTCAAAATATAAATCAAGGAAAACAAACAGCTAAACATTCCCCAGGATCACAATCAATATGAACATATCTATTTTGATATTCCAATTTGAGATTTATAGTAGCAAGGCTTTTATTGATATATCCAAATAGAAAAACTGAAGTTTAACTGAAAAAATTATAAATTCATATATTTGTTGGGTTTGCAAGTAATATCCAACCTGATGCTAAGAAGTTCTGTTTACTATGAAAAAAACTGCACACAATATCATAGCCAATCAGAGCAATGCAAATCAATTATGTTACTACTATAGATTGATTATTACTATTTACTATAGCTTGTTCCATATCTTGAAATTTGAAAAAATAAATTTTTAACAGACAACAAACAAAGGGAAGGCAATTAGTAGAGATTGGTTATATCAATAACTTATTACAGTCCAAAGAAGGAAACAGCTTGATTAATGAATTTGTCTCGATAAGAAAAGTTCGCATTGCCTCTAAACACCCAATTTACATTTTCCTATTTTGTTTTAGCAAAGGGTACTGATTCCGGAAAAAAAGTAGAACATGCATTACTTTAAAATTTGGTCTATTTAGCTTAGCACAAATTTAGACCAGAGGCAAATTGCAAATATACTTAAAAGTTTTACTGAAAAATTATCCATGAAACTGTCAAAATGATTACTCAACCAACCTATGGCACTGAAAATCCACTAGCTTCATGTGAACTATATAATACAAAGCCATGATGAGTTTGAGTAGCCAAAATATGCCTAGAGTTTCTACACCTAAACGACATCTTTATGATTACTGATTAATTATTTTAACACTTTCCTCAAGTCTGGCAATATAAGATTCTGTGAGTAACAATTGTCCAGAGTTTAAAAGGCAATCACAATTAAAACTTTTTACATCAAAATCAATAATTGAGGAAGCTTATTGTTTCACAATTCGAAGGACCGGAGCAAATATCCTATTTCCAGAGAATATACAAGTTTAATTTAGAATCAAAAATGACAATTGCCTTTTAAGCTAGGAGCAGGTGTCGCTGTTTATAATGGCAAATAAACACCATGGGGGACTAAATTGAACACGTCCCACACAGGTTTCACAGTAGAGATTAATTTAGTTTCCATCTATATTACTCTGACTATGGTACGAAGTGTCGGACACGACACATATCTGAATGGCGGACTCGAAAAATCTTATATTGGGGACACGGAGACACTATCCTTTTTTCCGGATACAGGTACGTGGACACGACATAATACATTAATAAGCAGGCATTGTAAGTAGATACCTAAACAGAAAGTACTCTCTCCGTAAATTAGATAAGTTCGTTGACTTTGCGCACACAATTTAAGATGCATTGACCGTATAGCTACATAATTTCTTTTAATAAAAATTCCTGGAAAATAATAATTTAAGTATGAATTTCTTATTTATAAGAAAAATTATAAAAATAGGCGATCAATGGCTTTACATTACATGCCTAAAGTCAATTAGCTTATCATCTAATTTGGGATGGAGTAGCTATCAAGTTCTTATCAAACAAAATTTAAGGCAACTTATATTAGGGGCACGGGGATGCAGTCCTATTTTTTGGATACGGGTACCGGGACATGACATAATACATTAATAAACAAGCATGATAAGCAACTACCTAAACCAGAAGTAACTATCAAACTATCAAGTTCTGATCAAACACAATTTGTAAAGAATTTTGCAAATTAAGGTTCTCTGGTTTTTTGTTTTTGCTTCTTTCTTTTTGTTTTTTTTGGTTTTCATTGTATATTCAACTTATATGAGGTCTTTTAGGTAGTCATAGTGTCCATGTAATAAGTGTCGTGTCGGATACGGGTACAACTACCTAACGAGTAACATAACTCGACATATTTAAGGTGTACATCTCTCCCTCCATCCCAAATTAGATGAGCTAGTTGACTTTGGGCACGTAACTTAAGGTGTATTCACCGTCTAGTTCCGAAATTTATTTTTTCAGTTTTTCTTTTGTAAACGAAAATTTCATGTTCCAATTTTTATTTGCAAAAATAAAAATTTAAAAATAAGTAATGTAGCTATGCGGTCAATGAACTTTAAATTGTGTGCCCAAAGTCAACGAGTTCATCTAATTTGGGATGGAGGGAGTATTAAAAAAAGAAAAAGCTTAGTGTAACCTACTGGCTCTTTTGCAAATTTGAATTGAACCAAACTTATTTACACAGCCAGTGGTGATGAATTAGAGACTCCTATTTCACACGTATATCAACCGCATTTCAGAACAAAATCATGCAAATCTTATGAAGACCAAGATGTACCACAATTTTTATCTAGACACTAGTTCTTCTTATTTCCCACCTTGTTAAATTCCACCAGTCCACATTTAGGTGTAACTAAATTGTGAAAACCAATAATTAAGAGGCAAAGAAACTAAACCTAACATCTGTTATCTTGCTTCAGAGCGTGGCACCTTCAAAGCTTACACTTCTGTTGCTCGATAATCTAATCTTAAATCAAACAAAACATACACCAATGAAAAAGCCCAAGGCAATACGAATCTGTTTCCTCCAACAAACACTTATATCAAATCCTTACTCATCTCAAAACCATAATTTCGGCAAATCAAATACAGCATTTTATGTAACAACATATATCTTAAACCTACGATAAACCTCTATACCTTAATAGAATATTAGCAATTTATAGACACTCTATTTATTCTGTTACAACCAATTTACTTCTACCGGAATTCATAGACACTAACTTACGCAACCGAAATTCACAATATATTATTGAAAATGAGGAGTTTGGAAAAGTGTATGACCTGAGCCTTATCGGCGAGCTGAACAACGAGACGGCCAACCGGAAGCGGAGACTCATAAGAATAGCTATAATTAATACACTCAGATCTCATATAGCGAGACAACACACGTCCATCGGCAGTAAGACCAGCGATAGCCACTCCGATATGATCATCCGCCTTAAAGATCTTCTTTTGATGAGAAGAAAGCTCGGAATTAGACTTGTTAACGCAGGCGAGAACGACGTGAGTCTTGGATCGGAGACCGATTGCAGCAGAGCCTTGTTTCACAGCCTCCATTGCGTACTCTACCTGGAATAACCGACCCGCCGGGCTCCATGTGGTCACGTCGGTGTCGTATTGGTTGCGGAACATGGTGTTCTGATTGGCTTTACGGCGTCGTTTGGGAGGGGTTTGGGTTTTGATTATAGAGGGAGGTGTGTTGAGTGAGTGTATTTGTATTTGGGGATTTGGGAGTTTGTTTTGTTTTCTTTTTGTTCAAGCTAGCAGGAGTTGAGTTTAGATTGTAAAAATTAAAAGGAAATTAAAATGATGATGTGGGTTGTGTTATTGCTAGATTGGATCAGAGCTTATTAGGCCCGTTTTGATTTTCACTTTGGCCCATATCAAATACGACGCCTAGATAATAAAGAGGGCCAAGGTTTGCGTTTATTCTGTCTGTTCGGTCCGAAATTTCATATTTTTCCTGGATGGAACTGGACCAAAATTTTATTAGGGACCGAATCAGAAATTCGGTTAGTTTTGTCCGGTAAAAATTAAAATTATTTTTAAAATAAAAATCATATTATAAATGCGGAGTCATAATACCGAATGAAAGTTATTTTTTATTGATTAAATGACATTTTGATCACTCAACTGACTAAGAATTTTTATTTTGGATCATCAAATTCAAAAAACTTTCATTCAATAATTGTACTACTATAAACTTTCAATCAAATCACTATTTAGCTTTCTTACATGGACCAGAATATCCAACAAAAACCTTGCACTAATTACATATTATTTTTCAAATTTTTTTTTGAAAAAAAAATTAACATCTACATTTTTATTCAAAAAAATTTAGAAAAATAATTTATAAAACATATTTTTTTTATATCTTAAATTACGTCTAAAAAATCAAAACCACTGTCATTTTGGAAAGAGAACATATCAAGCTGTATATGACATGCATCTCCAGAGCTAATTCAGTTATCGATCTTTCTCATTTCTCAGCCTGCCAAAGTCACATGGATCCTCTTTTACAGAAGTAAATGAAGCTGCGGTAGTAGGTCCCCTATATCAGAGACGCTCTGAGCAACCCGTGGGCCGAAACTAGTGTTAGCATTTACGACGGGATATATATCACAAAACAAAGCCGGAGATAGTATAAATACTATTCCATAGTTTCTCCCATCGACATATTTTTAGTTATTCATACCATAGTTTTTATCATTCAACTCTTTTCTCACATGAGATTAGTTTTATATTTACAAAAAAAATCATATATAAAATATGGGCCACATTCTAGAGATATAAATATGGGCCAACATTCTAACTACTTGTATGGAGTTACATAGTGCGCCACTATAAATCATCAATTTTATTATAAATTCTGTTATAGAATACATATAAAACGTGATTCTAATATAAAATATTATAAAATATATTTATTTTAAGTAATTTAACACTTAAAATTTGATGAAAAAAAGTATATTTTCGAAACTGATTCTACAATAAAATAATTCTGGATGATTATTATTCTGTTATAGAATCATGTTGAGATATTGCATAATTTTAGATATTTTTGGAAGAAAAAAATTGTATAACTTCGTTTTTGGTTTAATAATCAAAATTTGCAATTATATTTCATAAAAAATATAATAAAATATATATTAGGTATATATTTATAATGGTGTGGTATGTAACTCCATATAAGGGTATGCTAGGGAGTGCTATCCTATGTTCTCTTCACAGCTGAATCATGTGCAGAAGAAATAAATATATAAAAACAAGAGAAAACTTCATTTCTCTTGTAAAGGATATGGTTAATCAAATAAAGCTCAATACTAGGAACTAACTAAAATGATGTATTGATGTTGCTTTTCTTGTGACCAGATAAAAAGTTATATGAATAAAGTGATTAAATTACTATATTTTGTCAATAAATTTAACCTTGGAATATACGTTTTGTTAAATCTGAACCTTCTAATACAAGAAGAGTTTGTCTTAATGAAGATTAGTGTGAATGTTTTGTTCTCACAGACCAAAAGTTGTTACTTGTCTTGTGTGAGCTGCTCTAATTAATCCCAGTACCGGCCAGTTTTATTGCATTGCATTTATCTACCCTTTAACTGCAGTAACTATTTTTAGTAACTTTTTTTTGCTCTCTCACATTTCTAAGTCTTTTTTTTACAAGAATGATCCTGTTTCGTGTATGGATAACACTTATCTGAATGCAACATATTACTACAGCTACTTTCCAGAATATACTGTTTTCTGTTACAAGTTCTTGCCATTTTCATAGGTTTAGTTGCATTCTTAGGGGAGAAGATATGAAATTTCTGCATATATATACAGTTGCAGTAATTGGAGAAATAAGCATGCATTTATTATTATTATTATTATACAAACACGCGCGATAAAAGACTCCAACTTGTTAGTAAGATCAGCGTACATCTCACCCTCTTATAACTTACGAGTGAAATACATTAAACACGCATTTCTTCTTATTTTTTATAGCGCAGATTTTGTTTCACTTCTTGCAAGTTGAGAGAGATGAGGAACTGGTGTCTGCTTTGGTTGGTTTTTCTCTTGTTGAATCAACATGGAAAAATTGTTCAGGTTTCAGCAGGAATTGAGTTCATTGAAAGCATGGGAGTGCACTTTATGTTAAATGGTAGCTTTTATTATGCAAATGGTTTTAATGCTTATTGGCTAATGGTTGTGGCTTCTGATCCATCTCAAAGATGTAAAATATCCTCTGTATTTCAAGAAGCAGTCTCAAATGACCTTACACTTTCAAGAACTTGGGCATTCAGTGATGGTGGACCTCAAGCTTTGCAATTCTCTCCAGGCGTTTATAACGAACAAATGTTTCAGGTCACTATTGTCTTCCATATCTCCTGTTTCTTCAAGAATCAAAATTTAACATTCTTAATGCATGCATCAATGTTCTTGAAGATTTCTTTCCGTTTTTCTAAAGATTTTTACTATCCATATTTCACATCCAAGATCATAGCCTTCTGATACATGTTTTTGTGTGTTATATGAAGGGGTTAGATTTTGTGATATATGAAGCAGGAAGATATGGGATCAGGCTAATACTGAGCCTTGTGAACAACTACAAAGACTTTGGAGGGAAGAATCAGTACGTAAACTGGGCAAGAGATCAGGGACAGAACATATCATCTGAAGATGATTTCTTTACAAATTCTCTAGTGAAAGGATTCTATAAAAACCACATTAACGTGAGTTTGATTTCTCTTCTGCCTAAGCTTTAGACTTGATCCAGGGACACACAGTTGATGTTATTCTTTTTGTTTAGACTGTTCTCAACAGGCGCAACAGCATTACAGGAGTTTGCTATAAAGATGACAAGACAATAATGGCTTGGGAGCTTATGAATGAGCCTAGATGCCCTTCAGACCCATCTCGAAACAGTATACAGGTTTGATTCTATATCTTCTTAAATGACACTTTAATTTCGTAAACTTGCACATAAAAAACATAAGATTTACAACTTCTGCGTACAGAAAGTGTAATACAGAGTGCACAGATGAAATAAATTCTACTTCTACTGCACTTCTGTCACAGGCTTGGATTACAGAGATGGCATCTTACGTGAAATCAGTGGACACGAAGCATCTACTGGAAGTTGGCTTGGAAGGATTTTATGGAGAGTCTGCACCCGCAGACAGGCAATTCAATCTAACGGCCAAGCTGGGAACGGATTTTATAGCAAATAATCAAATCCCTGGCATTGATTTTGCTACAATTCACTTGTATCCTGATCAATGGTAACTCTGACACCACCCATATATGATGCACGAAATACTTTAGAAACCTAGGCTTGCACTTTCGCTTGAACTAGAGTATAACTTATTATTGTGATCAGGATACCAGATGCTGATGAAGAAACCCAACAGACATTTTCAAACAACTGGATTAACAAACACATCCAAGACGCGGAGACAATTCTCCAGAAGCCACTTCTAGTTACCGAGTTTGGATGGAAAAAATCAGGTTTTGATATAGAAACGAGGGATAAGCTGCTTGGTACAGTTTATTCAGACGTTTACTCGTCTGCTAGCTGTGGAGGTGTAGCTGCCGGCTGCATGTTTTGGCAACTACTGACAGAAGGAATGGATTCGTACAGAGATGGTTACGAACTTGTGTTTAATGAAAGCCGTTCTACTGCTTTTCTGATTCATGAACAGTCACAAAAACTCGCTGGGATCCGCAAAATGCATGCCTGGCCGAGGCATAGGGAGGATAACGAAACTGTGAACAATGAAGTTGGATACTGATGTGAAAACGGACAGACTGTTAATTTGAGGTCAAAAGAAGTAAAAACCCAATTCTTAATTATTTAAAATTAAATTTAAAAAGAACTTGTACATTTCATATGTAAACTGAAAGAAATATGAATCCCATGATATGTTGAAGGAATATACATACAATTATCTAAATCAGTACTGTAATACACAGCAAGATGCTTACTAAGCCCATTCATAAGACTATTCCGAGTTTGCTCAGTTATATTATCTTAAATGATTGTTCCATCTTTAACTGTTGCATTCTTCAACACCACTGTGATTCCAGATCTAATGTAAAATCCCTCATCTGCCCTGTCACCTTCTTCAACACCCTAAAAAATTCAATGACAATAATTTTATAAACATAGTACCACTATCTTGTATGCAAACTGAATTTTGCACTTGGAAAAAACGTTAAGTTTAGGAACTGCAAAGGTAAATGGGAAAACTTACATCTTTGTTTGTAATTATCACGTCTTTCCCAATCTTTGCATTCTTGTCAATTATGCAATTCCTTCACAGAGATGAAATTAGATATGAGAAGAAAACCTTTGTGGAGTACTTACGACACAGACTCAGATTACGTTACGGTGTGTATATGCTTTATTATGTGCTTGTATGTTTGAGAGAAAGACTATAAGACTAACTTTTAGCAGAGAACATTAATGCAGCATATCTTGGCTGATTAAGCAACAGCAAAACATCATATCTTTTTTTCTCTTCATGTTAAGTAACATGAATGACACGAAAAGTTAGCATAGCGGGAATAACTAAAGGAATTCTAGTCTTACCTGATTTTGGTGTTCTGTCCAACACCAATGGGAACCTTACCCTCTGCAAGTAGAGATGCAACTTCAGATTCAGTTTGGTAGTAGTCTGCGCCCATCATCATAGTATCCTGGAAAAATAAAGCATGCTATCAATCACATCTAATTTTAAATCTCTAAATCATAAGTATATTCACAATTGAAAATCCTTCAAAAACAAATTCTAATAGACATGTGCGCACATGCACTTGATAAGAAGTTGCAAGAGCAAGGAGTCAAAGTTGGTACCTTCCTACTTTCAGATGTGTTTTAGTGTTTATGTGTACATTCACATAAAGCTGCTATATTGTAAAAAGTTCACACACAAAACTGGACACTTGACTTGTTAACTACTCATTTGCTACTTATAAACATTTTTTATTTTCCTGAAGTTCAGTTACAAAAGATATAAATACTCATGCAGCTTAAGGGACGAGGAATGTTTGGTAGGCTAAGCCTTGCAGATTGCTTTTAAACATTTTAGCGTGTCACAATTTTTCAACATGAAGTACAAAATACTCTTCAACTTCTGATTTCATGGTCAACTCCTACTGTCGATTTCTTTAATTTTTCATACTGGATTGTCATAGGAGGTAAGCTTATTTGGATAACGTGTGTGAAAAATAAAGATTCCGCAACTTACCACGAGTTCTACGCCATAGTCCAAGCGCGAGCGAACACCAACTATCGAGTGCTGTACACTACACCCTCGCAAGAAGCAACCATGTGACACTATAGCATCCACAATCTGAAATAATCAATTTGTGAGATATAAAGGAGTATTTATGTCAAATAGAAATAACTTTCAGTCACTGGCATACCCTGCATTTTTCAACTTTAGTAGGCGGCAAGAATCTGGGAGATGTAAAAAAAGGTGTCTTTGGGTCATTAAAGTCAAACTTTGGCGGCTGCATGAAATATGAAAATTAGAGCAAGTTATTGATGGAAAATTAAGAGCCCTTTTGGCACTAACATTTTCAGTTTAGTACAGGCACATATATTTAGATGACAGCTTTAAATTTCTGGACTAAATCTTGTGATTCTTAATAAGGACTATAAACATCCATGTTTGATGCATATAAATCTCCATGCAATAAATGTATGTCATCTGACACCAATTCCTTTACCCTTTAAGGTAACATGCATCGAATAAACAAAAGTGAAACCAAACCTCGTCGAGTAGATTAAAAAAAAAAAAAGATTGGTCTATGATTGCAACATTAACCTGTTCTGTGAGGGCCAAGTTTGCATCGAAGAAAGACTTTATTGTTCCAATGTCCTCCCAGTAATCACTAAACAGATATGCCTAATTAAAAATGAAAGGCTTGGTATATTAGTAGTTGATATAGATCTGACATATACAGAGTAAAACGTCAAGACCCTACCTAAAATCATTGAGCTGAGAAAATTTTTTGGAGCAAAAAATATATCTTACTTGTACATTGTGATCCCTCACTGCAGAAGGAATAATTTCAGACCCAAAGTCGTTGCTTGAAGGATATTTGTCCTTCAAAAGCTTTAGCAAAACATCAGTCCTAAATACGTAAACACCCATGGAAGCTATATAAGGATTTTTCAAGGCATCCTGATCAGAAAGTCCAAGAATTGAAGTGTCGACTTGCTGAAATTGCAGTTTAGAATAAATGTCAGGCACCAATAAACATTATGTGCTTCAAATACAAATACACATTGTATAGAATTTGAACGAAAAACTAGTTGATTTTCTGTAATCCATATTGTAAAACATGTATTAGATGCCAAAAGCTACTGTACATTGAATACAAGCACACAATGTAGAAAACATTGTACAAGACATTGGTTAAAATTAGAAGTAGTTGTATGCTACCCAAGTCAAGTCGAGTATCATACCATTGCTTTCAGAGCACTACCCTTAGGCTTTTCGGCAAATTGGATGATACGCCCTGTCTCATCAATCTTCATCAAACCATAGTCTGAAGCTCGACTGTGAAGAAAAGAGTAAACAGTTGATAACACAGATATATGTTTCAATCTTTCAGAAAGAGAACGACTTCTGAGCACATCTTTAGAGCTGAAAAATTTGCAAAAGCCCTCTTCTTATAGTTCACATTGTTAATTTTTAAAAAAATGCATAACAAATTCTGAAGATAGTTTCCACAGCCAAATTTGAAAGCATTTCAAGTAAACAGAAAGATTGGAAAAATACCTATCATCCATGGGTATACATGATACTGTTATATCAGCATTTGTGTCAACATGCTTCTGCAAGTACAATTCAAGTAAACTTCCCAGATTCAACCAATATCAGAGGTAGAAGGAGATACCGAATACACAAGTAATTTCTCACCTGAACAAAATCCATATAGTTCATCCGATAAAGATGGTCACCGGACAGGATTAATATGTGCTCAACATTCTTATTCTTCGCATCCTGTAGTCAACTCATTTTACATATATGTTCATATCTTTCTTAAATGTGTCAAACATTACGCACAATTCGTACCCACCTCGAATACCCAAACAAATTGTCTCACAGCATCAGCAGTCCCTTGAAACCACTTCTTTCCAGCTTCTCCAGGGGTTTGAGTTGCAGCCAAAACCTATTAACAATAACAAAAATGTTTATACTAGGTTAAAAGCTCAACCTTAAAGCCAGGCCTAAATACAATATAATAATATAACAACAAATCAACAATGTGCGTCTCCCAAATTTCATCCAGCTTCCAAGAATATCAATATAATGTAATTAATAGTTTATATTCCCATATGCCACTGCTTTCAATCAGTAAAGTCAGCATACCTCAACGAAGCCATCAGCAAAGTTCATTTCACTTCCAAAGTTATATGTGCGTGCAAGGTGACGATTGAGGGAAAAAGAATTAAACTGGGTCAAGATGAAGATCTTTCTTACACCACTATTTATGCAATTACTCATTGGCACATCAATCAACCTGTAACAACCTCCAATTGGAACCTGCAAAACACCCATTAATAACCAAGAGTTCATATTACTACAAACTCGTCAAAGTTAATCTTCAGTTCCCTGTAAAAAGAGTTCTGCATTGGGAATATATTACATACACCCTAAACGAAACTCAATGTATCAAAAACTACTCTTTTTTTAGGTGCGGCACAAAGTACACCTCTTACATGTAAGAAGGTGGTAGAACAGAGATAACTATTACGGAAACATGCATAAAATAATCACTTACAGCTGGTTTAGCTCTTCTGCTGGTGAGTGGAAAGAGACGAGTCCCAGCACCTCCGCCCAGAATCACAGAAGCCACTGTTTTTGGGTCTACCTCAGGATGTACAAATACAGGCGGCTCAAATTCCTGAAATAAAAGCTCAAACATACAGAATAAAGTGCTACTTCAAATTGCAATCAACCAATATCAAAAAGTTACAACACTGGGTGAATAGTAAATTCTAAAACTATTTTGAACAGTCATTGCTGTCGAAGCTTAAGAAATAAAATTACAGTTGCAATGTCAAACACCACCCAAACCCCAATTTGAACCAAGACAAAATTAATAAGTGCAGTATTAACAATGCATAAGATCCAAGCAGGGGAGTAAGGGTTTTATCCCGGTCTAAACCTGAAAATGACTTCTTCTTTAAAAATCCACCCATTAACTTTACCTAATCATTTCAATCAAATTTTAGTAAGTTCTACAATGACCTGAATTGACACGTGAATCAGCACATATAAAGTCACAAACACCCCTAAATTATATCATACCAGTCAAAGGAAACAAAATACTAGACTCAACTCACCACAATTTGATCATTAACATCAGATGTAAGAACAGAGGAGACAGTCCCACGTTTGATTTTTATTCTAGTCTTCTGAGTTGTAAAACTCTTCCACAACTGAGTAAACTTGCCGATGCTGTTGACACTCCCACCAATTTTCTTCACCAAAAATCCACCACTTTCATTATAACCACTTCTGTAAGCTTGTGCTGGCTGCACATTGGCCTTAAATGTAGCCACACAAGAATCCATTTTCTAGTTTTACAAGCACCAAACAGTTTATCAACAACAAAATATCAACTACAGAACTAAAAGTACAACTATACTTGCATACAATACCTACACTACTTTTGCAAAAAGTAACACAACTTTAGACTAGTCAGAAAATCAAGAACCACATAAAGGTAACAACTTTAACACTTAGTAAGAAAATCCAAAGAAGCCCATGTAGGAGAATTACCCAATTTAACAAATGATCAACGAAGCAAGCTTAGATATAGACGCTATATGATAAAACCCCTGAAAAGGAAAGATTTTTAAAAGTAGGGGGGCAATAAAGAAAATGTGAAAAGTTCAGAGATTTGCAATGAGAACGAAATGAGCAGATCCGAAGAATCACAAGTCTTAATGCGTGAAAAGTGAGGAAGAATCACGAGTTAGTTCTATTGGGGACTTGGGGTGAGTGTTTTTTTTACAAGAATTACAAAAGTCTCATGGGGTTCAAATTTCAATGCAATAATAATTACTAGTACGAGCATTACTATTAGCTCATGTATTATGCTAATTACTCCCTCCGTCCCTCTGAGTTATATACATCGGGGGACGGGGACGCGGCACGGACTTTAATGCTCCCGTAAAGTATAATTCTATAACTTATTTTTAAGATTTTTCTTTTCTGTATAAAAGTTTGAATGTTATATTTTTATTCAGAAAAAGAAAATTTTAAAAATAAGCTATAGAACTATGTTTTATAAGAACATTGAAGTGCGTGTCGAGCAGTGAAAAAGAAACGTATAGAATTAAATGGGACAGAGGGAGTAATGTTTTTGTTTTACACTGACTGGGTTTGTAAATAGGGTACATGTGCTTCTTTTCCAGCCCATATACGTAAAGGAGTCTTTAACAAAACTACACGTTGTTTGTTAAAGCATGTGGAATGGATTAATGCATGGCTAATCTTGTGTTTAGCAATTCCCTGCCGTCCAAATAATATTGGTTGTTACTTTCAAAAAATTGTTACTTATAATTTTAAAAGTGATATTCTCTAATTTAAATTAGATAGATCCACTAAATTTCTTAGTGTTACGATTGTAGGAATCCTTAAACTGCTTTTTATTACTTAACATGAATCTATCCTATCTATACTATACTATAATATACTATACTATATGTTAACGGAGAAAACTGGTAGGTTAACAAAGATGAGGTTCGCGGTGTGGATCAAGATTTCTGTTGGCGAGAATATAGGGAGTGGTTGGTTGTTTGTTATGGAGGCGGCTGCAATTGTAAGCAAAGGGTTCTAGATTGCTAACTGGAATAGCTCTCAAGAATGATCGATGCCTACAATCTGCCTACGTACCCCTATTTATAGGGGATCAAGCCGTTACGTAGTTCTTTCTCCTAAGAGACCCATGTGGGCTGGGCCTCCCCTTCTAGAATCTTCTTCCTGGAAGGGGTCCAATACGATGAGGCCTAGCCTTTTGGGCTTACCCCAAATGCAAGGACGCTCTCCTACTCCCCGACAGGGACAACCCGCCAGACTACAGAGATAGGACCTTCCAAGATGTCTTCTTCTCTATCCTCTACCTCCCAAGGAGGACAACTCCCTAGACTACAAGGTAGGGTCTTCTTAATTTAACAATGAGATCTACTCATGTTCAAGGGCGTCCCCCTAAACATTAAGTACCTTCTCACTGCCCTTCAAAATTATGACAAAATGAACTTTCCTCGGCAAGTGGGCGCGCCTAAAGATAGGGCGCGCCCTATCTTTTGACAGGGTTACTCTGAGACTGAAGTGATCTTGACTTTCTTGGGCTGAACAAACCTCCTTTGATGGGCTCGGCCCATTTAGCTGATCTTGACAAATTCGCATATAACAACTACCCCCCAGATCTTGGTGGTATTGAAAATATTAACGAGATCTTGAGACTTTCACTCTTTTTAAGCAACTGTCTTCGACCTATCAAGGCGCGCCCTATGTTGCCGACCGTTGAAACCCTTATTGTGAACAGCTGTATTCCATTTCCCGTGCATTTTTACTTTATTTTAATTCTTTAATTTTTTTACCCTAGTATAAATACGGGTTTTCATCTTTTTTCACTTTTATCTCTATTACTCTTTTACTCAAAAAACCCTCTCGCCGCCGTTCTTCTTCTCCGAGCTATTCAAGTCGCATCGCAGCTTTGTTTGTGATTTCGAAGCCAGCCCACGACTCCTCTTGCTGTAAGGTACACATACATCCCTTTTTCTTTGTATTTGACCGATTAAATCACTGTATTTGAGCATGTGTCCCTTCACCTTCTTCGCTGTTCTTCATTCTTTACGCTGTATGTATATGTGTATGTATCTCCGTTTGATCTTTGTTTCTGTCAATTATGATTTAAAATGCGTGTTTGTATTACCTGGACCATGTAATATAAGATTAGGCGCGTTTGTTACTGCCTGATTCCCCCAATCTTTTCCCCAGTATAGGTGCATACTTAGGTTTTATGGCCAACTCGTACCTGTCACGCTCCTTGTAATATATATATTATTTATTTTATCTTGGCGCGCCCTGATCTAAGGCGCGCCCTCTTAGTGCATATGTCGTCTTCTTTTCTATTCGTACTGTCATCTCGTCTCCATCTATTTCGTTCATACCTTGGCGCGCCCAGTTTCTCATTTCGCTTTTCTCTTTTCTTCCTTTTCTCTTGCAGCTGGCCCATTCAGGCGCGCCAATTTTTCTTTCACCAACACCCATACGATCTTATCCCCCTCCACCTTCTGTGACCATGACTGAGAGTGGTGCTTCTTCCCCTGAACTTCAAGAAACTTACGACATAGATATCAATGATCTCTTAGATCAGGACGAACATGACCTCCGCGCTCCTTTTAAAAGATCTTCTCAAGTGGTGGAATCTGATGACGATCACCAAGATAATGTGGAAGATAGTGATCCTGAGGCTAGTGCAGATGAGGAGGATTCGGAAGAAGCTGAGGCTGAGGAAGAGGCTAAAACATTTTATCATAACTTAGATGATGAGGAACTGGAAGAGGGGGCGCGCCCTCCTTCTCCTTTACCCTCCCCCAATCCTTATGCTCATCCTCAGATTTCTGACTACGAACTGGATTTTGACTGGGATGAAGATAAAGAGGTTCGAGAGACTTTAAAAGCCAAAGCCCGCAAGAAGGCTGGCAAGCTGGCGTGTGCAGGTCTATCTTCCACAGCTTCCAACGCTGAAATCAAATGGTGCCTAAAATATTATGATAAAGGCTGCATTTGGGCGCGCCCTCATCCTTGGATGAGGCCCCATATCTTTGACTATAATCCCAGGCTGCGGATTCCCAGGATGGTCCTTACTCCCAAGCTAATCAAACTAGGCGTTGGTCCTCCCCTTCACCCTTATTTTAGGTCGATCATCGAATGGTTCGACATCGCTCCCATACAACTTTCTCCTAACAGTTGGAAACTGGCCATTGCTCTTTACATGTTATACCAGGATCATAACAATCGCGCGCCCACTATGGAAGATCTAAGTTATTTCTTCAGACTAGGCGCGTCCAGTCTTGGGTACTTTTATCTTGTAGTACGGAGATCTCATAATTCTACTGGCTGGTCTGAAGGGAAGACTAGCAACGAAAAGAAGTGGAAGGAACCGTTTTTCTATGCCTGGCCAGAAGAACGAATTAGAACTCAATTCAACACTTCACCTAGTAAGCTTTCTTCTGGCGCGCCATATCTTCAGGCGCGTCGTATCTCTTATCTCTTTTTCATTTTTATAACTTACTTAGACGCCTTCTTTCCTTCTTCTTACTTAGTTGAAAGGAAACAATCTGCCCTATCAGGGCGCGCCAAGAAGCGTGCAGAGAATATTATCAATCTTCCTTATGAAGCCAAGATTATCAACCACTTGGTTACGACCGAGCGCTTAAAGGAATATGGTTTCTTGAGCGAGGCCGTGGGGGAGATATGCCCATACCAAGACTTCTACGGAGGTCGTCCTATTAAAAGAAAAACTAAAGAAGTTGAAGAAGTTGAAGTTCCTGAGGAAGAGGAAGATTCTTCTGATAATTCTGAGGGCGCGCCTCATTATGGTTATTCTTCGTTCTGCATTTTCTTTAGTTGCTTTCATTACTCTGATATGATTGTTTTATTGTCTGTAAATGCCTATGTTTTAGTGTCTTAATCTGTTTTATCCATATTTCAGATATGTCTCTTCCTGCGGGCTTTGGAGTCAACACTGGGCGCGCCAAGACAGTGGGCGCGTCTAGTTCTAAAATTCAAGAAAAGGTATCCGTGGGTCAACCTGCTCTAAAGAAATCTCCTCCCAAGAAGAAAGAGCTAGAGAAAAGGAAACCAAACAATCTCACTCTTGATCATCCCAAGAGACAGAAGACAACAGATTCTACTTCTCCATTTCCCTATGAAGCCCCGGTTACGGCAGCAGGTGATTGGTTCGCCAAGATGGCCGATGCTTATATAGGGCCTGGTCGATTTAAAAACTGGGGTGAAAGAAATGGCGAACAGGCAGCTGAAGCCTGTAGGCGCGCCGCAGGGGAGTTATTTTTCCATCTGACATGCAACCCATCAGATACTGAAAAACTTCAGGCGCGCCTAGATGCCGCAAATGAGGAGAATGCCAAATTAAAGAAACAACTGGCTGAAGCAGGGAAAGAGAAGAAAGAACTTGAGAGTTATAAAGCAAGGGCTGAGAGGGATATCCCTAAGCTGAAGGCTGATGCTGATACTCTTAGAACAGATCTGAATAAAACAGCTCAAGAACTTACTGCAGCCAGCGAACAGGTATTATCCTTAGAGAACAAAGTCGCAGTACTGACCACCCAACTGGGCGCGTCCCATGAGAAAGCTTTTGCTGAAGGGTTTCGGAGTTATGTAACTGGGTTTCTTGCTGTTGATCCTGATTATGACTGGGGCAAGTTCGTTCCTGCCACCAGACTATGGATAGAGGAATTCAAGGTGGAACAAGCCAAGGCTATCGAGGATAAGAGAATGGAGATTGAACTGGAGGCTGCTTCAGATTCTGCAAACAAATTCCTCGAGCAATCTTCCCCACTTGAGGCGCGCCAGGATCACCAAGAGTCCCTGGAAAATCCTATCCCTAGGATTGAATCAGGCGTGGGTGCTTCTCAGGATCCTCCAGCTGTTGAGACGGCTGATACAACTGGATCTCAGCCTAACCCTCATGACTCCTCTCAAGATCAGGCCTGATATTTATCTCTGTTTTATTCTGAACTTTCATTTGGGCGCGGGTCCCTGTAACCCTGCAACTTGTTTAAATTTGTTTATTTGACTGTGATGGATCTTGAATATGAGGCGCGCCCTCATATTGCTGTTTTTGCACCTAATTATTAACTGCCTTTGTCAAGTGCTATCTTTTATGATATTGCTTGCTTGTTCATTTTTCTTATACTTCATCCTGTATATGAAAATCTCCCTGACTATGCTTGTGTTATAAAATATTTGCAAATGAACACGTGGCGCGCCGTATCACTTGGCGCGCCCAGTCTTGATCTCACTTAAGTCAGAAAGAGCAGTTGGTCTAATATGTATTTTGATCGTTTTGCTTTACTACTCTTCCCGCGAGCTTATTCTTAATCAGAATTCTTAAGAGGAGTTACTGTCCTTGATAACTCAGTAATCTTTCAAGTTGTTAGCAAGTAGGCGCGCCCCATGTTTAGGCGCGCCCTGTGTTTGCAGGTAGTAAAAATGAATGAAAGAGTCTTGCCATTATATACTGAATCTTGATTACACAAGGTGTTTTTCATATCTAGATGCTATTCCTATTAGCAGAGTCCATATTGCTCTTATTGATAATACTTCTTCAAATGCTCAGCATTCCATGCCTTGGAGATGGGCTCACCCTGCATGTCTTCCAAGTAGTATGCTCCTCCAAAGATCTCAGCCCGAATGCGGTAGGGTCCTTCCCAATTTGCCCCGAACACTCCGTGACCTGGCACCTTCATCCCTGGCATCATCTTGCGCAACACTAAGTCTCCTACTTTGAATGGTCTAGGCTTGACTCGATTGTTGTAGAATCTGGCTGTCCTTTGTTGGTATGCTGCCAACCTAACTTGCGACTCCCTTCTGACTTCCTCCAACATATCTAGATGTAGCCTCTGGTTAACAACATTGTCCTCTTCCTGGAAGTGGTCTCTCCTGAAGGAACCTGCTCCGACCTCTACCGGAACCATTGCTTCACAACCATAGGTCAACATGAACGGCGACTCCCCAGTGGTTGTCCTTGGCGTAGTGTTGTATGACCATAGTACCATTGGAAGCTCCTCCGGCCAATCACCTTTCTTCTCTTCCAACTTGGCCTTCAGCGTGTGTTTGATAATCTTGTTGATTGCTTCAGTCTGTCCATTGCTCTGTGGATGATACACAGCTGCAAAGTTCCTCCTTATATTCAAGTCATCACATAACTTCTTCAATTCTCTGCTATCAAATTGTTTCCCATTATCAGATATCAATTTGTATGGGATACCAAATCTACACACAATTGAATTGAATACAAAACTTGTTATCTTCTTAGCAGTAATGGTTGCTAGAGGCGCGGCCTCGGCCCATTTTGTAAAGTAATCTACTGCCACTACTGCATACCTGACTCCTCCTTTGGCTTTTGGAAGCTCTCCAATGAGATCTATCCCCCACAAAGCGAATGGCCATGGGCTGAGTAACGGAGTCATACTTGCTGCAGGACGAGACGAATATGTGGCAAATCGCTGGCACTTGTCACAAGCTTGCACGAACTTGCTTGCTTCACTCCTCATAGTTGGCCAATAGTATCCTTGCCTAAGGATCTTCAGTGCAAGTGAACTACCCCCCGAGTGATTGCCGCATATTCCTTCATGTACTTCCCTTAAGATATAATTGCACTCTTCCCCTGCAATGCACTTCAGCAACGGCTGATTGAACCCTCTTTTGTACAAGACACCATCATATATTACAAATCTCGCTGCTTTGTATCTGAGACTTCTGGCTTCCTTTATACTTTCTGGGAGTTGACCCTCCTGGATGAACTTAAGTATAGGAGTCATCCAAGTATCCACGACTTCCTTCTCTACTTCCATCAGATCTCCTCTGAACCGGGTGACCTTCTGTGCTTCTGACACACTGGGCTTCTCTTGAACACAGAATTGGATAGTTCCTAATAACTTGGTGTCCCTTCTAGAACTGGCCTTGGCCAAGGCATCAGCACCTTCATTTTTCTCGCGAGGAACTTTTTCCAAATGTACCTCTCTGAACTTCTTCATCAGTTCTTGCGTATGGGTCATGTATAAGTTCGTTCTCCAACCCCGAGCCAAGAACCCCCCATTTACCTGGTGGACTACCAACATCGAATCACTGTACACAATAAGGTTCCTAGCCTTCATTTCTACTGCTAGGGCTAGACCATTGATCAAAGCTTCATATTCTGCATCATTATTGGTTGCAGGGAACCCTAGGTGGATGGCACTTAACAATCGACACCCCCCGGGACTAACCAAAACTATCCCTACACCAGCTCCATCCGAGTTGACAGCTCCATCAACATGCAAATTCCACCATGCATCATCCTCTATCAAAAGTCCGTCGATAGGCTCAATGTTGGGACTATATGGCACTATTGCCCATTCTTGGTTATCATCTTCAAATTCTAGCAAGAAATCAGCCAGAGCTTGACCCTTGACAGTAGCCCTAGGCTTATACTCCAAATCAAACTGTCCTAGCTCTACTGCCCATTTCATCAATCTTCCCGTTGCTTCTGGCTTATGCATAATTTGACGGAGAGGGTATGAAGTTCTTACTTCAATCTTATGTGCCTGAAAGTATGGACAAAGTTTCCTTGCTGCTAAGATCAAAGAGTATACCAACTTTTCCATGCTAGTGTATCTTGTCTCAGCATCCAATAGCCTTTTGCTAACATAATATACCGGGCACTGAACATCCTTCTCCTCTTTTACAAGAACGGCGCTGACCGAATATCTTGAAACAGCCAGGTATAAGATCAATGTTTCCCCTTCTACGGGTTTGGCCAAGAGAGGTGGCTTTCCCAATTGTTCCTTTATCTTTTGGAAGGCCTCTTCACATTCATCCGTCCATACAAACGTTTTCCCAGCCTTCTTGATAGCCTTAAAGAACTCCTTGCATCTGTCTGAGGACTTAGACACAAATCTATTTAATGCTGCTATCCTTCCCGTAAGGCTCTGAACCTGCCTCACATTCTGAGGAGACTTCATATCAAGTAATGCCTTGATTTTTGCAGGATTAGCTTCAATTCCTCGATGATTTACCATGAACCCCAAGAATTTACCAGACTCAACTCTAAATACACACTTCTGGGGATTCAACTTCATTCGATACTTCCTAAGTATGTCAAACATTTCAGACAAGTGCCGAATGTGATCTTGCGCCTCCTTGGACTTAACCAGCATGTCATCTACATAAACCTCCACAGTCTTACCAATCTGGTCTTTAAACATCATGTTCACAAGGCGTTGGTAAGTTGCGCCAGCATTGATTAGCCCGAATGGCATTCCTATATAGCAATACAACCCCCTGTCTGTTATAAATGAGGTATGTTCTTGATCTGGCTCATGCATGGGGATCTGATTGTATCCTGAATAGGCATCCATGAAACTCAGCAAGGCATGTCCAGCTGTGGCATCCACCAACTGGTCTATCCTTGGGAGTGGGAAACTATCCTTTGGGCATGCTTTGTTCAGATCTGTGAAGTCAACACAGGTTCTCCACTTCCCATTAGGCTTCTTGACAAGGACCGGGTTAGCAAGCCATGTAGGATAGAACGACTCCTTGATCAGCTTAGCACCCAACAACCGGTCAACCTCTTCCTTTAGTGCTTGGGCCCTTTCTCCACTAACATGCCTTCTCTTCTGTCTCATCCCTTTCTTGGTAGGGTCGATATTTAAATGGTGGCTCATTACTTCTGGGTCGATTCCTACCATATCGGCATGACACCAAGCAAAAACATCCAAGTTGCTTCTCAAGAAACGGATAAGGCTTGCCTTCAACTCCCCTTTCAACTTAGACCCTATCTTTAATATTTTGGCCTCTTTGGCTTCCCCAACCTGGATTTCAACAGTATCCTCAGCTGGACCGGTCTTGGTTGACTCTAGGGGCAGCCTTGGGTCTAGGTCAGACTCGTCTTTTGTTCCAGACGTCTCCCCTTTTTCCCATATAGAGCAGGGCTTAAGCTCTGCATCTGAATCTACTTCCATTGGTTCTTTCCCTTTTGATTGTTCGAGATTATCTCCTTCCTCAGGAAATTGGACGAAGTAAGTCATATTGACCTCCCCACCAGTGTTGGCAACAAGGGGTTCTTTCAGTGCTCCACTCTTCTTGAAACCTTTAAAAGATTGCAGGTAACACTCTCTGGAGTCATATTGGCACCCCCTCACAACTCCAATCCCTCCAGGTGTTGGGAATTTCATAGACAAATGATGTATTGATGTGACCACTCTCATTTCTTTCAGTAACGGTCGCCCAATAATGGCATTGTGTGATGAGTCGTGATCCACAATCATAAAATCCATAACCTGAGTGGCTGAGCATGTTCCTTCTCCTAGAGTTACCGGGAGCCGGATTGTTCCTTTTACCTTTACAGCCTCTCCACCAAACCCATAAATATAGACATCCTCAACTTTCATATCCTTATCAGGGAGGCCAAGCTTCTGGTAGGTGCCATAATAAAGAATGTTGACAGAGCTTCCGTTATCAACGAGCACACGATGAACATTCATTGGACCAATACGAAGGGCGATCACCAGGGCATCATTGTGCGGGTGGTGAACCCATCTGGCATCTTCTTCTTTTGCTTCCTTTGCATATCTCTCCATAGCCCTGGTCCCTTCACCGGCCAAATGTGGCCCTCCAAAGATGACACGAATGCTTCCCTCCTTAACGAACTGGATGTCCTCTTGCTTTCCCCTTTCTTGATTGCCAGTATAGCCAATCCCCCTTCTGTCCTTGGCTCGAATATCTCGTCGGGACCGGGCTTCTCGTACTATCCATTCATTAAGCTGGCCTTCTTTGATTAGCAACTCGATCTCCTCTTTCAGTTGTCTACATTCATGGGTATCATGCCCGGTTGATTCATGGTACTCACAGTACTTGTCCTTATTCTTGGCTTGCCAAGAATTTAGTGGAGCTGGCCTGCGGAAGAGTCCCTTGTCACGATTAACTTCGAAGATGTGATCAATTGGCGCGGCAAGCGGTGTCCAGCGATCTTCCCTTTCTTCATGATCTCGAGGAGGTGTGTAGTTCCTTCTATACATGGTGTTGACCCGGTTGGGACTTCGTCGCCTCCCCCTTTGTTTAGGACTTGGGGACCGGTCCCTTCTCTTTTGTCGAGCCTTACCAGGGCTTCTCTCATTCTTTCGACTCTCAGCCAGTGACTGTTCAACATTTTTGTATGCCTCAGCCCTTGCATATAAATCTGCCAGACACTTGGGATCATTGCCTTGCAAGTGCTTCCAAAAATCAGTTCCTACTCGAAGCCCAGCCACCAAGAAGCTTTTCAGTGTCTCATCAGTTGCCCCCCGAACATTGGATGACTCTGCATTGAAGCGTTTGAAGTAGGCATGAAGAGTCTCTCCTTCCTTTTGTTTGATATTTGCCAGAGTGGTGACCGGTGGAGCATACTTGACGGTTGCCTGGAACTGAGTCAAGAACATAGTCTGCATGCTTGTCCAAGTAGTGATGGATGCTGGTTCCAATTTCCGGAACCATTGGTAGGCACTATCTCTGAATGTGGCCGCAAGAAGTCTACACCTGACAGGATCCGGTATCTGGTAGACACCCATCTCAACATTGAATCTTCCAAGAAACTCTACAGCATCTGAGTTGCCATGAAACTTTAAATCGGAGGTGGTGTTTCTGTAATTGGCTGGCAGCGGAGCCTCTATCACTTCAGCAGAGAATGGTGATAGGGCTTGGCTTGAAAGAGACGTTTGGCTTCCGTCGAAATGTGCCAGAAGCTTCCTCAGGCTGTTGACATCAATGGCTCCGATGCCTGGAATGGTCTGAACGTTTGGCTGTGACAGAGTCATTGATGGTAGTGTTCCGGTAGCCATGAGGTCATTTGCCGTGGCGAGAAGATTGGATTGATTAGCGTGAGTCTGAGCAGATGGGGGCGCATTGGCCTGAGATGAGGCTTGAATATGCGGATTGGCATGAGCATTGGCCTGAGACGAGGCTTGAATGTGCGGATCGGCAATGGTCTGATCAAGATTTGCCTAACCATTCATTATTACATATCCTACTACTACCAGAACGGAATATAACATAACTTTTACGATAATTTACAAAGAGGAGACAAGAAAAGAACCTGATGATGAGTCTTTCCGTTGCCCGGAGACGTCGCATGCTCGCGCGTTCCTCCCTGACTCTGCCGTCCTTCAAGCACAATCGGGTCTCGCTCCGATCTTCCTCCTAAACCACGGGGTTCTTGTTCTTGCGATCGGTCATAGCTTCTTGAGTCTGATCCATGCGGAATCTCCTTCCTATGTCCTTCTCGTCCCGTGCCTGCCGTTCTTGATCCGGTACTCGCATATTCAGGTCTGCTTTCAAGATCTTTGATCAGGGCCAAAAGATCCGCCCTACTGACTCTTCCTCTGTATCTTTCCGCCAGAGCGTTAACATCTCGACTGGCTTCCTCCAGATGTGCGGTTGATCGTCTATCTTGCGGGGGTCTTCCTCCGTCCCTGGCGCTCTCTCCTCCGGCAGTAGTCTGGCCGCCTGACGCGAATAAGTTTCGTGGAACAATCACAGGCCTTCTATCATCGCGATGGCCTGACTGACTTTCCTCCTCAAAGGGCTGCTTCCCGGAACGATGTGTTCCGGGAACAAGGGACTCCAGTTGGGCAACTCGCTCTCTGAGAGCTTGCTGTTCTCTCGCTTCGTTTCTCAAGTAGTGCAACTCCTTGAGTAACTCCTCGTTGCTTATGAATACCGGCGGCGAGCCGGAGATGGGGCGTCTCATAACGCCCGACTCTCCGTCTGTTATGATGATTGCTCTGTCCTGGGAGGCGTTCCCGACCGGCGTGTTGTCGACGGGAGGGTTATCGCCTATCCCCGATCTAGGATCGGGGGGTTGGTTCCCGCCGGGCGTTGTCTCGCCGTGATTCGACATCTTTCTCCTCGATGGAAAATCTTGAACTATGCCCTCCTTCTAGCGCCAATTTGTTAACGGAGAAAACTGGTAGGTTAACAAAGATGAGGTTCGCGGTGTGGATCAAGATTTCTGTTGGCGAGAATATAGGGAGTGGTTGGTTGTTTGTTATGGAGGCGGCTGCAATTGTAAGCAAAGGGTTCTAGATTGCTAACTGGAATAGCTCTCAAGAATGATCGATGCCTACAATCTGCCTACGTACCCCTATTTATAGGGGATCAAGCCGTTACGTAGTTCTTTCTCCTAAGAGACCCATGTGGGCTGGGCCTCCCCTTCTAGAATCTTCTTCCTGGAAGGGGTCCAATACGATGAGGCCTAGCCTTTTGGGCTTACCCCAAATGCAAGGACGCTCTCCTACTCCCCGACAGGGACAACCCGCCAGACTACAGAGATAGGACCTTCCAAGATGTCTTCTTCTCTATCCTCTACCTCCCAAGGAGGACAACTCCCTAGACTACAAGGTAGGGTCTTCTTAATTTAACAATGAGATCTACTCATGTTCAAGGGCGTCCCCCTAAACATTAAGTACCTTCTCACTGCCCTTCAAAATTATGACAAAATGAACTTTCCTCGGCAAGTGGGCGCGCCTAAAGATAGGGCGCGCCCTATCTTTTGACAGGGTTACTCTGAGACTGAAGTGATCTTGACTTTCTTGGGCTGAACAAACCTCCTTTGATGGGCTCGGCCCATTTAGCTGATCTTGACAAATTCGCATATAACACTATACTATAATTTACTATACTATAATAAGCCAGATATAGTTTATAATCGTACAAATTTTTGCTTTGGTTGTGTTTGTTTAGTTTTATAAATAATAAATTATAAAAGTTAAATTTTCATAAGAAAATAAAATTAGTTGATTAATATATTTTAATTAAATCCAATTCTTTAATCAATAATACTAAGATAATATTAAAATTTAAATTATAAATTATAAATTATAAATTATATTGTCGTCCGTGCTTTGCACGGGTTTAAGGCTAGTTGAATATAAACAAATACTTAAAGCAACAAACGAAGCAAGAGGTTCTTGAACGCGGTTTGAGTGAGTTTAAAATAAGTGTTTCTTATTTAAAGTAAAGAAGTAAAAAATAAGTTAAGATATGATTAAAGTGTTTGACAAAGAAGCAGAAACCATGAAATAAAAGCCAGTATTCTTAACTTTATATAAGTACTTCTTTTTTTTACACAAACGATACAAATAAGTGCTTCTAACTTATAAACTAGAAGCCGGGCTTTAAGCCCGGCCAAACACCCCCTTAAACCAATTAAAATAAATCAATTTTATTGATTGATCTTTGTATATAACTAGCCTTTAACCCGCGAAGCACGGACGATTATATAATTCGTAAAATTGTTATTTATAATTTAAATTTTAACATATTTATTAGTATTTTAATATTAATGAATTGAATTTTAATTAAATTATATTAACCAACTACTTATATTTTCTCACGAAAAATTAACTTTAACAATTTATAATATATTTATAGATGTTTTTCTGTTATTAATATGTGATAATTTATTATTCAATTAATTTTAAATTAGATTTTTCATATTTCGTATATCTTCATATGTGTGAGAAAAGAATATATTTGTTGTGTAACAGATTAGAGTTAAAAAAAGTTACGTAATGATTTGTGTTTGTATTGAAATAGAATATGTTAGAGTTAAAAAGAGTTATATGAAGGTTTTTGTTAAAAAATGATATTCAAAATAATATATTTACAATTTTATTTTTAACATCATTATAATTTCTTTATGAAATATTATATGATAATATATTATCATTAGTGTTTTTAGTATTTGAAATTATTTAATAATGTGAGAGTAATAAACCTCCATATGTTGTAGACGTGTAGTTGCAGAGGGATAATACCAAACTAAAAATTATAACTAAAAGTTTATAGTACAAATTATATCCATGTTGACTTATTATAGTATAGATTATAATTACGATTACGATACGTACAATTTTATCAAGGATATTCACCTTTTGAGTAACAAACTTCATAAATGTTAACCCTCTATTACATAGGGACACTAAAAAAAATTGAACAAAAAATAATTAAAATTGCATGAAATGAACAGTTTATTGGAAACAGACACAATGACCTGTTCTTATTCACTGTCTGCAAATAAAAATAATCAGTTTTTTTTTACTGATAAAATGATCAGTTCTTAAAATATAAAAATTACCAACATGATCCATCCGGCAAAATCTACTTATCTACTTATATATATAATAGCCCAACAGGTTAGTGTCTACTTATCTACTTATATATATAATAGCCCAACATGTTAGTGTCAAGCCTCCCTCCTGAGCAAATAAATTACCTAGCTCCGAATCCGAGCCTAACTCCGAACCTAACTCTTTCTCATATATATAAAAAAATGTTATTATAAGACACGAACCCAAAGCCTCTCCAATTCAGGTACACCACTCAAACCATTTGAGCTACACAAACATTTAGTCTTTTATTGAAATGCATCAAATACATACATTAAGGCAGTTGCATTTATATTCTCTTCATCAATAGCCTATTTATTTGAGATTAAGTTTTTATTTCACTTAAGTCTCATATATTGTTCAATTTCAAAAACAAAAAGTCTCATATATTGTTTACATGATAGATTAATATCTATAAGTTAATTATTTACGTAGATAAATTTAAAATTGAATAAGAATCTAAATAATCGGGTTCGAACCATGATTTAGATTTCTAAAAATAGATATAATTTATATTCGAATAGAAATGAACAAATTTAAATCTAATTTAATAATCTAAATGAGTACCAATACAATATTATAGAAACTTTAAGTCTTGAATGTGAGGAATAAACACAAAAATTAAGATTTCGGTGAGCAACTTTGAAAGGAAAAATGGATAGACTTTCAACATGGACTATGCCATATTAATTTTTTTTATTATAATAAGTGATTTATAAAGAGATTACAATATTTTGGAGAACACGAAATAAGATAACCGAAAAAATATTCTTATTTATGAATTCAGAATTCGACATGTAAATAAATATTTTTTAAAAAAATTATAGATATAAGAATAGTGACAAAGACATCAAATTTAGTGTTAGAAAATATATCTAAATGACGTAATTTTTGATGATATATGAATTTGAAATATTCTAACTTGCGATATAAGGTGAATTTAGAGAAATTCTATATTGTTAATTAAAAATCAACCAAATAATAATAAAAAACGTTTATGAGACCTACTAAAAAGAATTGAGTTAGAAATTTTACTTGGTTAAAATAAAATAACACAGAGAAATAAGTTATATATGTTAATTAAGGTCTTAAAACTATAATATTAATATGCCATCAATCAATATATAACATACCAAGTAAATAAAATGATTCATACTACAATTAAATTAATTGATCATTTACAAATTAAACTAAAAAATATAATTAATTCTGAACCAAAATATAATTAATTCTGAACCGGATAATCCAACGCGATATGATGAAAATTAATATCTGACTAAATGGGACTAGATCAAGAATAGTTTTTCCATCATCTAGAATATTGAATACCTGATTTGATTTTTAACAACTGAACATGATATACTACGTTGCTCACTCTTAAGAAAATACGAGCATCAAAATATATATTTAAAAATATGAGTTTGCACAAAGCTAAAAATGTAATCACATGACTAATTAAACTAAATATTTCATGTTTTTATGAGATTCATGAGGCCTAACTCATATCTACTCTCTTTTTGCTATTTAAAATTCCAGAAAATCATTTTGAGAGCTGGTTTACAACAATTACATGAAAAATCATTACAAGACTCAATCAACAAACTCAAAAAAACTAACGATGTAAATTAAAATTTTATAACGAGACAATATTATAACATACTGTATCAAAATAATAATCATCTAATATTTTAAATTAACAATAAAAAAATTAAGACATTGAAATATTATATAATTGATATGAAAATTAAAAGGGTAAGACACATCAAAGGCGTCAGAATTTTTATGGGTACAATTATAAAGTTAGTAGTTCAATTGATGCTTTTATAATAAAATAAGGTACCGGTCTTTTTACCTACAACATATGCTTCAATTTTTATTTATACAAAGTGTGTGCAACATATGCTAAAAAAAATGTGTTAATGATCTGCCCCATCATGTATCACTTAACTATTACACAAACGTACGTTCAAAAAAGAAGAAATACATGTAAAACAACGCGAAAATCTAAAAATTTCAGTATTAATTTTAAATATAATTTTGAACATGTTGATAATATGGTAATAGCTTCTTTATCCTAATGATTTGAATATAGAAAAATCAGGCCAAATGTAATTTTTGATCCATATATTTTTTTTAAAATATAGTGCTTATTACTATTAATACTATTAGGTTGCAAATATTACGTTTTATATTTACATATTTTTTCAAAAAATAAAACATAATAATTATGCTCAAAATAATATGATAACAGTTGACACATAAATATTATTTAAAATACAACGGAAACTAGAGGCCCGTGCGTCGCACGGGCTTTTATGCTAGTTACTAGTGATATAATAACTTCGTTTTCTTAATATCCGCTATAATTTTCAGAACCGTCGGATCTCTATTTCAGGGGTCCAGATTAAAACTTCGTTTTTTTAGTATCCGCTATAATTTTCCGCAAATAGGGACATTATAGCGGATACTTAAAAAAACAGGTTTCAATCCCAGCCCTTGAAATACAGATCTGATGGCAATGGAGCTGTGTGTTGGATAATACCTCCATGACAATCGATTTTCATGGACCAAAACCCTATATGAAGGGTCCTGGTCCCTGATAACTGGTTGTCAGGGACAGGTTATTTAACACACACTTCCAGGGCCGTCAGATCTCTATTTCAAGGATCCAGATTAAAACTTCGTTTTATTAGTATCTGTTATAATTTTTGTGGATAGGGAAAGTCCCTATCCACGGAAATTTTCCGCGGATAAGAATTTTCCCTATCCGCGGAAAATTATAACGGATACTTAAAAAAACAGGTTTCAATCCCGGCCCTTGAAATACAGATCTGATGGCAATGGAGCTGTGTGTTGGATAATACCTACATGACAATCGATTGTCATGGACCAAAACCCTATACGAAGGGTCCTGATCCCTGACAACTGGTTGTCAGGAACAGGTTATTTAATACACACTTCCAGGGCCGTCGGATCTCTATTTCAAGGGTTCAGATTAAAACTTCGTTTTTTTAGTATCCGCTATAATCCTTATCCGCGGATAGGAACTTTCCCTATCCGCGAAAAATTATAACGGATACTTAAAAAAACAGATTTCAATCCTAACCTTTAAAATAAAAATCTGATGGCAATGGAGCTGTGTGTTGGGTAATACGTTTGTGACAATCGATTTTCATGGAACAAAACCCTTATATGAATCATTAATACTCCCTCCGTCCCCCTCAATTGTTTACATTGGAGGGGGACACGGAGACCAAGACAATGTATGAAAAATGAGTAAAGTTAGATGAAAAGTGAGTAAAGTGGTGGGACCCATAATAATAGATTTGAGATAGTGGAGGAAAGTAGTGGGTGTAATAGTAGTTTTTATTGTTAAATATGAGATAGTGGGGGAAGATAGTGGGTGTAATGATGAAAAAACTTACTATTTATGGTAATGTAAAGAAATGAGAGGGACATCCCAAAATAGTAACTGTAAAGAAATGAGAGGGACAAAGGGAGTATTATTTTCTCGTTTAGAGAACATGGATCTTTAATTTTGGGTAAACCGGTAATAGTAAACCTTAAAAATGCAGAGAAAAGTAGAGGGTTTTTTTTCACTCCGTTTGGGGCAGAAACCCCAAGAAGCTTGATCACACTCTATCATCCTCTACTGCCTGTATGTGTAGTAGCTATATCGGAGTATATTATACACATTTGATTGTATTTATATCATACAAATCTGGATGGAGAAAGTGGTCCTGGACGCCACACATGCAGGAGATTGGACTTACAGGGGCGAAGGAGCTGCTAATCTTGTTCTCGCTTACTCCGGATCTTCTCCTCGTTTTGTATGCTTTCTTTTCACTTTCTGTCTTTATTTTCTCCACTTTATTGCTTTTACTCTCTACATTCTTCTTACTAACTTAATTGTCTTTTCCACTGTTAATATAGACCACTTACTCTATCTGTTATTACTCACCTACAGTGCTCATATTTCAATTTCCTCGAAAAGAGGCTTATACGTTTTGTTCTTTTGCTTGTTGCTGATTATGTTATCCATAGGTTGGGAAAGTACTACGTGTGCATAAGGTTTCGAGGAGTGATTCTGAATGTGAGAATGCCCTCACAGCTTTAACCATTCATGAGTGCCTTTTGTGGAAGGAAATCGATGATCTGGTGCTAGCCCCTACCAGGGAATTTGCCGAGCATCTTTATGTGCAGCATGTAATGTGCCCGCTCCTGGGTACCGACCATGTTGACTCTGGGGTAAGGTTGTGATCTGTGCGTCTTTACGTAATTGTCAAAGTCTTTTGTTCTTTAATTATAATTTGGTCTTTTTGTTAATCAAGGTCCTTCGTGGATAGGTTAATCTTGTTGCCTGAGTGCAGTCCATGATTTTATGTTTGATGTGTTCTATACTTGCGCTAATTCGACAAGTTCACATTTATGTTTTCATAAGTTGGGCTCCTACCCCTATAACGGTTTTATTGCTGACCTTCGCCCTTCTATATTTGGCAGACTTGTGTATTTGTGGCCAAAGAATTTTTAGAGGCTGTTGAAAGCAATGTTCTTTCTCAACGTCCTTCCTGGCGAATCAATGATGCGATATCCAACACACAATGTGAATCTGCACTTCTTTTATCTGATGTCTCAGTCTTTCCCCGCAGTAAGAACCAACTTTTATTAGGGCTCACACTATCCAAGGATGTACCTTTTAACTGTTTCGAATCTGAAATATGTGGAGGTCCCAGAGAATATAGTTTCTCCCACTTAATTTACCATCTTTCTGAAAATTTGTGCTCTAAGAAGATTCAAGTCAGAAGTATTTAATATTTAGTTGATGTTGATTTTTGTACTTAACCGAAAACAGTTGTGATGTCTTGTCAGATCTTCGTTTGACTACTTTTAAGAAGTGAGGACATTGTAACACCTGTCCAGTTTACTTACTAAATATGAAACAATGTGATTGTCATCACATTGGCAGACTACAATGTAACAGTTTGAATGACATCTGTTCGTATCAAGGATCATGAGTTTGTAATGCATAATTGTAATTGTTGCATGGAAAACAATGAATAAACCCCAGTAGTCTCTAGGGTTGGAATGGAGAATCATTTTTGCTTTCATATATTTGATTACGTTTATTGCTGAGTACCATAGAACTGAAGTATTCATAGCAGCTAAAATTTAAGGAACAACCAAGCTGCATTTCTTTTATCACGACTGTTTATTGTTCACTATATCCTTGATTATTCGGGAAGAAGGGTGGCCACATGATTTATCAACTAAGTACCTGACATAAGCATTATGAAGAAAGGGATCCATGTACAAATATAGTCAATGATCTTAAGGTGCATATGATGTTTGTTGATTGCTATATGATGTGCTTCCTGCCTTTTTTCTTTCCATTTTTACCCAGGTACTCTTAAGGATGAATTCTGCATCTCTGTTGAGATAAAGGTACTGGACCTCCTTTTTTTCTCACTATGAGTGTTTTCTGCTGGTTTATTGTTTTTAAATAGACAAATTATTTTACTAATGTTTCATTTATATATATGTTTGTTAAGCAGCCTAAATGTGGATTTCTGCCAGCTTCAAGATTTATTGCCGATGAAAATTATGTAAAAAGGTGTATAACTCGATTTAAAATGCATCAGGCACTGAAACTACATCAAGGAAAGGTATCTTTCATCCCCTGCTATTTTATTCTGGAGGACAAGCTGCTATTTGTAGAATACAGTGATTAAACCACTAGTTTATAGATTTGGTTCAATAAAGCATCCCGTTCCATAACATGTTTGCAGGCGGGTATATATAAAATATAATGTAATCATTGACAGAAATATGAACACTATGCTTCAGCACTAGAAGTAAAAAGGGAACCAATAAAAGGATAAGCTTGTAGATCAACCATGATTTAATCTCTATGTGAAGTTAATTTTCCTTTCTATTATGTCCTTTTTGTTCTAATTATTTTTCTGATGTTATGTCTCACGAGTTGCAAAATTTGTCAGGTATCCAAAATAAGCGAGTATGATCCATTGGATTTGTTCTCTGGGTCCTTGGAGACAGTAAATAAAGCAATGAAGGACCTTATTGTCACACCACAGAACAACCTTCGTGTATTCCTGAATGGTACCCTTATTTTTGGGGGATCAGGCGGTCTCGCTGATCCCACTTGTTGTTTGAATGAGGAACTACTTGAAGATGCATTGAAATGTGTGATTCAGGCAGAAGATGGCATGCGCACAACTAATTTCTTACATCTTGTTGCTGAAGCAGTTTGCAGACCAGGATTATTAGATAGGCTCCTTGAGGTCCAGAAGCTTGATAAACTTGACATAGAAGGGGCAATTCATGCATATTACAATGTTATTTCCCAGCCTTGCCCAATATGCAGAGTTTTTAAGGAAAACGAAAAGAAACTTTTAGAAAGATATACTTCTTTGCACTCAGACCCATTAAGCAAGAGCTTGAAAATTGTGAAGGATTATTTGATTGCTGCTACTGCAAAGGACTTGAGTATTATGATTAGTTTTAGACCCACTGAGAAGAGGGTTATGGGATCTTCCAATGATATTGTTTCACTGAAATTAAACAGTCAGTGCTTTGAATACAAGGTATGCACCCTCCAACAGATATTCCATCACATACTTGTGCAGCTCTTTTAATAAATAATATCGGTGTCCTGGGAGGTTCATTCTACTTTAAATGACATCATTTTTTAGTAACAACTTGTGTTAATTCTTGGAGTTAATTTGTACTTGCACCAATGTATATAGCGCAGAGGTATTTCATATTGTCTTCAGTAAGAGAATATGAACATGATCAATGCATGTCATATGATTGATTCTGACTTGCTGATTTGAAAATTGCTAGAAGCTGTGAAGTTATGCAACCGATTCTTAGTAATATATAGAATAATACCTTCCTTTGCTCTGTTTGGATAGCTGACTGAATCACTCTTTGATAGGCATCATTTATTGACCTGGATATGAAACCTTTGAAGAAGATGGCATACTATTTTGAGTTGGACCAGAAAATTGTTAGACATTACTCTCAGATGGTTAAATCAAACATTTACTCGGAGAGAGTTGCTAGCATCAAGGATACACTGCACCATGAACAAACAAGTGCAGTGGAAGATGTTTCTCACACAAGAGATTCTTCTGGTAAATGATAGTAAGATGCTAAGATTTAACGAATATCTACTTCTTGGAAATATAATGAACGTGTTCTCCGTCTTGAGTTTTTTATAGATGAGTTTGCATCTAATTACCCAAGTGCTAATATGATAATTTGACCAATATGGATGAGACTATTAGCATTAATGGTTCTAAAATAATTTTATATCAAACCGACTCATTGCATTTTATTCCACCACTCAACCAAACACTTGGTTTAAGTAAGATATCTTAACCGTGTACCATCTTAACCTGATTCCTGACATAAACCTCATACCACTCCTTAAACCAACAACCGCCAAGTGGTTGAGGCTTCCTTGGTCGAGGTATGCGTGCCTGACTATTCAAATTTCTTAACTTGACCATGATAAAACACAACTACACATGTATAGTTAAGTATCATTTTTTCCTTTTCCTTCTTTTTGTGATGCCAGTTCAATCATATCATCTAGATTTGTGTTTCCAATAAATGATAAATATCATTCATATATTATTCTATATCATCAAGTAGATGTTCTACAGTAACAATTTATCTATTTTAAATGGAATAGTGCTCAAATATCACCTTTATTTAGTTGCATAATCACTATCACTGGATTATTTTTTGCTGTAGTAATTGGAGCTTAATGGGCTGTAGAAAGAAAGGACCAGATCAGGCTTTTCCTTTACTGCAAGGAAAGTGATATATCAACAACTTTGTTGTCCTGCCACCTTTCTATCTATATTCACATGCGGTGTGCATTCGCAGAGCTGGATTTTACATTAACTTATTTCGTAAAAACAGTGGGGGGCTACTGAAAGTGAAGATTGATTTTTACATCTAAATCTAAGTAGAAAGCCATCAAAGAATTCCCAACTGTTCAGTGTCCTTGTTGTACACTATGTGGTGAAGATTGTGTTGTAAGGTGTACCTGGTTTTTGTGATGTACATTACAATTTCCTAATGAAGCCTTTAGAATGAGGGGTCTGTTTGAATAACTAGTGTAATAAATAGTTTTGTGGAGATGGCCTCTGTCTCTCTTTCCTAGAGAACTGTTTTGCAGGTCTTAATGCCTCTGAAATCTAACTTGTTTGCTAGAATAAATTTCTAGTTGAATTGTTTTGATGAAAGTGGAAGGATAAAATTCCCATTTATATGCATACAAGTCAGAACAGGCATATGTACAGGATGAAAACAAATAGTCAGGCCTTATCTTTGGATTGAGTTAACCATATCTGCCGAACCATTTTACTTTCTACTATTTGTAGAATATATTGGTTGTCACTACAATAAATTGGGAACCGAATGGCCGTGAACTTAAAGATAACTGATAATGTGAGGGACTTCCATCCAGAAGGTTGATACAGTAACTGCTGGTAAGAATGCCGAATGCCTCTCTCAAACACACACACACACACACACACACACACACAAATGACTACTATTTTATTATTGACACTGATCCTAAGCCAACAGGTATGGCTACTGGTAGGACCATTCAAGATCAACACAATTTTAGTGGGGACCATCCACGCTTAACACCCATTGCAAACTGCCATCCGGGAACCTTGATATAGGGCTTCTGACAGTTCGTTCCTTCTGGATACGGTGTTTGGTAATTAACTTGGACCTTTCTTCTCAAACATTAAGTGTCGGAGATTGTAGCAGATTAATCACACATCATAGTAAACCAAATGGTCAATGTTCTTGGCGTGCATGCTTTTTAACATTACTAACATGACATTTACAACTGGATGGCATGCTGTACATTGAACCTATTAATATACAAAGTTGTTACTATTTTACCAATGATGTAATAAATTATATCATTCTTGAGTAGCGGGTATTAGGTGTCAGCTGCAACAATTGAATAACATTAGCAGATTTATTTGTGAAATCGTATCTCTAACTTATTGCTCTTTCCTATTCTTGTTATAGTATTAGCTTATATGGTGTCTGCTGAGTTCCTTGAGTTTTTAGTGTACTATCCGTGAGTATCTGTTGGGTGTAAACCCTTGTTTTACTGGGTCCTTGCAAGTATTTTCTTTTCCTGCCTGAGCATGTCTATTGTGACCTAGCTTTAGTTGATGATTAAGAATTTTCAAATTTTTAATCACAGGAAACAGAAATGCTCAATCTTCTAATTTATGTTCAACGTAATTGAACACCAGCAATTTTTGGCTAACATTTGTGTTGCATAGCAAGTACAAAATTCATGTTTAATGCTAAATGTCAGACCTCTATTTACTTCTAACCGCAAGCATTTATATGTTCACCTACTAAAATTGTCAGTCCATTTAGTTTTCTACCAGCCCTCTGACTGGAACTGCATTAGATAAAACCTTATGAAGGGTAGGAAAGTATTTTCCAGCAAGAAAATCTAATAAAATAGGTACTTGTATTTTTATAAATAGTACTGTATCAGCTATTGATTTCACGAAATATATGCACCAGCAAACTCCATATTTGGTTAGGACCAAGCTTAAATTGTTAGTGATACCATGTCAAAGGTTCTGCTCTGCTTCTGTGCTTTATATTACATGCTTTGGTTATTAGTGTAATGTTTAAGCATGGTCTTGTCTGTTTATTTGTGCATGCAGTTGTTATGCCGTAACTCTGCCATGTTCTTGTACATTTATTTATACTGACAGTCTGCAGTACTACATTAATATACACTGGCAGTCTGCAGTACTTTCCTGTGTAATATATCGGACTTTATAACCTTACTTTATGCTCTGCCATTTTGCTGCAGAAAACAGTTGTGTCAGTGGATTTACTCTGCTCAAAGTGCAGGAAGAAGGTGATGAAGTTAATATCATCTATAGAAGGGATAAATTCAATTGTCCTCGACCCTTCAAAAAATACAGTGACGGTAATTGGTGAATCGGATCCAGTATGCATCATTAAACAGGTGAGAAAGTTCCGTAGTACTGCACAGATTATGAGTATTGGGCCGCCAAAGGTAGAAGAGAAAAAGGATGAGAAGAAAGAAGCATTTCCTTCTCTTCCAAGAACATGTCAGAGATGTGATGTCTGGTATGTCGTTGGTCAAGATTATACTCCCTGCCACATTTTATGATCAATGATGGACTACATTATATAAAATTCAGACAAACTTGTCAACTTGAGCGGTTTGTTACGCAACAATTGTGTCTGCATGCTTGCAGACATTGATTTAAATCATAAAAGGATCTGGGTTCTGTCTCACTTGGCCTTTGTCCAAATTTTTATTGTACATGTACTCCTATTTCAACTGTAATTGTAAAATTATGATCTCAGGTCATTTTTCTTCTGTGGACACGTATGGTTTAATTAAACTGGTCTAATATGTATAGAAAACATATAATTCAATCGGAGTATCTGAAATCCAAAATTAAACAAGTAATACTTGTCATCAGTGGGGATTCTCTTTTTTCTAGTGTCACTGTGCTACATTTATAACAATATTAGAAAAGTTTTGACAAGTCTCTATACGTGGATTTGATAGGCATATTATGCGAAAAAATGTCATTTAGGTAGGACTATGTTACTGAGACCAACGTGAAGAGGACAAAGGTTTTAGTTGACAGAGATGCCTACAAATGGGTGCCACTACCGGCATTCATTTTCATTCCAACTAGTAACAACCGAAACATAATGATACATTTCTGCAGTAGGTGCATGAATATTGTAAAATATATACTGTAATAAAGTAGAGAAGTGAATTTTCCTGACAATCTACTATATGTAGACTAAAAGAGCATGTAATGCTAAAAATCAATAATTCAAGCTACAAAGTGAGTTTTGCCTTAAAATTTTAAAATGAATGTATGGAAGTCAAAAAATCTTGTAAAGTTGGAAAAATGGCTTTAAAATTATTTTATAATTATAATTTTGAATGATAACTGTTTATATTTGTTTAAATGGAACAATCTATCAAATTTATTTTTATTATTATATTTTTAATAAGTCATCAGTTATTAATATATAAATTTTTAATGAGATAACTATAATCAATATCTATAGATAATATTCAACATGATTGTTATAAAATCATTATTCTATAATGATAAATTTATTTGGCCGGATTGTTAAATAGATCATTAAATATCACGCGTTAACCGAAAATTTGTGTATTTGTGATTTTAAATTGTATTTTCCCTCAACATGATATACTATGGTTAACACCACTAAAATGTATTATGTGCATTTATAAGCTAATGAAACCATTATAAATGGCCAACTAAAATAAAAATTATACAAAGAGTTCCTCCAGATCAACTTTGATTCGCACGCTCTGCAGAAATGAATCCATATGTCCATGGTGTTTAATCTAGCATAGTTATTTCAAAGATTTTCTCGTGCACCATCTTTTCTTCTTTCCCTGCTTTGCACAATTTCAGCCAACAAGAGAGTCAATATAAATCAAAAGTTATAAAAGACTATTTTTTCAGCTTGGAAGACATGTTTGCTACTAGCTTACCAGTGACATTGCTGCTTCTTGACTATCTACACATGCAAGGAGTTCATCTTGCCTTAACAGGGCTTCGTGCAGAGCCTTCCCATACCAGAACGGAAGAGCAAAGAGAACAGATTATTAAGCAATCAACACAGTACTGACTTATTTATAGGAATTGTTATATGGGTACAGGGACAGGCAATTTAGACTGACATTGCATTATTACCTTCTTGGTGGAAATTAATTCGGCTTCTAATGCATCCACACGACAAACAACAGCCTTAAGAAGCTCTTCTCTCTCTTTTGGCATTGCATATGACTTCACCTGCAACATGTTAATTTTTCTCTCCAGCTCGTTAATTATTTGGTAAGGATTTGAGAATCTTTCTTCTTCACGGAAGTCAGCACTTGTAGGATCAACGAATTCTTTTGTATCTGGTAATTCACGAGTCCATGCTATGGACTTCAGGGTGGAAACTGTAGAAGCATATATCTTGTTCATGTAGGATATAACCAAACGAATGCAAGTAGAAATCCCATGGAGATGACCATAAGTTTGGTGCATGTCTGGGCAAGAAGTCTCCTCAAAGTTAATTTATCTGGGAAGTGTAGTTCTCCTGCATAGCATTCTTTGAGTTATATAAAGAATGATCTGATTCAAATGAGAGTTGCAACAGAAGGAAAAACCTGTCATAAAAAGAACAATGATCGACATTCAAATATATAGCAGGACTAGATCTTGATACTATTGATACTCTTTGAAGTTTTAACATATATAAGGGCAAGCTGGAAGATATTAAAGTGGGGATATGATAAAACCATTTTGCTCAATCAAACGCAAAATTCATCCAAATATTACGCCCTGATGATGAATCAAAAACAAACCTGGCAACTATCTTAGCTAACAAACCTTACAAACCTCCAGAATTCACCAATATCAGCATAGGATGCTGATATTTTGAATATAAGTATAGGGAAAATACCGTGTTCATTCAAACTTACCAGCGATTCACTAAATATATAAATATTGCTTACCTCAGTCTGTATATTGGAGGGTAAGATGGTTCGTATTTTTTAACACAATTGTTGTGTTTCCAATCTTGGAACAGAAAAACATTTCATATTTCAAGTTTGTACGCACATTTCTGGGACATGGTCAAGCAGATAGAATTCCCTCCAAGACAATATAATACCCAATCAGCAGCTATCTATGTGATCTGAAACTTGACAATCTGAAAGTACTTCAAGTAGAGATGCAAATCTTGTGAAGCTAAAACAAATATACAAGAAATGCTATATCTATTAATGCGGCTTTGAAAATCCAATTGCAACAAAAAAGTATGAACCTATGAATTTTTAATATGCTTGGAGAATTCTGTATGTTTATCTGTAATCTATGAAATCAACGACGAGAAGAGGATAAAAACATCTCGACAAGAACAAGAAGTTATTAAAATAAAGAAAAAATGTGATGCATAAGACATTATAAGGCCGTCTGGAATTGTGCAGTTGTAATTAACAATGATATATAAAATTTGCAATGTTTAATAGAATATAGAAAACAAAGAAGCTGAAGAAAAGATGATTATGCAAAAAAACACATATAACAAAATGCCAAAAAAATCTTGAAGATCATGTACAGATCTAAATGTGTTATGCATCATTGCATTTCTCACTTACCAGTGCATACACGCGAGACTCTACTACATTTTTATCACTAAAATTCATATTATTGCTAGTATTGAAGAAGTGAAAACTTAAATCTAGTTCTCACTGCACCTACAAGTTTTAATGCAAGCTTAACAATCTTCAAGAAGCTCGTTACATGTTAAATCTGTAGGAACAAATTGAAGCAGTTTCATCAACTGAAGACTAAAGGGGTGAAATGCTTTCTGAGTTCAGATCTTCACCTACATCTTGCAAAACGAATCAACCTCACTGGTAGGGCTTCTAAGTACCTGTACCTATATGGCTGTAAACAAATTCAAAAGCTTATTACTGACTGTAGAAGACCAGAGAAAATACCAAACTTTTCTAATCCCTTTTATGTAGTCATTAATATATTGGCTAACACTACAAAATCTCAAAATTTACCAAACAATTACTTTTGATAATGGTGATCATAACTTTTCACTTGGAGGTATTAAACTTAGTTCTGATTAGCTCATGGCCTTTCTTGGAAAAGTAATCTCCTCATTTACAGCTCCAGAGTCAATCATGAATTTAGTGGTGCCCAGTGCCCTGTATCTTAGCATCAACGTTTCCATGTTAACATTAAAAATCCCAATAATATAAGAAACATAAAAGATTTTTAGCAAAGACGACAAATTCAAATGTAAACATACCTGTGGAGAAAGGAGCTGACGTCCACCTGTAACCGTTCCTTCACTTTTTGATTGCTTTCCTGTCTGTCTAGAACACTCTGCTTCACTACTCTAAACCATCTGCCTGATCAGTAATATTAAGCTGGGATCTGAGATCTTAAACAACTAGAAACCACCAACTAGAAACTCTGGCAACTCACTGGTAACAAGAATACAATGTAGCTTTAAATTAAAGAACTACTAGGCTACTCAATGAGTAATAATATTATACATGTCATCCATGAACATATGTGAATCACCCCTCATCAGTTATTCAAGCAATTTGTTCTGGTATCTTTTGCCAAGAATCTCATAATAGTGAAAACAAATATTTAATAGAGGGACAAAGAACAAGATACTATTCTCAAAGACAACACTGCTCTTGGGCTTTATAACAGAAAGATAAGTAAACGCTCTGAACACACCTGAATTTTTGAAGGAGTTGTAGGATCAATGTAGCTCTTCCTAAAAAAACATTTGAGGCAATCCAAAAGACATGACCAGCATTTACTATAAACATCTGGTTAAGTTTCAGCATAAAATACATACTCAAAAGTATGTTCCTTTGACTCAGTAAACTCATTCAGTGATGTCATTTGATATCAAGAATTCTCCCATTTGACCATGAACACATGAAAATGAAATACCTTAGCATATACTAATTCAAATGTCAGCTCATGTGTTTGCATCCGGAACTCAAAATTCTAATTTAAGCTTGTGAAACAAAATAGACAAATAAAAATCACTGGAATACTTACAATTTAATTTTATTATTCCATCGCTTTACATTTTTCTCCGACTAAACACAACGTGAAACCACTATTTAACCTGGCGAGGACTGAGGAGTTCATTTTATTTGATAATTCCTAAACATTAATCTAACAATAAAGGACTGATCGCAAATTAGCCAAGAGAATAACTTGATACAGTGTAGGAGGAAATCAGAAATAGACAAAGTACTCTGACATTAGTTTTACTGATCTGTTTATATTAATAGGATTATATATGGATATTTAGAAGCATTCTACTAATAACCAATTAAATTAAGGTGTATAGCCATTCTGTATAGAAAATGTTTCCAAATCACTGCACAAGTGGCTAAAGAGTTAAGAATATGGACCAGTTGAGTTTGTGAAATGCTTTTTGACATTCTTTCATGCATGTATACATGGACAGACAGAATCAAAAAAAGTTTTAATTGTGCAATGCCTCCAAGGCCTGTTCATCTGTGACCAGAACTGGGGTAATTTGTCCCTCCACTGAGCTAGAAGAAATCATTTGAAGAAGTACAACAAGAAAAAAAAACTGAAATGAAGCCAGAAACTGTAACAACACAGAGTAGCTTGGACCTAACAGCAAGAAGAGCATAGAAATTACAGGGGTAAGCTAGATGTCGGCAATACAGGACTTTAAGTTGCTCTCCTACATAAATTTCGCTATTTGCAAGTATGTTCCTCTCCCTGAAAAATATTAGGTGTTGTATGGCAACAAGTACACTTCCAGCCAGTGTAAGTGCATCCAAACCCATAAAATAGATTGATCAAGCACATCGCGACTATTAGTCAATTCCAATGAAAGAATCATGTCATGAGAAAAACATGGACTCATTACGAGGCATGTAAGATTCTTTGGGGAAACCCTAATATTCTGCAATGGTGATCAAATATCTGACCAACCCAACATTTTTCATGGCCTGTATCTGGAGATGAAATTTTTTTACTATAGACCAAGATGCATACAAATTAAAAAAAAGTCATTAATCGACTCTGTTATTTATCTGTCTACTAGTAGTAGAACCCAGCATATTAGGCCTCTGGAGAAAATTCAAATAAGTTGGCAGATATCTTCTAATATATGCAATAATAACAGATCCTCTTTAATTATTTATTAGTCCACGCTACACAGGTGACTAAGGTCCTTACGGTTCATAAAAGATTGCTGAAACAGAACCGATAATTAAATTAATTTTCATTTCGTATCAACTCCAGCTTCTGTTTTCTAATGTTAGTTTAGAATGCAATGTTCATGACAGTTTGTAACATAAAACAGCACGCCCAATGTCCTACTAGAGAACAATCATCGTAGTAAAGAGAGAAAATGAGATACCAAATTTGAGCCACAAAATTCAAAATGAGATAATACAGATACCGGCCTAGGATGATACGGTGAAAATTCAGATCTTAATGGTGATGATTGTACGAAGACTTTTTGCCGTAACATATAGACGTGTTGACATACATCAAATAGATGGAAGGTAGCTATCAACATTTGGATTGCTTATGAGATTCTTTTGACGATACCTGTTACTGTTGCTTATGCAACAAAATGGAGTTTTAAGCTGATAAAATTCTATCTTCGGTGAACTATGTCTTATGAAGACTTCGTGTCTTATCTATGTTATCAAAGCTATGTTATTAATAGAAAATGATATAGTAGAAAAACTTGATTGATAAACTTCAGAGTTGTGACCATAGTTTACACTGATTTCCAAAAAGTTGGCGAGAGTTCCAAATTTTCAGAACGGTAGCCAAACTTTGGCTCCGCTTTTTAAAAGTGTGGCTCCCCGTTAAAACTCTACTATATATTAACTACGGGTCTTTAGATATTTGTGTGTTGTGACGAAAAATGAACTTTCGACCATGTTATATATTGAAAATGATTAGCACTAAATTTCTGTCATAAAAATCCGAAGATGTCGAGGTGCTGGAAATAACGAAGTCTCTTGGATGCAATATCAAAAAACTAGTTTGTTTTCATAAAGTACTGGTTACTGAAATGTTGCTGGTCAAATCCCCTTTAAAGTCAATACAGGCCTGATTGAATATTCAGGAACAGCATTCTTTTATTCCAAATGATGACACTCAAAACAACAAAAGGAACAGTTCAAACTGATCCACTGTCAATTTCTAAGCTATGTACATACATACTTTGTTCAAGAGAATCAAGACCATGCGTGAACTAAAAGTCCATGATACATATACTTGGAAAAGTGTCATCAATATTTTGTAAACAGTCAGGCAGACGAGGGCATGCAGCAGCAGATCGAAGAAGACAAAATATGGTGCTCTATCAAATTATTGTATACGCTGATTAAAGAAGATTGTGCAAATGATGCAAAAGTGAATTTTGCCGAGACTTTTTAGAAGAATATATATACAAAGTCTTACTTGAACAAATTCCTAAATACAAACCGGAATACAAACCTGTGCTTGCCAAGGGGAAAGTTATGGATCCCGAGTATGAACCCCAAGTTGGACCTTGGCGAAGTCCATGTGAGGACTACTAGATGGGGAGATTAAGTCTGAAATTTCACACGTGCTTGTGTTCGCAAGGCGGTTGCAAGAGTTAGGGAATTGACTATAAGATAAAGGAAAATGCTTGGTGCACATGATTGTATACAAAAACATGTACATAATGACATGTGGTGGATTTTAATTGGATGGCCCCTTGCATTTACACCAACCATCCCAATTAAAACCCACCACATCATTTGCCACATCATTATGTACAAATTTTCTGTACACAATTATGTGCACCTAGCAATACTCTAAGATAAATGACCAACTCCGCTGGTCGGTTTTATCATGTTCTTTAGTGCAATAAAATGAATATTGATATCAATTAAAGATTTTTCACCTCCCTCCCTCCCAAAATCCTAGCCTTCAAAGATTTTCGGGGGGCCTTCGATCAGTTTTTACCGGTGAAAAGCTGCAATTCTCTTTTACTGTTTTCTTGTTTGAAATCTCATTTTCCTTTGAATAAGTTCCCAATTTATTTGGATTTTGTTAGTCTCTTCTTCTTGTGAGAGTTGATTTTATTTTAGTGTTTGACATGATCGAATGACATGATTTTCGTGGGTTTGATTCAGTTTTGAAGGTTATTATGAGATCGCATATGTGGTCGATTGTTCAGAACAATCATGTGAAAATCAAATGGGTGAAAACAAGTACATAAATTCAAACCATCTTCAAATGGCTTAGTTGCCTCTCCAAGAAAGAAACATTCAACAACGATATTCTTCGACGTCTCTCCAATTTTGATAGTATTTTGTAGATGTTGTATGACGTTTAATTAATGAATTTATTCTTTTTTATAGAAAAAATATCAATTATATTGAGACTAGTTAAAGTTTTAGATAGTTTTATAACAAGTAGTTAGTGTAATAGTAATATACACTGTACATGAACAATCGCAAGGGACAAAGAAATAGTGACTTAAAAAATAAATGACGCATGATAAATCAAGAATGATAGATTGATTGATCGATGAATGATGGATCAAGTTTGGTCCATCCCAGAGTGTGCTACAAGATGACCAAATCTGCTCCATCAAAGCCCATATGCATCATCATCACTTAAGAATACATTAATTAGAAACTAATTATTCTCCGCCCATGCATATGCCGCAACATACAGTACATGATCCAGACTTAATTAACTCTACTGCGAGCTAGCTAGTTTTACGATGTTCGAAAATGGATTCAAGAAAAGCCACTGAAATTAGGAGGCGGCCAAACACCTCCGCCGCCATCAGTAACGTAGGATAAGCAGGACAAGGGCACGAGACAGAGCCCTCGGGTCCTCAGATCTCTCATCCCCTCAGCTTCTTCTCCGTTTCCGTCTCCTAAACCCTGATCATCCACAAAGCTAATTAACCAGCTCAGTATATTTAAGCATATAAATTAAATACGTGACATTGTATGAGTTTCTTCGGCTTACCCCTTGCGTCTTTTTAGTCCTGTTGCGCGATGACTTCATGTATGGGACGCTGAGAGTCTGCGTTAAGGAACAAGAAGAAAAATTATTTCTAACGGATGATTCTTGTTCTTATGATAACACGAAGACGATGATTAAATTCTGGATAAAATTATATACATGTGTGTGAATGCACAATGCTTTGCAATCGAACATTAAAGATAACATGTTGCTAGCTAAACTGAAACGAGACACATATATTAAGGAACATATACTATATATATATACAATTAATGAAGAGTGTCAATAAACCTTTTAAGCTAGCTTAAGCAGCAAACTTGGAACAATACATCTGAGTATAGAATTCAAGTAGACTAGGAGAAATAAAATCAACGAAGATACCTCAACTTGGTTCTGGAGAAATTTGATATATCCAATAGCCTCCATTAGCACAGATGCTGTATCTGTCTGCAATGTTAATCGAACTTACATATTACTTTTTGTAAGTCTAATCTATCAACTGAGCTTCTACAAACATTTACAGTTTATTTCTTAATACTAGGTTTATTTCTTAATTTAGCGTTTTACATTTTTTGTGAATTTTAAAGGTCAGATGATGATCATATATACTGATTTTTAACTATAATGAGAGCTTGAAAAGAAAAATTCTCTATTAAAGTATAGGCTAACTCTATGGTTCTATCATGGCCTCTAAGCTGTCTAATTTTTATGGAAAGTAATCGTGATGCATGCTTTTATATATTTCTGTTCTCCATGTATCTAACTTTATTCAAGATTAAACAAAGAAGCAAAAAATGTACCTTGCCAAAAGGTGCCACTAGTTGCTGGAGAGCTGCAATTCTATCTCCCAACTTCTCTTTCCTAACCTGATACAAAATTAAGATTCAAGATTTACTAAACATATAGGAGTAAATATTACATTAAGCACAAATATAAACAAGATCAGTTCAGTATACAAATTATAATGCTTTTACGGAAAAAAAACAAAATATTTATCACCTTAAAGGGCGGACATGAAGAGCGTGAATCCAATCGAGATTTCTTCGGTGCTGCTTGAGGTGGCTTAGTTTCAAGCGAACTGCTGGGTCTTTTCACTTCTGAAACTCCATTGTTGTGGAACGGTGACGATGACGTTACCTTTAAGATAGCAAAATAAACAATTTATGAATTATATGATTGAGAATTATTATTAAAGCTATGAAAATGAATCTCTTATAATAAAAGACATCATATGTCTGATAAATGTAAAAGGGAGAATGTATAAAGCTGGAAGTATCTTTTTATCATCAAAAAAGAGAAAGGCATGCATCCCCTCCGGTGTCATTTGATCTCAAACGAAAATTAATAAGACAGATTAACTTTATTAAATTTTTACTAGCTACTTCACTTTTCTATTTTACTTTATTTATTAGTTATATTTCCTGGCTCAAATATAAATAAAACATGGAGCTACATATATGAAAGGTAAGGTGCTAGCTACTGCAGTACTAGTAGATTACTACACTGTAATTGTTCTTTTGCCCTAGCTGGCTATGTAATTAGGGAGTGTTTTTAGTAATAATTAAGAGTCTAATTAGTCTTGCTCATACATTGTTATTTTATAATGAACATGATCAGCTAAGAGCCATTATCTGTATAAACCTAAATTATGTAATTAACTATCATACTTCATGATATATATTTTAAGCATCTAGGAGCCATGTAATTACAGATGTGGGAGTTAGATTAGTGATGCATACAGATATCCTCAGTTATATACATTTAATTTGCACGTTGAAATCACTATATATACTCTCTGGAAATAAACTTGTAAAGAAGATTATGAAGAAGAAGAATAAAAGAATACTACCAAATTAGAAAGCTCTTTTCTCTAGGCATATGGTTATGGTTGTTCAATGTGCTAGAAGAAAAAGAACTTTAGGAATAAGGGTTTTATTATACTCACATTAGTAGGGCAACTTGATGGCCTGCCAGGACTTAATTGAAGCTGCATATTCTGAAGACTATAAGGAAGACTGGTTTTGAAAAGGCCAAGGTGGTCATGAGGAGATTGGCTATATCCAGCACTAAATCTCGTCGAATTGAAGAGATCTAAGGACTCCAAGTTCATGCTTAAAGAGCTTGATGACATTAATGATGAATTAGAAGAAGCTGCAGTCTGAGTTAACTCAGAGATATTTATCGTTGGCAATATTTGGCTGAAGGTTCCTCTCGCAACACTTGTAGCCGATGTAGGACAGTAGTACTTCTGTGGTGGACTGGAATAGAATCCTCCAACTCCTCCACCTGCTGCTGCTGGAAGTTGAAAGCCGTTGATTTGACAACCAGAAGAGAAGGTTCTAATTAAGCAAATTTCTCTGATCATTTTTAAGGTAGTCGTCGCTTGAGTTAGATAACAAGTGGAAATCTCCTATGCTGGATGATGATGGACTGTTTAACATGTCGGTGAATCTTGGATAATCTGAATGATGAACAGAAGATGAAGAAAGCTCTTCTTTAATCCTTGCAAGTTGCACTTGATCATGAGCAGACAATGTCGCGAAACTTGATCCAAAATCCATCTCTTGAGTCATGGGAGGGACATTAACATTAGGATTGAATTCACCGTTACTTCTGCACAAAGCACACAGACAGTTGCTACAGGATGCAAAAAAAAAGTCAAACAAATCAAGCTAGAAACCCTAAAAATTAGTACTATGCCATCAAGGTTCTGTGCTATTAGAAAATGCATCCAAAGAGGAGGAAAATGAGCTGTTGATCTCCTTTATAGGCATTACAATCTTCCTAATTCGACTTGGAATATACTATATATCGAATCATACATAGGAATATTCACAAAGATAGCTGAAGGTTGCATGGAGGCTTTGCAGCTATAACAAGATCAATTATACTAGAGAATAAATATTTATATAGGTTAGGGAAAAAAGAGAGAGATTCCAGTATGACAAGGCCGAAAATCATAAATGTTGTAAAAAAAATGAGGTAAGTGTGTTAAAATATCACAATTTAGATGCTGATTTGAAAAGCTAATTATTCAGCTCATCAGTATAATTTAAAGACTTGTAATATGTAGCTAGTGGAGTGTGTGTGTGAATGATAAAGAGGGAGATGAAAGAGAGGGGGTGAAGAAAGATGAGCAAAAATAACTTACAAAATGGTGTTTGGGGACCAGGCAGCACGGCTGGCTTCAACTTGATAAAAAGGAGGAGCATCAAAAGGAGAGGAAGACTCATCACCAAGCTGCTGCTGCTGTTGATGCTTGTAATGAAGATTTGCAGACTCCATTAAATTATACAAGGCCAATATATAGGATATATTTATATCAAAAAGAGGATGCTTGAAAATCCCAAGATCAATGATAGGTGTTTAAGTAGAGAGATAATAGTAATTACTACTAGTAAATAAAGATAAAGGAGGAGGAGAAGAGGAGAGCTTCCACTAGAAATCAAGACAGTAGAATGATATGATTCAGGTGACAACCCAAAAACAAGTTGGTGGTGTGCTAGCTAGCTAGGCCTAGCTTTCTCTCACTCACTTTTCTCATATATACTGAGTTTGAATCTTTACTCTTTCAAACCCTCTTCTTAAAGTAGTCTTGTAAAGTAAGAAAGCTAGCCTATTATTTTTATATGCATCTCTCTCCTTGTTCTCTCTCACCTCTCGCTCATTTATTTTTGTTTCTCCAAATTTCTCTTTTGGAGTCCAACTTTTTGGCACAAACATGAATATGTTTTTTTATGTGTGAAAACTTGCATCCTTATCTGATCTGTAGTGAGCACTCGATGACTGCAATTACAGGGAGATGATTAAAGCTCTCCTCTCTACGCCATATATGAATATGATTATGTGCTGCAGCCTCTGCCTTCGATCCCAAGTCTTTCAACAAAAGTCTCATTACACAATTTATGGACCCCTTGTCATCATGCCCCCTCCCTCTCTTGCCCACATGTTCCTCACCCTTTTTTTAACAGGATTGTTCTCCTTACAACACTGCCGTTTGAACAGTTGCATGCGGAGCCCAAAATCATAATCAGCCGGAGCTTTAATTTGATGTCATACATATTTTATCCTTATTTCGGAAGGCTAAAAACAACATCTAAATCCTATATATTTTTTGCACACCTTGACAATATTGTTGTAAAATGATTGAGTAATTATATCTATTATATGGATCTAAGCATATGCTTCCTCACTTGTATCGTTTATAGTCATTCATCGTTTGAGCAAATAAATTTGAGTAGTCAGTACACGACAAAAAGTATTAGTCTAAATATTGATGTGTAGCTTGATCATCCTCTGTCATTACAAGAAAAAAGACTTCTTACATTAGTTATATCTATCATATAGATCTAAAAAATACCCTTGTGGACTTGTATTGTTCATAGTCACTCATCCTTTGAGCAACTAAATTTGAGTAGTCACTAAAGAACATAAAGTATAATGTAAATATTCATGTGCAACTTGTTCATCCTCTAACAATACCACAAGAATAATATTTTTTGTGATCGAGAAATCGATCAATATTAGTCTAAAATTGATCATAATACGTCAATAACAACCGATCATATTCGGTAATATGAAAACTCTTCATTTTCGGTCATATCATTCATTATTTGTGTTGACGAGCATAAACGGTTCCTTATGTGACTGGTCCACATTACTAACATGTGAGTGTCACGTGTGTGAGCCTGTACCGACGTATGAGTGTCATTCTGAGATTTGTCTAGAACTCTTATAATTTGTTCAAATGGTTGATCTAACACCTCAATATCATAATATGTTAATTAATATATATCGAATAAAATGTCTTAAAAGATTCAGCTAATTTCCAAAAATTTGATCAATTATTTTTTTACCAATATCGGTATACTGCTTGCTTTATGAAAAAGATACAAGCACGTCATGCTATCTTGTACCATTTTCCTGTTTTGACGTCGTTAGAAACCGTTTTCTATGGAGTACTAAACTACCTATCCAAAGAACTGTTCTTCAAATAATTAATTAATGACCTGGTCCACTCATATAGTAATAATTTTTATAAAACTACTATATCCGGCAACTGTTATTCCCCACCTCGCACATACATACACTGATCAAGGGCATGATGGCGGCCGCGCCCTTTGTTCATTCATGTTAATTGCTCACAACCCTAATTAACGTTCTTCATACAAATTCGTTTATGGTTCGCTGTATCGTTTAAGTTGAAGTTAGTGGTTCAATTATACGGTGCTATTGTCATAATCCATCGTATCGATCTGGATTTAGAAAATTTTGAAATTAATTAGTTTTATCAATAAAACCAAGATCTAATCCTTTTGGGTGAGTTCTTGTTGAGTACCTTGTCATCAAGGTCGTGCCCATCTTTTTGGGATGTTTGTGTCTGTTTTGACGTTTCTGTGTGTTTTGTTATGGGTCTCGGTAATGTTTCTAAGAAGGAGTTACATGATATTTTGGGTAATCCGTGAGGCTTGTATCAGATATGGCACGGTGGTGAATATCGTAAGAGCTCACCTTTCACGACATAAAATTGTTCATCTTTTGGGGTCATTTGTTGATCCAATATCGGTTGATGTAACTGATAATTCTGAACATTGGGCTACAGATGCTGCTGCTTATGTGAAGGTCAATTGCGATGCTACTATGTTCACAACTCATATAGGTTGGATTGTTCGAGATTTGATTGTAATATTTTTTAGTATAAAGAATTTAAATATTCTATCTGTTAAACGATCTGAAAACAAAGCGGCTATATGTTTAGCTCGTTTTTTGTTTCTTAATCAGGTTGTAATTGACAGTTCGAGGGTTTGTCTCGGCTGGGTTTCAGTTATCTATTAAAAAATTTTTGCTTTTCGTCAAAAAAAAAAAAAAAATAACTACACTTAATTGCTCATATTAAATTTATTACTAATATTTGTAATAATTTAAAGATAAGTATTTATATTTAGGGTTGGGTTCACCGAAGAACTCTTTGTTTTATAAGATTTATCATATTTTTATTCATAAACAATTATGAAAAACTCTCTCTAGAGGTCATATAAAATTTACTTCGGTTTAATGATTATTTGATATTTAACCCATTAGCAAAGTGTGTGTGTGTGTGTATATATATATATTTTGTTGTTCAAAGAAGAACATCCTTTAAAAAAAATAAAGAAGAACACTTTAGAATCAAACACAGAATCTCATAATTAAAAACTTGAATTAAATTGTAATTATAAAGTAATTAACATTGTTTTATGAATAATAATAATGTCCAATATATTTAAGAAGAAATATGGAGTAAAAATAACACGATTCTATGTAAAATTAATCGTGTAATATGTGTGTGTGTGAGAGAGAAATTCTAATCCAGATTCTCTTCTGGATTCAATAACATTTCATATTAATAATTTGGATGCACTTTGATGTTGGATTTCATATATTAAATTTAATTTTTGTGTTCAGCTATGTAATTTTATATAATTTTAACAAATCATTTTTTATAATAAATTAAGTGTTATGATATGTTCGGTGTTATTTTGACTTTATTTTTAACTTTTGTCTATTATATTTATTTTATATATTAAATATCAATCCATTTCACTGAAGGAGTAAGCATGAAAATGATTAGGGGCACGTAAAGTGCTGAAGTTTCTTCAGAGCTCAACGTAGTCTATCGGATAAACAACATTACTGCGCTGTACACAGCATCTATATCAACGAACCAGGTGTGCGTAAATTAAGTCTTCGAGTTCCGTAACTAAAAAGACAGCTTTCTTTTTGAAAGTATTATCAAAATGTTAGAAATTGTTTTCCGTAATCAAGTTTTATACGGCTTGGTGCTTTACAAAAGCGTTTAATCCAGTAATCCGGCTTTCTTATCTGTGGACGCCCGTCAGGACTACAATGCAGACACACAAACGTTAACTGATGCATTGAAAAACTTATTCATTACATCTTCGAAAATGGAATATGAATATCGTGTAAATTATCCATATATATAAAATTCTTAGGCAAAGCTGTCTAGTCACCGAATTTATTTAAATTATCAGCTAACCATATTTTTTTTATCTTTAATTTTACATATTAATTACCAATGTTTTACATTTATCAGTATACGAAAAAGGACATATATAGAAAGGATTACATTGATGTCTTTTAAGAGTATATCCAATCATATACAACTCTTAACTAAAATTTATTAATATATATTATAAATAAATAATATGAAGGTTGTGTAACAAAAAACTCTACTCCAATGATACATTTCTTTTGTCTATAAATATAGTCAACTTGATGATAATGGTTGTATTTGTCGAACCTCACTTTGAAAAATTTGAAAGAAGATTTCAATCATTTATAAATTTAACTGATACAATCGAAGCACAATCCCTTATAAATTTAACAAATTTTACGTTATAACTTAATCATCTAATTTACTCAATCCCGTAGAAAATGCTCTTTCCGGGTATAAGACTTAGATGTAGTTTGACTTAAGTTAAAAGAATTATTTGTTGCTTAGTAATAAGGGGAATTTACTTATAATTCAAAATCAATTTTTAACTTATGTGCTGTAGTAATTATCTTTTATATTTACAATTTGTTGGGTATAAAATTATTGATATAATAATAAAATATTATTATAATATTTTTCAAATAATAAGATATATCTTTATATATTCAATTTTTAGAAATTAAAGTAAGTCTGGATTTCAACAACTAATATTCAAACTTAAAAGTTGAAAATTAATTTCTTACTTATTTATCAAAAACTACGAATAATTCTGATTTATGAATTATAACACAAAAGTTGGCAAAATAACCTTTTGACCAACACCCACTAATTAAATTGACAAAAAAGCTGAACAATACTTTACGCCATGAGCCGACTTCTTAAATCTAAATCACCAGACCAAGAAGAAATATGGTTTTATTATTTTTCTTTTCCCAGCAGCACATGAAGGGTTCAATTCAGGCGATTGCGGTCGGTTTTTTTAAAAAAACGGGCTGTCGATCGGATTCAATCGATTTACCCTGATCGCGTTTGCATTATTTCATGCGGGTCATTACGTGTGTTAGATTTGTTTTATTTACAGGATTGAAAATGATCAAATTTGTTGTGATGCTTACTGCTTAGATACACATTTAACGAATTTCTTGTTCCCAAAAACTATTGTGAAGTAATGTAGATACAAGTAGATATATTGGCGCATGGGAAATGAATAGTTTTTGGCAATATACTAGTACTATTGTAGCTCAATCATATCCGCTAGTGGCAAGCAAGAAGAGCCTAACCCTAGATCTGTGCATCTATGATTTTTCTACACAAAACCTTGTGACATACACCTGTAACTATACCTTTAATTCTTCACCACCTTTTCATATTAATTTTGCAGATCACTACTTTTTCTATTCTCTCTCCGCATCTCTTGTGTCCTTGACTTGCACCAAGCTTCATATTTGTAATTGTGGATCGGTACTCCACAGTTCGTCATTATCTTTGTACTTTGATTAATCAGAACCATTTTACAATAAAATTCATATGTAACCAAAAAAAACTCAGCATGTTAGTTATTATATTCTGTGATCCATTAATGTTCGTACATATACACACATATCAAGGAGCCAAATCTTTGTCGTATGAGTTGTGTCCAGTCTCCACTGATTATGTTATTTTTTTGCGGTTTTCTAGAGAGAATAAACAGATATATACAGAAGGATAATATATTAAATATATACTCCCTCCGTCCCCTTTTACTTGTACTTTTTGAAAAAATAACGCATCTTAAGAAAATGTTAGTTGGATATCTTGTTTTCATACATATCCCTAATAAATGTAGTGAATTAGATAGAGTTGTGTATATATATATGCTAGTCAAACATTGGAAGTTGTTACTTTTTGAAAAAACATACAAAAAGTTGCTTTGAAAAGAGAAGTGGACAAGTAATTTGGGACAAATTTTTTTTCCAAAGTGGACATGTAAAAAGGGACGGCGGGAGTAGTTTAGAGTGTTATACGTTGACAGGATTAGTACAAAGATATATAATTAATTAAGTGAGATATAGGTGTGATTCATTGACATAAGAACAACAATAATAATTTGATTAGCCCCACAAAAGGTTCAAATCAGACGAAAAGATGATGGGAGAATGTGAGATCAGAGTATGGGCCTTTGCTTTAATCCCCTCTCGCTTACTTTAACCTTTCAGCAGCATGCCCAGTCCTCTACACCTTTGCATTTCTTTCTTTTACTTATTTTCGGATCGAAAGGTTACTTTCTCAACTACATATATGTTATATTCCCTGTAGATACCTAAAGTACTGCGTTTCTTTATTACATTAATGTTTGTATCAATATTTATTGGGGATTATATAAATGTGAGCTCTTGTTAATTTCCATGACTGGCTTGCTTTAAGTAAACGTCTCGCTTTTCGAAGATTATCATTCTCGCTCTCTGCATTCTACCCCAGCAAGGCAACATGTCATAAATTGATTTATTTACAAAAAACCCTAGCTAGCTAGGAAGTGTACGATTAACTTTGTTAGAATATTTGTTTTTTTTTCCATTCTACGGAATATAAAGTATAATTAAAATGTATAAATTTCAAGTTGTGCAATTCTAAGTAGTTGAGGTTTACTTAAAAGTTGATATCTATAAATATTGAAAATTACACAACTTGAAATCTATACATTTTAACAAGCAAAGCTTCTCTTCGGTGGAATATTAAAAAATCAAAAATATCATCTACTAAAATATCAAATTTTGATTATCAAATAATTTATATTAATACAAAATATAATTTAATATCCGCAATATCCGCATGTCGTAAGATTGGTGTTAATATTATTATGATAAACGCAAACTCCGACGTAAGTGCACTATTATCATTAAATTAATTGCTCATGTTATAATCATATAATAAAAGGAACAAAATAAAAATTAGTTTCTATTAGAGAGTTTTAAACTCAAAACCTTTATTCCAATTCTATAAAAATTTGTCATCAGACGTCTAATTAAAACAATATTAGACGTCTAAAAACAACCAAGAATTTAAAAAATGTATTAAATATTGAATACCCAACAAGCAAACTTAAATACGTTAGTGCTAAAAATTCGTTTTAATCTTCTTAAAAATCATAAAACAACATACTGAATTTATTAAAATAAAACATATCATTTAAATTTAAAAATGTTGGTGTATATATATATAAAATTAAAACTAAACAACAATAGTTTAAATAAATATATCAAAAATATTATATTTTTAACAAATAACAAATTTAAATATTAATATAGTCCCATACATGACACATATCATAACCTAATCTTAAACTGAAGAAAATTTAAATATGACTGAGTTTCATGTTTAATCACCAAAATAGACAGAGTGATAAGTAAGACAATGGTAAGAACAACAGTATATAGGATGATACTCCGATTAAAATAAGTTAAATGAAAATAAATTGGAAGTCGGGAGAATGGGAAGGGATGTGATACCGAGGAATAGACCCCGGACAATTCACCACCTCGACGGATTCCCTCGTATGCGCTTCATGGTCAAACCATATTCTAATATACCACTTTTACAGTTTACTGATTATGTACTGATTATGAGCGGTAACCTTCCCCCAAGAATTATGCAACGGGGGTCCTTGTAATTGGGATATATGCGAGATATATATACATGTAATGCTTAACTGATGGGATATTTTCCTATTTACGAGACATTTGTGAATAATAAAATAAAATATTAAAGATATAGAGTTGGGCTCTTTGGAGACTTAATTCTTTAGAGTATTTGGAGATCTATTTTAGAATTGTTAGATCAAACCAATGCCGACGGCAAATTTGTGTGACAACTATCATTTTCATTTTGAATTAAAATTGCTAGATAGACATGCTTGTAAACAACACTGTACAAATCGTATGTCTATCAAATCGTATCCCATATTAAATATTGTTGAAATGACAGTTACTCCTCAATTGTCCCCCTAAACTCACTCCCCCAAATCAAATCAAATATTTTGAAAAGATAAACAAGACGGATAAGAACGCGTGAGGACAATGACGAAAGTATTCAGATAAGGGTCAATAGATAAAGCATTGTTCTGCAAGCGAGGGATGAGTTCAAGTCAGTTTCCTCCCATTCTAGTTCGAAACAGGTAAACTCGTAATGCATTGTGTTCTTACATGTTATGATGATCTAAGCTCCTGTTTAGATACGGCTGTTGATACGGACGGTTAAGCAGTTTTTATTTTAATTCATAAAACTTATTTATAGGAACCGTTGGATTAGCGTCTGATTAAGGGTCTGGATGAAGGTCTTCATGTCTTCAATAAATTATAGTCTCCACTGAACTCAAACCTACATGTATATATGATAAAATAACAAATATCATATGAGTATCTTCAATGGTTTTGACTAAATTGAGCATATAAGATATTGCGGGAAATTTGTAAGTATGTAAGATATTGTGCTTGAAAGTATTGGTTATATATATTGATTGGTTATATATTTTGAAAATTAATATGTGATTATTATTTTGAGCTGTTATAAACAAAAAATCTTATTACATATTTTCTATAAATTTGTACAGATTTTACGATTGTCTATATTTATATAATAGGAATGTATCTTTGAAGTTGAGGATCTTTTATCATAATCCCTATTTTTTATATATGTAATAATAATATTTATTTAAGGATTATAATATACGTAATTGGACATGTTACAAGGTAGGGTCTAAAAAAAAAAGGAACACATATCTATTTTTAAATAATAACTTCGAGAGCCTCAAACAGAACCGACACAACAAAAGTGAATTACGCAAAAGTATGTTATATATAGAGAAAGATGATGAGGCCAACCCTTTCCTCCCTCTGTCGATGCTACTTGAACATCCAAAGTAAACACTTAAATTCAAACAACCATTGATTAGTTGAACCTAGTCAATTCGTCCCCACAAGTAACTCATTACCCATCGAGTAACATACTTATATAATTGTCAAATGACTGTTCTCTTTAAGAAAGAAAGAATCTGCTTATATAGATGTATATCTTCGAAAATGATGATCATATTATATTCTATGATCATCTTTCCGTCCCAACACGTAACATAACAGAAATTGTAACATGTAATAGTGTTATCAACTTAATGTAACTTATAAATTAAAGGTGAGTCAACCTGTAATTCCCTCGGCAATTTAGTAGGTAGTATAGGGTGCTAATATATCTTGACACGAAGAACTTAAGCTTAAATTTTAAGCGTCGGTTAATGATTTTGTTGTGTCACCTTTTAAACTGACAATTTTAAGCTTCGGTTCTTTACCCGACGCAAAAAAGACCACATATAATATCACGTTCATATTGAAATGTCGACGCTAAAAATTTAATTTGACTAACACTAAAAGCCTATTCTGTATTAGTGAAAGGATATGGGGCAAATGTTAACTTAGGGCAATTATACAGGTATTTCAGATATTAGCCCTGCAAATTTTGAATGTCTAGCTAGGTTTGACTCAGTTTATACGCACGATGATGATTAATTGTTGGACACTTTCTGTTTTCCAGAAAATAATATGAAACAGATTGGAGAAAGACTGGTCCCTCGTCCATGTGAAGTTTCTTTGGAGAAATCCAGTTATTTTCTGTTTCCTTGGCGCTTATTTACAAATAAAAAGGCAATACAATGTAATGTGCGCGTCTGCAACTTTTTAGGCACTTTTTACTGCTGTTTTTCTATTACTAATTTCCTGATTAAATAGCATGGCCCTGTCGAAGACATATATATGTGGTAGTTGTTCAAAAGATAACCCTCAAGGACTAATAATTAAACTCCTTGTTTATAATGGGATCAGATCCCACTCATACTCAATTATCATCACTTAATTACTCTCTAATCTCCAAGGTGCTACCTTTATATTTTATATATTAGTTTGCGGGAATCATCAAGAGATTTATACTTGTTTACAAGGAATTTGATGGAGATACATTAAAAGCTAGCTGAATATGATTTATTTAGAGAATAATTAATTAAGAAAAGCAAAGCCCTCAAAAGGAGGTCAAAAGTTGCAGGATTTAAAGGTAGTGTTGGAGAAGAAGACAAGCATTTGAGTAGGAGAATATATGCTTTCATAAGCTGAGGACATGAAATCCTACACCAGGGGCCATACCCTTCCTCCTCCTTTTTGCTTGAATTATTTATACTTCCACTCAAACAAAATTATAAACAATCAATACTACATATATATGTCATATATACAAAGAGACCATCGTTTTCACTTGCATATTATTTACATGCACATAATTTCTACATAATCGTATCGATCAATTCATCTGTTAATAACAAGTAGACATTTTACTATCTGCTTTAACTGTCAGAGCATAATGCATAATCGACGGATATAGATCATACATGATGTTGAAATGTTTCAAATTCACATGTCACTGGGATGTGACTAAAGATTTAGAATACTTGACACGATATATATACACGTACGTATATGATGGTAAAATTGATTAATGATAATGTGTTGGCCTTGTCATGCTTTTGATCTGTTTGATTGTTAAAGGTCAGGTAAACAGTCGTCTATGCGAACCATGCAGCAGGCTACGTAGCTTTTATATTACCTGAACAAGTTTAGACATGCTCTTTAGCTTTCATGCATTTCTATTGCTATTCCAGACGAGACCTTGTCTGTCAATTGTCATGTCCATCGCTTTGGTTCTGCAAAACGCAAAACTTTAAAAAGCAACTCTGGTCAAAATTGGAGGGAAAATCATTCATGCGTTTACTTTTTGTTCAATCAGTGATATGATATATTTTATGTTTTCGGCTTTACAATCATCTTCTACCCGTCCATGGAAAGAAAATCTAGCTTAAGTGATTTAAATAGATGCACAAATTATGATTAATGAAAGGATCAGTTGGCAAACTATCAAACTGTTGAGGTTTACTGATATAAAAATCTGGTTCGAATTCAAAGATAAAAGGAAAATATAAATATTTCCTTCATTTTAAGACAATTGTCTTCTAAACCATTTTATGTAATTTAAAAAGTAAGAAAGATTTGTGTACAATTTTCCTTTTCAATATTACGGTAAAAAAATTAAATTTTTAATGACAAAAGGAAAACTATTTTTTTTAAATATATATCATATTTTTTGTCCCCGAAATGCTCAAAATTAAAATCTCATTTATTTTAAAAATTAGGGAAATATATATATTTGGTAACTCAATTTATAGCTAATAACGAGTGTTATAAAAAGCGGGAATCGGATTTAATCGGTGAAGTTACAGATTAAGAATTAATCGGAGATTAATTGAATTGATCGGGGATTAATCGAATTGATCGGTGATTAATCGGAAATTTAATCAGTTCGGCGAGTTACGGAACAGGGATTAATCGTGATTAATCACCGAATTTTAGAACAGAGCTAATAACCGGTTTTTATTACACAAATTATTTCTCACGACGTAAAACTTTAAAAAGCAACTCTGGTCAAAATTGGAGGGAAAATCATTCATGCGTTTACTTTTTGTACAATCAGTGATATGATTATATTTTATGTTTTCGGCTTCACAATCACCTTCTACCCGTCCATGGAAAGAAAATCTAGCTTAAGTGTTCTAAATAGATGCACGAATTATGAATTTATGATTAATGAAAGGATCAGTTGGCAAATTATCAAACTGTTGGGGTTTACTGATATGAAAATCAGGTTGGAATTCAAACATAAAAATATGGAATTCAAACATAAAAATATTTTAGATAAATTATTTAATGAAACAATAAGGAAAAACTCTTCTTGTATGTTTCAATTTCAAGCCTACATAGTAATACTATAATATTTCCTTCATTATAAGACATGTGCCTTTTAACCATTTTATGTAATTTAATAAATAAGAAAGATTTGCGTATAATTTTCCTTTTCAAAATTACAATAAATAAATAAATTTTTAATGACCAAAAGAAAATTTATATATATATATATATATATATATATATGATATTTTTCGTGCCTCAAATGCTCAAAATTAAAATATCATTTATTTTATAAATTAGGGAAATATATATTTTGTAAATCAATTTATGGCTAATAACCTGTTTTTATTACACAAATTGTTTCCCACGACTCCCGTGCGAAACTAAAAATCTGCGTAATGGACTACTTGTTTGTCTTATCTTCAAAGACAAACTGCATCATTTATGAATGTGCGTGTGGACTGAGAAGACTAAGCAGTGACCACAGAATCCGGACAGCCCTAGCCCTAGCTTTCCATATGGATTTAAAACCTTCCGCGAAATTTGCCCTCTGTCGCGATATATTATGTATGCTTGTCTCTAGCTTGCCCCAGCTGAAAGCCGTGATAAAAAATAGTTATGGTTCAGACTTCAGATAATGATCGACAAGTTAAGAAGAATGGTCGAGAATCATGGAAATTAGCTTCGACACTAACGCTTATCTATACTATACTACTAGAGCGTGAACATTATAAGTTTTTTTTTTCTTTTTTTTTTTTTTGAAAATTGAACATTATAAGTTTGATTCCTTAAAGAATCATAAACATACGTGTATAATTAATTATCCTTTTTAGCTAAATTCATTTTTTATATATATTTTCTGATTAGAAAAATTGTTCTAAAAATAACATTAGACAACATAACAACTACTCTTTTTCAAATCCAATTGGAAATGTGTGATTGGTTCTCTCACACTAACACTGCATATATATCAATCACCCAATTAAAAATGGTCATATATGTCTGCTCATTTGCGAAAAAGTTTTAGTAACACATTTTGGGGTACCCAGCATTATCTTATCTTTTTCACATTTCTAACTAAATAACCGAATTCGAAAAATATCACATACAACATACATATAAAAAATAATAATATTATTATATATAATTATTAATATACAACCGATTATATGTTTCAAATAAATACACTAATGTTATTTTTAACTATTTCATGTTATCGCTTTAAAAGTAATATCATAAATCTATTTATCAATTTATACTATGCTATACCATATTATTATTTTTATTATTAGTATTATTATTATTTTATTAAAACTGAAATATTAATATTTTTATTGGCCGGTCGAGTTTTATCAGCGGGTCGGTAACGGGTCTCCGAAATATATAACATGTTTCAATAAAAAAAATTTATTGTCAATTAAGCCAAAACATTTAAATATTTGGTCGGTATGATCGGTTTGTATTTCAATTAAATTTAAAAGATAAACGATAAAATTATAAATGTTATAAATCACCCGTGCGTGACATGAATTATAAGCTAGTATAATGGGGCTGTTTGGGCAAACTTAAAAAAAGTGATACCTTATTTAAAGTAAAGAAGTGAATTAGAAGTGAGAAGTAAATAAGTTAATAAAGTGTTTGGAAAAGAAGCAGAAGCTCTGAGAGAGAAGCTAACATTCTCGGCTTTTTAAAAATGCTTCTACTTCTTTATACAAACGGGTCAAAAAAGCAGAAGTCAGAAGCGGCTTCTACTTCCTCTAAACAAACACCATCAATGTTATTTGCCGTCCAAATAAAATATTTTTTCTTCTTTTTTTTCTCCTTATTTTACACACATATTAGTCGATATAATAATAAGTGTATATATATATAATACTATCAAACATGTGATTTTTTATATAGATAATTTAGTAAAATCTAAACCGTAATTTATCATAATAAGTATGTGTGTGTCAATGTGTGTCTGATTGCACAAAGATAAACCAAATTAAGGTAAAAACTACAAACTTTCTAGGTCCTTAAATGAATCTAATTTAATGGTCAACTAGAAGTTACCATGCACAATTAAAATAAATCTTCTTACACATGATCCCATTTATTCCACTCTATTTTTAATTTGATTTTTTCCGTTAATCGGTGAATTTATTTTTTTTAAAATATGACTTCACTATATTTTTTTTCATTTTCCAACGATTCATTTGCATATCATAAGTGTTATATTTTGATGTGATTCAGAATTTTTATTAGAGTAAATCACACTTTGCACCAATATTTTTGGGTCGTTTTGCGATTTGGTCTCATTGTTTAAACTTTACAGGTTGCACTCATAAATTTTTAATTTGTAACGCTTTGCACCCACTTAACATTTTCCATCCGAACCGGCGTTAAGTCCATTCGGTCGGTTAGGTTCAAAACCAAACCGAACCGAAAAAACCGAAAACTGAATAATGTTTTTTTTTGAAACCGAACTGAACCAAAATATTATTTTAAACCGAACCGAATTAACCGAATTATTTCGGTTCGATTCCGGTTTCGGTTTAAAAAAACCGAAATTTTTAAAAATTTGAATTTTAACTATAAATTTTACACATTAATTTCATATATCAAAAAGAGGAATATCCCTTGATCATTCACTAAATCCAAATTAATAAAAACACTAAATCTAATTAATGAAAATACTAAATGGAAACACATAATCACGTAATCACTGGCGTAAATCTAAATTAGGAAAATCAGTTACAAATCAAATCCAAACAAATCATCAATATATATATATATAAAGGAGGATGCGGGCGTCTCTAGAATTGCTCGATTCAGTCTTCTGATTTTTTTTAAATTTCGGATAGAAAATATAGTTATAATTCGAAAAATCAGTTTGGAAGATTCTAAATGTAATACAATTCTTTTGTTATTGGATTCTAAGTAATATAATTATTTTCTTATTCAATGATCATAAAAAGGATAGGATTATATTTATTCACAGTTCTTTTCTTATTCAGTGATCATAAAAAGGATAAGATTATATTTACTCAACTAACAACAACCACCGATCATAGATAAAATATAATTTATATTTAAAATTTGTTAGCTAATACGTAAAATTCTTATTCTTAATTTAGTCTTATAACTCAACACACACTGTCTATGATTATATCTCCGAGTTAACTTCACATATCACTATGTTCTTCTGTCTATATATAAAACCTAGAGCACTAACTCAAGTTTAATCCGAAGATACTCCTTATCTTGCAGGTCAGTCGTATAATTTTCTTAACTAAACTTCGAATAGAAAATAAAATTGAAATCTAAATATTTGATTCAAGTAAAGGTAAAAGGAGTGCGAAGATAATACAATTCTTTTTGTTAGAAGATGGTAAAGATAATACAATTTTTTCCTTATTTGTGAATCATAAAAAGAGTAGGATTCAATTTATTATAAATAACAATCATAAAACAAATACAATTCTTATTTCCAGAAGTTATATAATTTATAATCTAATTCTAAGTAGTTAGGAAATTTGATATATTTATCCAATTATAGTTATAATTTTATCATGTAAATGATTCTTGAGAGGATGCGTGGAGTCTCTAGAAACTTTCCGTTTGATTTTTTTAATTTTTTGAGAGAAAATAGGTAAAGTGGCTAAAAATAATAATCGTAAAAGAGATGTAATTCTAAGTAGTTAGGAAATAGGAATTTAAAAAAAAACATAATGGTCAAAATCTATGAAATTCTAAGTAGTTAAGAAATAAGGATCTTAATAAAGAAAAGAGAAATAATTCTAAACAATTTAGAAATAGGAATCTCAAAAAAAAATATAGCTAAATATTATGAAATTAGATATATTTATCCAATTATAATTATAATTTTATCATAATTTATATGATTCTCGATTAGTATTGTGTTTGAGGGGAGGAGACCCAAATTAATTTTTATTTAAATAATAATAAATTTTCTATTAGCATTATGTTTGACGGGAAAACGGCTAAAATAATTTTTTATCTATGTTATAATATTTTTTTTTATTAAAATAGGACCACATCTTAAAATAATTTTTATCTACAATTTTTTTTATTGGATTCCAAAAGTAATACAATTCTTCTTCTTATTTAATTACAGATATAACTTTAAGTAGTTAAGAAATAGGAATTTTAAAATTTATTCTTTCATTTATATTGATTAATTGATATATTTCGCCGGGTACCCGGTCCTGGGCAGGATAATCCAACATGAACAAGACTTGCACTTATGACTTAACACTTCAAAATTCTAATATCCCGGGCTTAGAATTTTGATACCGTCGAGCCTGCATAGACCGGAAATTCTGCGTCGTCATGAATTAATTTTGATTTTAATCAACAGAACAACACATTGGCCAATTATGATCGGACATTCTCCGCCCCTCCTAACAAGTTATTTACGTTTATTATTTACATGCATGTTGAGAATCCTCCAATGATCCGGCGTCTCTAGAATTGTTAGATTTAATCTTATAAATTTTTTAAATTACAGATAAAAAATAAAATTATAATCTAAAAACCAAGTTCAGGTAATAAAAGGATTGAAAGATAGTACAATTCTTTTACTTATTTAGAAATCATAAAAGAGTAGGATTCTATTTATTCAAAATAACAATTATAGAACAAATATAATTAAAAAATACAATTCTTATTTTCAAAAGTTATAAAATTTAAAATCTTACTTTATTAGTTTTTTTGAAAATTTTATATCTAAAAAAATAAAAACCAGCATTTTTCGGAATTTCAAATTGTCTAAACAAGTTCGTATCGCTAAACTCACGTCGTTCCATAATGATGCGCTGTCATGAAAACATCTTTGAGATCTTCGCAACCTCATTCAAACAGTATACATGAACTTACAACCGATCTCCATAATAGTTCGATTCAGTCTTATAATTTCTTGAATGTCAAATATAAAATAAAATTATAATTCAAAAATCAAGTTCAAGGATCTTAAAAGTAATACAATTCTTTTTTATTGGATTCTAAAAATAATAAAATTCTTTTCTTATAATTTTCTTAAATTCAGATAGAAAATATAATTATAATTTTAAAAATCAGGTTCAAAGATTCCAAAAATTAATACAATTTTTTTCTTTTTGAATTCTAAAGGTAATACAATTCTTTTTTTATTTAGGAATCCTAAAAGGAATATAAATATATTTATTTAAACTAACAATCATAGGTAAAATACAATTATATTTAAGAATTGTAAGGTAATACGTACAATTTTTATTTTCGATTCAGATAATTTTCTTAAATTTCGAATAGAAAATAGACGATTGTAAAGATAATAATCAATAAAAAAATAATAGAAAAAAATTAGAACCATAAAAGAATAATAATTTTTAACTAATAAATAGGAATCGTAAAATAAAAATAATTAATAAATAAAATAAGATATATAAAATATGAATCATATATTGATTTTATGATAATGTAAATATATTGATTTTATGATAATGTAAATGATTCTTGATTAGTATTGTGTTTGACGGGCACGGGAAGCGGCTCAAACTAATTTTTATCTAAATAATAATAATTTTTCTATTAGTATTATATTTGACGGGAAAGTGGCTAAAATAAATTTTTATTTATGTTATAATATATTTTTTTGTTATAATTTATAATCTTATTTTATTAGTTTTTCAAATTATATATCTAAAAAAATAAATCAGCATCTTCCGGAATCTCAAATTATTTAAACAAGTTCGTAGCGCTAAACGATCAGGTCATTCCATAATGATCAAGAAAATAGCATCTCTATCAGGAAACATCTTTGAGATCTTCGCAACCTCATTCAAATAATATGCATGAATTTACAACCGATCTTGATAATAGTTCGATTCAGTCTTATAATTTTTTTAAATTTCGAATAGAAAATAAAATTATAATTCAAAAATCATGTCCAAGGATCTTAAAGGTAATACAATTCTTTTTTATTGGATTCTGAAAATAATAAAGTTCTTTTCCTATAATTTTCTTAAATTCAGATAAAAAATATAATTATAATTTACAAAATCAGGTTCAAGGATTCCAAAAGTTAATACAATTCTTTTCTTTTTGGATTCTAAAAGTAGTACAATTATTTTCTTATTTAGGAATCCTAAAAAAAATATGATTATATTTATTTAAACTAACAATCATAGATAAAATAAAATTTATATTTAAGATTTGTAAGGTAATACGTACAATTTTTATTTTCGATTTAGTCCTATAATTTTCTTAAATTTCGAACTGAAAATAAAGGATTGTAAAATTATTAATCATTAAAAAAACTAATAGAAAAAAAATTAGAACCATAAAAGAATAATAATTTTAACTAATATATAGGAATCATAAAATAAAAATAATTAACAAATAAAATAGGATATATAAAATAGGAATCATATATTGATTTTATGATAATGTAGATTAGTATTGTGTTTGATGGGCACGGGAGGCGGCCCAAACTAATTTTTATCTAAATAATAATAATTTTTCTATCAGTGTTATGTTTGACGGAAAAGTGGCTAAAATAATTTTGTTATCTATTTTATAATATATTTTTTTGTTAAAACGACCACGATTCAAAATAACTTTTATCCAATTATAATCTTTAATTTTATCATAATTGGAATAATTTTTATTACTATTGTGTTTGACAGTAAGGCGACTTAAACTAATATCTAAATTATAATATTTTGTTATCAGTATTGTGTTTGACAAGGGAGCGGCTCAAACTAATTTTGGTCTAAATTATAATATTTAATCTTATCATAAAAATAATAATTATGGATTAACATTGTCGATGAGGGAGGGCGGTTCGAACTAATTTTATTATTAGTATTGTGTTTGACAAGATGACCACTTAAACAAATTTCTATACTAATTATAATATTTTTTTTTATTAGTGATATGTTTAATGGGAAGATGACTCAAAATTTTATGTTATTATAATATTAATTCGTATCAAAATTTATAACGCTGCCGCAAATAATTGTTATGCTATTATAATATTAATTCGTATCAAAATTTATAACGCCGACGCGAAGCGCGGCTTCATACACTAGTTAATCCTAAAGCAGCTATCTAAAATCAGTCAAAACATGGAAGAGTAAAGTAAATAAATTAAATACAGACCTGGACAGTGGAGACCGGAGAGGAAGAGGAGTTTTGATAAACTGAATCAACTAAATGAATTCGTGTAATCGATAGAGTCGGTAATTCGTAATTGCCTGGTCGTGATGCGTGGTACTGGTTAGCTGTTTGAGTATTTAGGCCTTTAAGAGCAAGTCCAAGAGTGTCTTAGAGGATGCCCTATATAAATAATAAAATATAATGTCCTAGTAGTTTAGGACATCACTTTTATAAATTCACTCCAACAAAAAGCCTTATCCACAAGCCCTATTATTAAAATATTAATATTTTGAATGAAAAAGTAGAGGGAAAAGTAGTGGGGAGAGAGAGAATGATAATATTTTATTATTAAAAGTGAAATGAGTCTCAAGTAGGTGAGCCCTAAAAATAGGGCTGAAGTAAGTTGTCCTAGTGATTTAAGGCATCACTAGAACACTGTTGGAGCAATGTTTTCAATCAAATGCCTCAAATTATGACTTAGGACATCATTTGAGGCAGCTGTTGGACTTGCTCTAAGGTTAGTGACTTAGGCTTATTGCTGCTGGACATAAGGTGAATGTATATAATATATATATATTTTTTTATATTTAATAAAAGTTCGGTTATTTTGGTTTGAACCGAAATTTTATATCTAAAATCGAACCGAACCGATATTAACTTCGGTTCAAATCGAAAAACCGAATTAACCGAAATTTTGGAAAAAATGAAATCGAACCGAATCGAAATTGTACGGTTCGGTTCGGTTTTTCGGTTTCGGTTCGGTTTTGTTCACCCCTAGTTAAGTCTAACGGAAGGGAGGGGCAGTTTGGGAAAAATCCGCATGGGGTTTAATTAAATGCGGGTTTAATGAAAAAAGTCTATTTTAACGAAAAATAACATAAATAGTAAAATATATTTTATAAAATAACAAATAAATATTATAAATCACTGCCAAGGATTATAAGAAATTTATAAAATATATTTTAATATTTATTTTATTTTGAATTTTGAATATAGAAATATGTAAAAAAAATATGTGTTTTTTCATAATTCAATACGAGTTTTCCAGAAACCACATTTAAAGTTATATTTGGGGCTTCTATTAGTGCTAATGTTTCTAAGCTCGAACTGAAAACCGGTGTGCATTGTTCGTTACTGATGCTCTAAAGCCTGCTGCTTCATTTGAAAGCACCTCTTCATTTGCTGCAATTCCCTTACAACGAATGCAACTTGTGCCACGTTTTAAAATTTTATAAAATATATTTTAATATTTATTTTATTTTGAATATAGAGATATGTAAGAATAATATGTGTTTTTTTCGTTAAAATAGACTTTGAACATTTAATAAATTTGTTTGCTTTTATATATTTTTGTTAAATATATGTATTTAATAGATTTTAAATATAGGGATATGTAAGAATACATATCTCTATATGTAAAATAAAATAAATATTAAAATATATTTTATAAAATTCTTATAATCCTTGGTAGTGATTTATAATATTTACTTTTTATTTTATAAAATATGTTTTACTATTTGTTTTATATATTTTTCGTTAAAATAGACTTTTTTCGTTAAACCTGCATTTAATTAAATCACATGCAGATTTTTCCCAAACTGCCCCTCCCTTCTTTTAGACTTAACGGTGGTTTGGATGGAAAGTGTTAAGTGGGTGCAAAGCGTTACAGATTAAAAACTTATGAGTGCAACCTGCAAAATTTTAAATAATGAGACCAAATCGCAAAACGATCCAAAGATAGTGGTGCAAAATGTGATTTACCCTTTTTATTATTATTATTATATATTGTAGTTTGTATTGTAAGAGGTTTGTATTGGAGTAAGATCCTACGCAATATATATATATATATATATATATATATATATATATATATATATATATATATATATATGCCATTGCTCAAAATAGAACACTGTTAAAAAAAGAACAACACAAAACACTTTAGAATCAAATATAGAATCTCACCTAAAACTTGAATTAAATTCAAATTTTAAGCTGAATAACGTTTTATTATGAACGATAATAGTATCCACCATGTTTAATGATAAATATTTATTAAAAATAACACGATTCTATGTAAAATAATCATGCAAAAAATATATTTATATGATTCTATTCTGGATTCTATTATGGGTTCTGTTCTGGATTCTATAATATTTCATATCAATAATTTGGATGAGTTTAGATGTTAGATTTCATATATTAAGTTTAATTAGTGTTTAGCTATGTAGTTATAACCTTAATAAATAATTATTTGTGAAAAATGAAGTGTTATGACAGTGTTTTTAAAGTGTTCTGTGTAGAGTGCAACTCATATATATATATATATGTGGATGAACTCAGATTATGCCTAGATGGGGCTAGAAGTGTCAGGGTGGCCTTATAAAAGCAAGATAAAGTGTTGACACTTACACTGTTTGAAACTTGTTCAAGGCATGTTCATAGTCTTTGTGAGTCTGTAGTAGGTTTGGGATGGACTGCGTGATGGGGGTGTTACTATGTTAGGTGGGTGATCGATGTTATGTAGGGAACACGTAATGTCTTCTATGGAATGGATAATGTTAATGCAGGCTGATTTCTACTGATTTGTATTTTCATTTTTTTTTATTGTTATTTTTCATCTACCAATCACGGATTAACAATATATATAATATTATATGCTTTTAGTTACACTCTCTATACTTCTTTGTTTAAGATTATATATAAAATATATATTATTACAAAGAGATGATGTGTGTGTGGACGATGTAAAATATGTGCATCAGTCTCATCAGAATCTAAATTGATTTGTGCTTAATTAACAAATTTTAATTTAAATCGTTGACTTTTTATTTTATTTTTAAAGAAAATTTTGCAAATCTTGCATATTAGATGTGGGCTATAAGCCAGCCTGGTAGCTTACCATCACTGGCCAATCCATCACAGCAAGACTAGAAAATTATATATACTTGCTTATATGAAAGGCCCAAGGCTCCAAACCCAAGCCACCAACTTGGCTGTCAACCCCAACCAAAACATGCTATAACAAAAACCGGAAACTAAAGTGAGTGAACGACGAAAACCTGAGAACAATACCAACTAGCAGCGTACATATATGACTTATGACCTCCAATTGTCATATTCACTGGAACCTTTAATCCAGCACTACAGTTATTTTAAGACAATAATGATCAAAACCGCATAAGAGATTACAAACATGTGACGACTTCTTAATTTTCTTTTCAATTATGGGGCCGTTTGGCTGGACTTAAAAGAAATAACTTATTGCTTAAAGTGAAGAAGTGAATTATAAGTAAAAAGTTGGTTTAAACTTATAAGTTATTGAAAGTGTTTGGATACCCCTGACTTATAAGTCACAAATAAGCTTCAAATCAGAAAAAAAGCTAGGTTTCTTAACTTTTTTTCTTGGCTTCTCAAGCACCATTTAAAGTGCTTTTATAAGTTACCCAAACACCATGAAAAAAGCTGAAGCCCTCTTTTTTTATATAAATAAGCCATAAGTTGAGGTTGCCAAACACCCACTATGTTTTTTTTTTAACGAGTTAAATAAATTTTTTAATAGAAAATAGTCGAGTATAATAAATTTTACATTAGCTATTCTAGAGCAGATTTTCCGGGTCACTGCATCTTCTTTTTTTTTTTTTTTTTTTTTGCTAAATAGGTCACTGCATCTTTTACTTTCAAAGAAAAATTTATGAGGCATTCTGGGAGGAGCTCAAAAACAAATCTTTATGCGTTTGACGACGGCTCAGAACGGACAATATCTAGGCATTCTGGGAGGAGCTCAAAAACAAATCAATATTCAATCAATATCAATATACTTATATAAAGGAGAAACGAGGGGCGTGTAGGTGGCGTCTCTCACATCGCTCCATTCTATTTTTATAATTTTATGGAATTTTTGGATGAAAAATATCAAAAATTAGAACTACCTTTTTTAATTTCGGGTATATAAAAAGCAAGTTTCAGAATCTGATTTTGTTTCAAATTATTTATGGAATATAGTAGCTTGAAAGTTTTAATCTGATTTTGTTTCAGATTATTTAATTATGGGAAAGACAGATTATTTATGGAATATAGTAGCTTGAAAATTTTAATCTGATTTTGTTCAGATTATTTAATTATGGGAAAGAGTGGCAAACAAGTCTCTCTGCACCTATAAATACCCGTATTGATCGTAAGGTTTTAGATCATCTAAACACAACCTCCTCTCTCAATACCACAAACCTACCTGATAGTTCTATTACTCAATTTTTAAAGGAGAAGCGACAGGCGTGTGGGTGTCGCCTCTCACATCGCTCCGTTCTATTTTTCTAATTTTTTAAAATTTTTGGATGAAAAATATTAAAAATTAGATATACCTTTCTCTTGCTCGATTTCTAACTCGGAGGTGTCGTTCTTCTACAACGATAAATGAAGGCTGTTTATATACAGTAAAGGTTGTTGCAAGCAAATGTAGTTATAGACCATTATATTGGAGTCGACAAATCCAAACATGGGAAAAGAATATAGTCTTGACATGATGTTGATGGTTGATGTCAATAAATTAACTATTAGTGATGTATGTTTGTTGGTTATTCTTTTATAGTATTTGTTTTGTTCATCGGACATGTTTGTTGTTGTTAATTTTTATATTATTTACTTTGTATACATGAAAAAATTATTCATGCATTATCTGTTTGCTCCGTTCAAGCAATTTTTAAGAGGGTAGTTATATTTAAGTTAGATTTTTTGTGCACAATCAATTCAAAAAAATTGGAGGAAGATGACAATGTAAGAACATGATTACTTTTCAAAAATAAATTTTTAAGAGGGTAGTTATATTTAAGTTAGATTTTTTGTGCACAATCAATCCAAAAAAAATTGGAGGAAGATGATAATGTAAGAACATTATTACTTTTCAAAAATAAAAAAATAAATAAAATTAAGATTCGCCATGGTTTAAATTGTTAATTACGTGTATAAATTTATTTTCATTTTTTCACCATGAATTATAGTCTAATTTTGCAATTTTATATATTAGTATTGGTATTACATCAAGATTTTAATAATATAAATTTATTTTATCCTACAAATATTAACTTTGAAATATTAATATACTTTTCATAGACAGTCATAAAATTATTTTATTCTGCAAATATTAATATTGAATCATTAATATAATTTTTATAGGCCGCCGCAACGCGCGGCTTCTCAACTAGTATACTTATATAAAGGAGAAGCGAGAGGCGTGTAGGTGGCGCTCTCAAATAGCTCCGTTCTATTTGATATGGTATATATCTTGGTATAAATTAATCTGATTCTGTTTCAAATTATTTATGAAATATAGTAGCTTGCAATGAAAAATATTAAAAATAAAAACTATCTTTTTTGTTACAGATTAATTGATATGGTATATATCTTGGCATAAATTAATCTGATTCTGTTTCAAATTATTTATGGAATATAATAACTTGCAAGGTTTTAAATCTGATTCTGTTTCAGATTATTTAATTATGGAAAAGAGTAGCACACAAGTCTCTCTACACTTATAACTACCCTTATAGGTTGTAGGGTTTTGGATCATCTAAACACAACATACTCTCTCTCTCTCAATACTAGGGGTGTACACGGTTCGGGTTGGGCGGTTTGAAGAAATTTAACGACCCAACCCAATTAAATCGGGTTTTTAAATTGTCAACCCAAACCATAAAAATTATATTCATAACCCAAACCAATTTGTATTACTTCGGTTCGGATCGGTTCGGATCGGTTTGATCGGGTTATGAAATATAAAATAATTTCGTTTCCATGATCTAGCAAAACCAAATTTCGACACATCAAAAGATAAAACTTTAACTGAATGTACTATAGCAAGGTGAAATACCCAGTGTATACAAAATGAGTTAAGCACTATAACATCTTAAAAAACGTGCACTACTTATCAAAACAATTAAAGCTCGATACGATGTTAAGCTCGATACCAGAAGTTTCAAAATTATAGCAATAAATTTAAAAATTAAGTTGAACAGAAACAATTAGTAAAGCACAACAAATCAACAATTAGCAAAGTATAACAAATCAATAGATCAGTTAAATGGACTATGCTAACATATTATGGGTTACTAGGGTGGGGTGAATGATTTTTATATGTAATTTAATATTTTTTAATCGGGTTGGGTTGGATCGGTTAAAAAAAACCGAAACCCATGTCCAACCCAATTAAATCGGGTTACTCATTTTTTAATCCAATTATCAATCGGGTCAAAAAAGTTCGGATTGGTTCGGGTGAAATATGATCGGTTTGGGTTGGTTCGGTCGGTTTCACGGATCCGGGTACACCCCTACTCAATACCACAACCCTACTCGCAGGTGGTGCCGTTCTTATGCAACGATATCATAACCCGTTTTATCCTGAAAAGTTATCGTTTTACATATACGGTGAGGGGGAAAATACGTTTTATAAACAATTTTTCTTTGTCTATTTATCTTCTCCATCTAATACAATGATGAGTTACATTATGATAGATGTATTGAATGGCGATAGAGATGATTCATTGACAAGAGTAGGAGTTTGTTGGATGTAGGAGTAGACTGATATCTCGTAAATTCAAATTGATGTTTACGCGGACAACCAATCCAAAAAAATTGGGAGTCACTAATATACAGCTGCATGGATTGGAATTCATATGTCCCGACATCATTAATGTTCGTATAACTAGAACATAATGTTTATCCTTATTAAAACTGGGGATGGTTTCGGATTTACTTCTCAATAGCTTTTTTATTTTTACGCACTTATGTTCTTGCAAGCTTATTGTCTGTTTTATTGGTCAATCAATGTATATGGCTAGATGTTATCAATCAGTTCTGTTAAAGAGCCGTATGCTTTTCACATGTAGGGCATGGTGTATACGTCTAAGAAGTAGTGTTTGAAAGTTAATGACAAGAAGTAGTCCAATTTTGTAATTTTACATATTAATATTGGTATTGCATAGAGATGTTTATAATATAAAATTTTATTTTATTCTACAATTATTAATTTTGAATCATTAATATAATTTTTATGGACTGCCACATAATTATTTTATCTTACAAATATTAATTTTAAATTATTAACACAATTTTTATAGGGCGCCGCAACGCGCGGTTTCTCAACTAGTCTTTATGAGTTTGACAACGGCCCAAAACGGACAATATCTAATGTAGAGTTAATGGGTGTTGCGCGGCCCAACAATTACAAATAATTAACTTTACAAAAAGAAATCTGACATATATAATCAACGTGTCAAATTTCTCCAAATCTTATATTCTTAACCTTCAACGCATGTCCAAGTCGTTGTTAAGTTCGAAACATAATTTGAGAAAAGTTGGCTAAATTGGACCTATAAGATATTAGGTAAAATTTGTTGAACCTGTAACACACATTGAACTCTGATGATATTGACTGTATTGATCAGTTATAATTTGAATAAAATATGCTATTAATATTTATATTGTTATAAATAGAATATATCACTTCAATATGGTAATAAATGATATGTAATCTTTCTACATAATTCTTACAGGCCTATAGAAGTTCGACAAATATAGTCATCGATAGGAGTTTGACTAAAATTATAGACAAGAGTGTGGATGGTTGGAGTGGGATGTTTTCAATAAATCGGTATATTTTTATTTTTGATATGTCAACTCACTTTTTAGCTAAAAGTTTTTCATGATTGGAGTTGCTCTTTTAAGACATTATGTAAAATTTGATGTATCTATAACACAATTTCGTTTTGATGATAATGATTATATTGATTGGATATATTTTAAATATAGCATATTATTATTTCAAATTATTATAAATAAAATATATTATTTTAATATGATAATTGATGACGTGGCATGTGCTACAGATCTGTTTATTTGGAAAATATAGTCATTCATAAAAGTTTAACTAAAATACTCCCTCCTTCCCATTTTAATTGTCCACTTTGCTCAAATCACACATATTAAGAAAAATTAAATATGATATGTTGTTATCATTGTTATGCATTAATTATACAAAAACACTACTAAATTTTCATTCATTTTATTAAAAGTCAACATAGTTTGCATTGTAAATCATGAAAATTGTACATGCTAATAAATGTTAACATTGAAACTTGTATAAAATTGTATTGGACAAAGAAGTAGGACAAATAATATGGGAAATTTTTTCTTTGCAAAGTAGACAATTAAAATGGGAAGGAGGGAGTAATAGATAAGGATATAGTATGATTGGAGTGTGATATTTTTTCACGAAATTATTATATTTATTTAATTTTGACATGCCAACTTGTTTTTGAGTTAATGATTTTTGATGAAGTTCCTTTGAAGTAATTAATTTATACGATAGCTAATGATGCATATACGTGCTAAATAAATACTCTCTCTCTCCATCCCAATTTAGATAAATCTTTTGCTCATTTTAAACATATTACTCCCTCCGTCTCAATTTATAAGTCTCTTTTGAAAAAATTACACATCTTAAGAAAATGTAAGCTGAGCATTTAATTTTTCTTGTCAATCCTTAATAGTTGCATCGAATTAAAATGTGTTGTGAGTATAAGTCTACTAGTCAAATATTGGAAATTGTGTTTCAAGAGTATTTCAAGAAAAACCATTAAAATATTATTTTAAAAAGGTGGGGGACAAGTATTTTGGGACAAATAATGTTTTCAAAAAGAACTTATAAATTGAGACAGAGGGAGTAAAAAATATTAAATGTCTGTTCTTTTTTCATCTATACCCATATTTATTGTATTGACTTTTTATAGTATTTCATACATTGGAAATGATAAATATAAAAAGATAAAAATGTAAGATTGTTGATAATTGTGCATCGAAAAGAGAAAGTAAATAATTTTGTTTTAAAAGATCATCTAATTTAAGATAAGAAGTATAACAAATGATCAACTACTTATGAAATCGGAATACTTATGAAATTTACGAGGAATACAAATACTAAAATTACGTTGACAAGTCCCGTTTACAGTTATAGTGAATGGTGACGGACTGACGGTGGTGAAAACAAGATTGTTACTCCTTCCGTCGGGTAGATTTTTTACAGTTTTCTTTTTAAGTCGTCTCACTCATTTCTTTACATTACAAAATTTTCTTAAAATAGTTAATGGATTCCACCACTTTCCTACTTTTTCTTCATTTTCACATTACTTTTACTCCATTATCTCTATTTTATATATTAAAAATCAATTAAACCCATCAGTTCACTTAATTTTCTTTCTCTTTTCAACTACTTTATACATATTTCTTGATCTTCGTGATCAAATCTAATGTAAAAAATTAGGTGGGACGGTGGGAGTAAAAGAAACGAAATCAGAGGAGACAAAAATAAGATGCATTGATTTCAGTAGTACAATAATTGGTTGTGCTGTCTTTTCTGTTAAACAGCTGGATACTTTTATTTTTATTTTTATAATTTTGCGAAATTTTGTACCCGGTACCTAACTCTTTCTGCTTGGGCTAGGATATTCCAAATTATTTCACTTTATTCCTCTTTTTCATTAATATTAGTATTATTTTAACATCATTTCCCTTTCTTCCCGGCCTTCCCTTGTTCTATAAATCAACCCTTTCTCGACCTCAAAAATCTCTTCCTCCTCTCCTCTCTAGTCTCTCTTTAATTTTGATCTCTCTATTTTCTTGCTACCCATCTTTTTTATATTTTTTAAATTTGTAAATTTTAGAATATAATCTTTTTGCTATAGATCTGTACTGATGCTGCAGATTTGGAACTTGATGTTTACGATATATGTCACCTGTTATCAGTGAAATCCTCTGTATCGGGTTTATGATAAATACATATCTGCGACATCTTGTTCAATCTTTCTCCGTCTGTTTTCTCTACTGGTTCTATGATTTCTCATAAATAAATACCATCGAAAACTACATCTATATCTACATATCTAAATTTACATCTTATAAATATATATTGCATGGCTTCTTTGAGTGGAAACTCGTCCGGGTCAACCCAGATTCAGAACTCAGGTTCTGAAGGAGACAAGATGGATGAGAGGAAGAGAAAGAGAATGCAATCAAATCGCGAGTCGGCCCGGCGATCCCGGCTGAGAAAACAGCAACTTCTAGATGAGCTGAGTGGGCAAGTGAGTCAACTGAAGAAAGAAAATGAACGGATTCTTACAAAAGCCAACATCACCACACAACACTTCATGAATCTTGAATCTGAGAATCTCATCTTGAGGGCCCAGATGGATGAGCTGAGCCAAAGGCTTGAATCACTTAATGATATAGTCAAATACATGAACATGAACATGAACATTGTGAACACAAATATTAATAACAATAATGCTTATAATAATAGCGGTGAGATGTTGGAGTGTGACAATGTGTTTGGGACTGAAAGTTTTATGAACCCGTGGTACCTTAATCAACAACCGATCATGGCTTCGGTAGATATGTTTCATCATTAAGAAGTTGTGTTAAGGATTAGTTTCATGTTTCATTAGGTTGATTAAGGTTGAAGCAATGAGGTTGAGTTGTCTGTTCAGGCATAACATAATTAGTGAATAAACAAGTTGTGGGGGCCGATCTGTTGGAATGTATGTATGGCTGTATATGCAAGTGGCCTCTGCCCTCTGTGCTTTCATATATTAGAACTGTATTATTAGCCTTGCATTATTGATCTGTCGAGTTTCATTTTACAATAGTAGTTTCTTTAGTGTGTTTGTTGCAGTGTCTTGCGGTGAATTTTGATAAGGATTACAGAAAATAGGGATGATGAATTTTTCCAATAAACTTATGATGGTGATTTAATTGACGTTGTTATAATTTATTATTTCTTTCGAATATTATTCCACTTATTTATAGTAAGTTTATGATTTATGGATCATGGATGTCGAAAATATATATTGTAATAGAATAAATATGATCCATAATTTCATTTTTCGAAAAAGATTATATTTTATCATAGAACTCAGATAATACTCCCTCTGTCCTTTTTTAGTTATCACATTTCTATTTATATTGATCAAATTGACTAATCTTTGACTAAAGATTATAAGTCATCTTTTCATTATTTAACAAAACTAAAAATTACATTCTAAAATAGATTAAAAGTTATTTTCGATGTATTTTTTATTTTATCAATTGATAAAATTTTAACAAACTTCAGTTAAACTTTGATCAATTTGATCGACACAAAACCAAATGTGACAATTAAAAATAACGGAGGGAGTATTCGTTTTTTCATATAAAGGTTATATGCGTTTTATTGTTTTAATGCTTGATTTAGCTGGAAATTATAATATTGCGCTCACCAACCTGATTTTCTTCTTGGATTCGGCATCGTTGGGCCAGTAGGCCCACTTAAAATTATACTCATTCACCAAAAATTGCTTTTGGGTCACCGAAAATTTTACATTTGTCCGCTTTATTCAGATGTTTCATACGAATTCAAGTTCGAATTGTCTTCTTGGCAAGAAAAAGTTCGAATTGTCTTCTGCCAACCTTTTTAATAATAATATAAATTCAACTGTAACATCATAAAGGAATTTAGACGGGGGCACGGGGTCCTCCAAGACCTCCCTCGAAAGTATCCTTATCTTCATTTGTGTTTGCATAAAAAATTGTTAATGCTTTCAGTCTTCTCAAATACTAATATATATTACATCTAATGTATGCTGATATTTCTTATAGTTTTTTAAATATTACTCCCTCCATCCCGATGAATACTATATATTGGAATTGGACACGGAGACCAATAAAAATGTAAGATGTTAAATGATGGGATTCATTTATTTTTAATAATAGATTTGAGATAGTGGAAAAAATTAGTGGGTGTAATAGTGTTTATATTATTATAGAATGAAGATAGTGAAAGAAAATAGTGGGTGTAATAGTGTTTTATATTATAAAAAATTGCTATTTTGGGAATGTACAGAAATGATGAGATATTCCAAAAAAGAAACGGTATAAAATTGACTGAGAGAGAAGAGGTCTAGCTTTTTGGATTTTATACAAAGTCGATGCATCCACATTCCACACGTTTTTTATAACACCTGAAATGGAGTATGCATTTCCATCTTTAAATTACTTTTTTTTTTTAAAAGTTGGCGCTTCTAATTTGTTTGCTGGCTCCCTCAGGCCTCAGGTAATATCGATCAACAAAATGAGGCAGGAGGATCTATGTGCCGAAAGTTAGGCAAGAGCAAATCTCGATTTTGTTTAAAAATATATAATTTTGTTTTAAAAAAACATATAGTAGAATATTTATCTTCTATTTCTAGATTCATTTTTTTTTTGTTCAAAAAAAATATTTATATTTTTTTAGTTCAGCATGTAACCCTTTAAGTTACCAACTATCGAAACATTTCTACATAAGATTGTGAAGTAATCTTTATTGATAAGAAAAATAAAAAATGAAGAGAGCAGCTGATTAAAGAGAGAATTTTGTATTCTCTTGGTTACGGGTTCGATCCCCAAGAGGAGGAGAATTTGTAATTATGGCTTATGGATCAGAGCCTATCGCTTAAAAAAATGATAATTTAACATAATTGACAAATTTACTTTCAGCATCTGACAACATGAGCTACAAACATTTCAATTCACAGCAAGCAGCTAATTTAGAACTACATCAGTTAACTTGACTAAATAACCAAGCTATTTAAATACTCCTACACAACTTTAGATAGAAATCCAGCACCGGTTAACCAGATACATTTACACACTTGGTTCATCTACATCATCTGTGATTCTTTCATTCGAAATAGAGTTGCTATCCAGTGCTGGATCCACCGAATCATCTCCGAACTCTTCTTTGTACATTTCTTCGATCATTGGTTTCCATAGTCGGACTCGCGCATTTATAAACCAATTCGAAACCTTCAAATGTTGACAAAATTAAAATAAAATCGTGTACATGTCAATATTCAGTTTAAGCGAAAATCTATACAGAAAATGAAGGTGAAAAATTGAATTACTTGGTTCTTAGACAAGCCTGTTTGTGATGCCAGTACAAGCTTTTCAGAGTCATTCGGATATCTTCAAAAAGAAAATAAATAGTAATAATATTGAGTATCGGGACAACAGAGAATAAACCCTTAATCACCTGGGATTTTCAGTAGAATAAAAGTGAAAATAACTTACGGATGCAGAAAGTGTTCGAAAAGCCACGAACGGAGGATTGTAACTGAGTTCTCAGGCAATCCTCTAATAGGCCTCCATGTTTGGCGTGTGTTATGAATCATTCCTAGCTGCTGAAGCGACACGCGATTTTCTTGATCAATCAAGCTAAGTTGCGACAAACCCATGTTGATTCTTGGCATATGTTTTCTTCTTGCAACACATATTTGATGTATGATGGCATCTTTTAAGCTGCAAAAATGTCTTGACATAGCTTGAAGTGCAAGAGCCGTGTAAGACTTGCCTGCTTCTGCACCAGCTATGAGCTCAAACGAAGAAACCACCTCTTCCAGATGGTGATAATATTGCTCGAATCTTCTCTCAACCTGAAAAAAAAATTAAGAAAAAAAAAAACAACTTAAAACAAACAAACTTATATGAAATATTTTCTCGAATACTTATCTTACTGTTTTATTACATTATTACACACCTCCTCTAACAGAGAAATGAGCTTTGATAGTTGAGCTTCAAGTTCCTGTTTCTCCAAGGATAAAACACTGTTGAACAATTCTGATCTTAGCTCTGAGCAGAGTCCTATAGATCCTTTCTTATCAGTGGGAGATAATTTTCTGATATTTTTTTCATTGTTCAAGTAGACTGCTTTTTCACCAACACTAACTGCTTCTTCAAGAAGGGCCTGAGCTGGTTTTAGATATTTTGATTCCCCGATAGCAATCATATAAGACTCTGTTCCAAAGAAATTGGAAGATAATTGATATTGTGATGCTGAAGAGGAAGGGAAACAGCTATCCGATATCGCATACTCAGGATTACATGAGTAAATGGGATTCATGAGATTTGAAGTTAAGGGTCTTTGCATCCAAGAGCCTAGAGAAAGCGATAATTTCTGCGTGGGAGCACCGGGTTCATTCGATGTTTCAACAAGATTTGGCAAGTGTTTGCCTTGGTTTGAGTCGGCCTCATTGGCTTTTGAATGAACTTGAAGAAGGTTAGTTGATCTAGACATTCTCTCTTGAATGGTAGGAAGAGAGTGATGATATGCATTGCCTCTTAAATCAGCTGCAAAAGCGTTTAAACTTTGGTTTGCATATTGGGTTTGGTTTGAAATGTAGTCTAGATTAAGGAACTGGTGAAGGGTGTTTGATGTTGGGGGTGAATCTTGATCAGCCATGACTATAGTAGTGTGGGACTGTGGGAGAGAATGTTGTTGATATATTATATATAGGCTTGGAAAGTGAAAATTATGAAGTGGCAGCAAATCTATTACTACTATGTACTGTATGATTTGGTGAGTTTCAAAGAGTGAAAGACAAAGCAATCAACAAAGTGGAAGTCTGTAAAGAAATCCATGGATACAATAAGATTTTTGAGTCCTTAAGCAGATAAAGACAAGCAACTATCAAGATTTGAGTACCCAATTTTAAGTGATATAAGTGTCTTCGAGTGCACACACTGATCCCTACGCTTGTTATTTGTTCATTTGCAGAACAAAGCAAAGATTCTCTCCCTCCCTCCCTCTTTCTCTCTCTGTCTCTCTACCTCCCTCCTAACTCTCTCTCCCTCCAGCATTATATATTTTACACACTCAGAAGTGAGGAAAGGTAGCAGATAAGGTCGACCTAGCTACATGTATTAGGGAGCAGCTGGAGCTGTAAACCTAGAGACATAGACCCCTGCAAAATCTACAAAGCAAAAGAAAAGAAAACAAACAGCCAAGTGAAAATGTTGAAAATGACAAAGAGGTGGTCCTATCTTTCCTGACTACAAAAAACTACAGCCAAAATCACCAAGCTTTCAACTTTAATGCCTATTCTTACATTTCGTTGGAACACTAAAAAAGTTGTCTCAGCAGAGTCCTCAGCCTCGTCTCCTCTCTCTGTATGCATACGGGTGTTTGTGTATATTTATATGGCCTTGTGACCAAAGAAAGAACCCAAAACTAGATTGTTCTGCTGATTGGGATTCTGTCGTCCGAATGCAAAAGAACGAAAGAAAGTGGGCTGTCTTTTGCACACACACTCCCAGTTTTAAGATTGTCTGCTGCTTGTGAATCTGTAATCATAGAGGAATATCTTAACTTTACCTCTTACATGTTGCCATCACATAATTAAAGGATGTTGATAGGACACTCTACTAAACTTTCTCTTCCAAAAATTTATACCAACACAATTAACAATAATACTTATATGATTTTATTGTTGGTTTTCATGAGAATGTAATATATGATTTTAGTGAATTATGGTTTTAATCGAGACCTGCTGCTCTGATAACACTTTTTAGGATCCAAAAACTAACCACTATACGAAAATCAGCTACTTCTTGGAGATGACGCAACTATAATTTTTATAATGTAGCGGTCAGAAGATGCCGGAAACACCCAACACAATTGTCATCCCTGAGACTGGTTTGTAATTTATACAATAACTCAAAACTTTTCTTGTGATTAAAGTTGCTGCACAAACTGACTGCTACAAATCTGTACCATATCAATGTCTCTGTTTTACCTGTACCCTATATCAATTTCACCTATATTCTTCTCCTCTCTCCATTCACTATTCACATTACTAAATCCAAAATATACCTTATGGAGTTATACTTGGGTAGAGATAAATACGGATATATAGTACATATTCAATGAAGTCTATGACCTGCAAACTAGCGTTCTGAGAACCATTGGTTGCTTGAGCACATATCACAAGAAGCAAAAGTAGATAGTACATGATTGTTAAAATATGTCTTACATCCAGGAATTGCTGTAGAGACGCTTTAATAATTGAAAAAAGATTTGTTTCTTTTTACAAAGGGAATCAATGTACCACCAAAATAACTCTTCTAATTACAAAAGACTTGATACATCAGCGTCACATTTCTACAGAATTTGTACAACTGTTCCAGAGATGCCACAAAAAATATTTATTTTACATCTTTACATGCGGCAAGCTAAACTTCATTTTCATTATTGGCTACACTGCAAAATCCGTACCTGTCTCTTAAATTTATCACTACGCAGGTGCATGTTATCCGGTGCACAAGGCTCTCACACTATTTGTGAAGGTCTCGATATACACAACCTTACCCTTATTCCTCATAAGGTCCTGATGTACGCAACATTGCTCTTATTCTTCATATATCCCCCTTCTAATATACACAACCAAACATATGGAAATAAAACCATGGTTTATCTTGTCAAATGCCAGGAGCAACATTTGGGGGATAGCAAACTGGAACATTTTAGCCATGTATTAGTCATGGCTTGATGCCCAAGTCGAGCTGATCTTTAGTATTAGCACTGCAATACAAAATTTGACACTTGACTGTTGATTGTGAAATCACCGAAAGAAGAGAGATCATACGGTGAGGCAATTGCATTTAGACTCCCGTCTGTTTGATTGGAGGTGATAAACTTTTGCGGACATATGTAATGCTCATCTACACCTGACCAATTGTCACCATGCAAACTTATCACCTCACCATCAATGGCACCATCTCCCTGAGAGAGATTCTTGTAATCTGGTCTTGTTGACTCTTTCATATTTAGATCATATCTGGGATCAGCCCCTGGGCCACTGAATTGCCTCAAATGGTCATCATAAGTAGCTCCGGACATTACACTTTCCTTCACCTCTTCCTTCTTGTCTGACTCTAAATCTCCGAACTCCTCTTTGTACATATCTTCAACCATAGGTTTCCAGAGACGCACTCGGGCATTTATAAACCAGTTTGCAACCTGCCCCCAAACATAAACTGATACTTAGGAGTAATTAGCAAGTACTAGTGATTAAAAGAACTATTTTACTTCATAAATTAGCTTTCAGCCTCCCCGAAACAGAAATGATATTAACTAGTAATTAGCAAGTACTGGTGATTAAAAGAACTCTTTTTCCCCTTGCATGTCTTCAGTATGACAAAACCAGAATTTCATATATAAGTGTCTGGTGCATCTGTCCTAAACAACGTGACGCTTGAACTATAAGTTATAAATATGTCATTACTCTAGTAATTCCTGGTTACGTGAAATCTTGATTATAAATTGCTCACTGTGCAAGAAACTCTTGTTACCCTTGCATGTCTGCTGTATGAGAAAACCAGAATTTCATGTATCTGTGTCTGGTTGCAGTCCTAAACAATGCGACACTTGAACTCTAAGTTACAAATATGCGATAACTCTAGTAATGCCTAATCAAGTGAAGTCTTGATAACAAATTGCTCACTGTGCAGGCAAGTGAATTCAAAATCAGATGATATACCTGGCTTCTAGTGAGACCTGCCTTCCTCGCAAGCATAGATTTCTCTGAATCTTTTGGATAACTGATTGACGCCAAAAAATATAATCAGACCATACATATAAAGTATCAGAATATACATATGAAAAGTAGCTTCAGGAAACATACGGATTCAGAAAATGCTCAAACAACCAAGCACGGAGGACAGAAACAGAGCTTTCCGGCAATCCTTTTTGTGGCCTCCATGAATGTCGCATGACACCAAGCTGCTGGAGGGTTCTTTGTTGCCTAATATGCTTATCGACATAGCTAAGGCGAGGCAATAATGAACTATTTGGTTCATCATCTTGCTCCCCTAAGCTTTGACGGCAGACTTGGATCTGCCTGTTAATTGCATCACGCAAGCATCGAAATTGACAAGAAATTGTTTGGAGTGCAAGTGATGTGTATCGTTTAGCAGCCCCACATCCCGCAATCTTTTCAAATGATGTTTCTACAATCCTCATCTGATGGTAATACTGTTTATATCTTGTATCAACCTACAAACAAAAACATCATGAAACATAATTCAGAAAAAAATGTAGATAAACAGATATTTGTCGCTGAGGAAAAAAAATTACCTCCTTTAACAAGGACAATAGTTTCGTCAGCTTGCTTTCTTGATCCAGCCGTTCTGCATTCGGAAGTGCAACGGAGGAATTCATTGCAGACTCTTCAAGTCCAGAAAATTTTCCACTATCTAATCGAAGCCCGGGGTCAGACTTGATATACGAGTTACTCCCTTCACATTTATCAACCTGACCAATACATTTGAACTTCGGTTTCTTAAGAGCATCATAAACATTTACCACTTCATCAAGTAATTGTTGGGCCCCCTTGAGATAGTTAGAGTTTTCAAATGAATATTGTGATCCTTCAAATGAATAAGCATACTGCATTTGTCTAGAGCTATCAGAGTTGTTAAAATCCCGGAAGTTGGTTACATCTTCAGCGTTTCCATTTAAACCAAATGATAAAAACTCGCCAGTGTTTGATTCTTCATTCTGAGAGCCAACCTTCCCTGAATCTTTAGTAAGGAAATTAATTAGTTGCAAGGGATCTGAGTTGCCAAACTGGTACTGAATCGAAGGTAACTGCCTGGAAGACGTTAATTCTGCACCGAGGCTAAGAGATAATCTTTGCTCATGTAAATCTTCGCATTCTCTTGATGTTCTTGACAGAATATGCTGCTTACTAAGCCTGTTATTTTGTACCCTCTCCGCCATATTTACCTGCTGAGGTAATAATGGACTCACACAGTCGCTCATAAACGGAACAAACACACCCCTATCAGTGCCCCCAACATAAGGAACTCCATCACAACTTTTTGGAGATAGAGAACTTCCAGACTTCAGCTCTGGGTAGGAATCATCAGCAGATGTTTGGTTCAAGTAGAACATGTTATCAGGTAAGCGAGATAATTCATTATAAGAATCAAGCTTTTGGATGGGCACATAGGGAGCTCTCAAGACATGGCTTTCTTGGTTGCTTGAATTAGGATAATATGTATCCATACTTTCCCGGAACCTGTAAATATGCAGGAAAAAAAGTTAAGAACAGCACTTTTTATCCTCTTACTAATAATAATTGTTTAAAAAAGGGGTGATAAACAACAAGCTCGTATAAGGAGCTTTAAGTTCAATTTCGAGTTTCAGTTGCCCCTGCATGATTGATCAAGATCAAGTAACATATACACTATCGTTACATGATTGCAAGGACATATGTTTTACTGAAGAAGCACCACCTGAGTAGCCTGTGGATGATTAGTAGATATTAAATCTTAATCAGTTGGAAGTGAGTTTCTGTTCCGGAGAACATGATATTAGATGGAACTATGCTAAGAAAACATAAAGCTTCAAGGAAAAAACAATACACAACAAGATAAACACGAGACCTTGTGTAGTTTGGATATAATCTGAAATTGTGATATGCCAATTGTAGACAACACTGGAGGTTATTGATGATACAACATGCAACAAATAACAAATTAACAGAACACGAAATCACGAAGAAATGAAGTCGACACAATTGCAGACTGCAAAATTGCACTACAATTCAATACACAGATTATAAACCTATTAATAAATACTGAATTTTTCGACGAGTGATGAAACTTGAAAAGGTAAAGAACTGAGGATACCTGATATTTACAAGAAACTGAGAGAGGAGCTGCAGAGTTTGTGCCTGTAGATAATGAATTGAGAAGGTCCTGAAAGAACACAATGGCCTTAGTAAACCAATTCTTCCTAACAGGGAGACAAGAGAAATGGCCAAGAAATTCAAATAAACAACCCTACTTATCATTCAACAATGACAATGATAAAAACAATATAATATGCAAAATTATTAAAAAAAACATGATTGCCCAAAAACTTGAAATTCTTGAATAAAAAAGGTTTGTAATATGTCAAAGATCCTACCTTTCTGAGGTGGGGACAAAAGAAGAAGCATAAACTTGGCCACAAGGCTATTTCAAGAACTTGCAATGATATGAATTTCACAATTATCATATAAAATAAGAAATATTGTAGTTGGTATTACTGTTGATGTTAATAGTGTTTGCTTCAAGGGTGAGGGAGGTTTTGAGACCAGTAACCACCAGTTGGTACACCTTAAACCTTCATCTAAAGCATACTTGTAGTTGTGTGTATAGTTGTATAAAAGAATAGTATAATAGGATGATATCACAAAAACAAAGCAAGCTACCTAAAGCTTTGTCTGTTTTTTCAACAATGAAATAAATTTTATGTTTGGATTTTGGAAGGAGTTGGTGAAGGAGTGGCAAATTGGTACGTTACAGACGTGGCCTTGATATTTTTTTAATTGCTGCCAAACTTATTCCATTGGCGGCAACTCTCGAGTCTTTTGCTATCGCCTTAAAGTAAAGATTATACTTTGAACGCACATAAACTTCTTTTTCATGTTTTTTTGTTTGTTACACCTTTCCTTTGCATTTAAATATGTAACTTATTATGTTTGTTACACCTTTTCTTTGCATGAAAGAGTATATCTGTCCTTTAGAAACTAAAATAGCTTAAATGACCAACACTTGTTTGAAAACATGCACGTATTTTAAGACTCCTACAAAGTATAGTTCCATAACATTTTTTAATTTTTTTCTTTTTTCGAATAAAAGTTTAAACATCAAACTTTTATTCAGGGAAAAAAATTTTAAAAAAAAAATATTATGGAACTACACTTGATAAGAGCTTCAAAATGCGTGCCAAAAATAATGTAAAAAATCTGCTCGGACAGGAGTATTACCCATCCCGGAACACTCAATAAAGTTTACTCAGGATTAGAGAAAGGATAAAACTCTATTACCCAAAAAAAAATAAAAAAATCAACTACAATCCACTTTCAGCACAAGGTTTCAAAGATTCGACTAATGACTATTTTCATAATTACAGGGCTGCATTTTGATCTAGAAACAGAAGATACATCAACCCTTATATTACGCACAATATTTTACCTAAATATGCAGAGTTTTCCTCTGTAGGAACTAGGAACTATAAGTTGAAATCAATTTCAGTCAGCCTACGGAGAATGCTTAACTCCTCTTTCACAGAGTTGAATATGTCTGCATGGTCTTGTGGACAGAAGGTCCAGAGCTCAAAGGGGTGTGCACAATCATCAAGTAGTAAAGTTGTTGTCCCAGTCCCAGATGTGACATGTCTGGTTATGTGATTCCTAAACAGAAACAAATAAGCAAGAAGACGATTTAGGTGAATTCCTGATCAAGCAGAGAGAAGCACAAGAAAAAACATAACATGAGTAGAAGATGCTTAGTCTATAACAAACCATCGACAGCATTTAGCCACTTACAGAGAGTCCTCAGAACATCGTCTTCTGCCTCAACTTGCTTCCCAAACTTTCTAAGTGCAAGTGAATATATTGTTTTTCGTCTTGTAGATGTTCCGGCAGCCACAACTTTGACGGCCTGATTAAACAGCAACAACACACAATCAACTGGAAGCAGGGTTTATACTCTATAGTATTATCTATCGAGAAGGATTAGCACATAGATGGATCTACTTTCCAGAGAAAATGTTTAACTCTAAAAGTAAAAATACAGCTTTCATTATGGACTAAATTATCACTTTGTAAGATATTTTCATTGCAATGTGCAACAAATTGTAGATAGCATGTAATAATTAGATCTAGAATAATCAAACCAAGATATAGAACTAAAACTCAATGAATGATGGTAGGATACTAAAATTGGTAACAAAATACAATATTATCACATATATCATTCAACCTCCAAACTCTGACAATTTATTATCGAAGATCTATAAACTACACGCACACCATGTATCAAGCATCTACAAAGTATAATCCGAGGCATTCATATATTTACAGATTAGAACAATGAACGGCAGAAAGAAGCAAATTATACCTCCGAAAGACTATGGCCGTTGGATATCAATTCTCCAAGTTCATTTTCTAACTGAGATTCAGATGGAGTTTCAGCAATGCATACCGCCTTTCCTTCAATCAAGAATGTTATCTCCCCCTTTGGCATGCGAGTTGAGAACACTATTTTTGCATCACCTAGGGTTCCACGCCAGAACTAATGAGAAGTTATCATTTGATTAGTAAATCAAGTGACACAATTATCATTAGTAACATGTACGTTTAGATTAAATATTGAAATTCACCTCTTCGTGTATCTTAGTAAGCTCCCTAGCCATGACACATCTCCTAAAGCAAATCCAGATTTAATCATGATTGTACTATTTGTCATGAGAAGAATATTCTTTAAAATAAATTTTTCAAAGAATTTTTACACTTTGTGCAATTACACCAGGTTTTAAATAATTACTGTCGTAATGAATCTGATACAGATTTTTACCTAGAGTCTCCAAATACTAAAGAAGTCTCTTCAAGAAACTGGCAAAGCTTGTGTGGAGGAACAAAAAATATCTGGGTAGTTGCTTCATTTGCAGAAACTGACAACCTCTCTTTCCTTGTTCCCGCATGCTTAGGAAGAAATCCAACTGCATACATGCTGAATCTTAGCAATAACAACTCAAAGCTTTTTACGCTAGTAAAAGTGCACTGAATGTGTAAGAAAATTACCAAATGTGAACTCATTAGTCGGCAATCCAGAGGCTGAAACAGCAGCTACTAAAGCAGACGGACCAGGAATGGGTGTAACGAGTATATTATTATCCGTACATAACTTGGCCTGCATCAAGATTAAAAAGATGTAAAAGAAGGCTTGTGAATGGATGCAGCAGAAGGTACAAAAGCCTACTCCATTTAGCTATGATGAGTTTATTAAAGCAAGACTATTTGCTAAACATGAAGAGTTATACTAAGCATAAAGACTGATGCTAACAGAAAGTATGCACACCTATATACAAGAAATGAATTTATAACATATTTTGGGTTGTCATGAGACCTAAACCAAAGGAATTATATTACGAAAAAGAATAGTTCTAGTTTCGGTCAGAGCCGTAGAGACTAGAGATACCAAGTTATATAAGAATATTCTAGTTTTGGTCAGAGCCGTAGAGACTAGAGATACCAAGTTAATTTTCATGTGATAAAAAAAGGAAAGGAAAACCATCAGTTCAGTAAAGATAAGCTTTCTTACCAAATCCATTCCAGGATCACTAATGCCAGGTGTTCCAGCATCACTGATCAAAGCGACAATCTCACCTTCTTGCAACCTCTTCAACACCACTTGTTCCCTTTGAGACTCATTAAATTTGTGATAACTCAGCTGAAATTCTAAAGCTTACGATTAAATATACAGTTAAACAAATAATACAATTCTACTACAACATTTTACACAAGGAAGCAAATAGGACATACAAGGGGGGTTTTGATATCATAGTGTTGAAGCAACTTCCCTGAATGCCTTGTATCTTCAGAAAGTATTACATCTGCTGATTTTAAGACCCTCAGAGCACTAGCAAAAATACAACCATTAAATCATATCAATTAATGACCCCACCAAATGCAAATGCAACACGACATTAATCGATTAATCCAATTACTAGTACTCGGTCACTAAAGATTTATCCCTTAAAGAACATTGATTTTAATCACATTGCAATAAGCATTATTAAACCATCACAACCCGAAACTCGAAATTGGCACCAGGACACCCTAGTACTACATTTACGAGTTTGCAGGCAAGCATAAAAGAAATTAATTTTTAAAGTAAAGAGGTAGTATTTGGCACTAACCGAAGAGTAATATCTTCAAGATTGCCAATAGGGGTGCCTACAAGATACAAACCAGGCTTCAAAATTCCCTATAAAATGAACGACCCATATCACAAAAACAACAAATTATGCTAAAACCATTATAATTATAACAATAAAAAGAGGGTTATGAAATGTTCACCTTTTTAGATGGGGATTGTTGTTCTTGGGCAGTAAGGTGAGGGTGTTCTTTAGGGTTTTGAGGAGTGGAACAGAAAAATGAGAGAGTATTGATATGATAAAGGGTGGGAGTTGGCTTTAGTTTTGGGATGAGGAAGATGAAATTTCGAGGGGCAATACAAGAAGAAGAACGCATAAGCACAAGGGCTTTACTCGACATAACTGCTGAAGCTGCCATGTCACATATGGCTGGATAGATAAGTAGTAGAATTAGTGGAACACTGTCGTTTTGAGTAGTTTGGTTTATTTTATATTCTGGTTTATATTACCGTTATGCTGAGTACTAATTGGGACAGCTGGCAGTGGTCCTGCAGCTGGTACGCTGGTATATGTACCATGAAGTGGAAGGGAAAAAGCATGAATATTGATATCAGTTGTTTTATTATTGTTGTCTTCTCCTTCTCTTCTTCTCTCTTATTTCTCATCTTATTCTTCTTCCGTAAATGGCAATTGCCTAGAAGTAGATCTTGACTGCTTACAGTGGCATCAGAGCCATGACTGGGCCGACGATACAACAAGTTGATAAAGAGTTACGTACGTTAGCGACTACTGTGGATGAGATTCATCAAAACCTTACAGAGAATCAAGAAGAAACTCAGTTGCAGATCTCTCAAATTAATGAAAGACTTAATCTGATGGGAGACCACATGTCTACTCTCACAACTCAGATTCAGTCCGCAAATCAAGATATCTCCCTGAAGTTTTCGGAGTTAATGGGTGTCCTCAAAAATCAGCTACATGAAACCTCAACCAGATCTTTGAATAACTATGGCCCTCCAGGTACACAATCTCTTCCCCTCTTGTCTACACCCCAAACTGTCACACACCCACCTAGTGCTCACTCTTACATTCAGTTTGGGAATAATGTCTCTCAACCCCTCCATGATATTACACATGAGCTTGGAGCTCTGTCCTTTGGGTCAATTCCACATACTATAGCTTCCACCCACAATCCTCGACCCAACGATGGCCATCAACTCTTCACCAACACCACCCAAAACATCGTCACCCCTTTGCTCCCAGGGTTTCGTCTCTCCGACCACTCTGTTCCCCTCACTACGATACCCCAGTCTTATACTTATCCTACTCCGCCACTCCCACACTCCATGTCCACTCATTATACAGTGCCTCACTCTGTCACTCAGCCTCTTCGACCCCCATATTCAGACCACACCACCTTCAGACCCCAAACCACCCTCCAACCACATTATAAATTCCCAAAAATGGACTTCCCGCCTTTTAATGGCAAAGAGGTGAGGAGTTGGGTCAAGAAAGCTGAGAAATTCTTCATGTTGAACCCTCTCATGGAACCACACACAAAGGTGGTTTACGCTGCTCTCTATTTAGAAGGTGAAGCTGACAGGTGGTATCAAACGGTCCAGGAAATACATCCTTACATTTCTTGGGACAATTTTGTAGCTCTTCTTTTGCAGAGGTTTTCGACAGGTAGCCAAGAGAACTTGATTGGCCAGTTTAATAAGCTCACTCAGAAGGGTAGTGTTGATGACTACATAGCTGAGTTTGAAGATCTGAGAGGTTATATGATTTCACGAAACCGATTTCATACGGAGGAATTCTATTTATCGAGTTTCTTGAGTGGGCTGCGAAAAGACATTCAGCAGGCGTTATATGTATATAAGCCTCCTACTTTACAAGATGCTATGGACAAGGCCAAAGAGCAGGAACTTTTGGTTGCTTTATTAGAAAAAAGAGTGGAAAGCACACAAAAATCTGGTTACAAGGGTGGGAACTCCCTGATTATGGGAAAGGGTACTTATTCTGGCCATAAACCAGTTGGCGGCTCCCAATATACTCAAAAAAGCAAATCCTCTTCTACCAAATACCCATCAATAAAAAGAATAACTCCAGCTGAGATGGCAATTAGAAGGGAGAAGGGACTATGTTATAATTGTGATGAAGCTTTTGTACCAGGTCACAAGTGTGTCAAGCAGCAGTTGTTTTATGTGGTGGGAGATGAGAACACAGACAATGAAGGAGGAAACACACCTGATGAAGAACATGTTCTGTCATCCTCCGAAGATGATGGTTGTAAAGATGGTGAAGATGACTGTGGGGTATCCATACATGCTCTTAGTGGCACTCATGGATTACATACATTAAAATTTCAAGGGACGATGAAGGGTAGAAAGGTGGAGATATTACTAGACACTGGATCCACTCACAATTTTGTATCACAAAATCTCGCTAAGAACATGAATCTGAATACTGAAATTTGTAGCGATATGAAAGTCACTTTGGCTGATGGAACCACTCGTAATTGTGGACGGAAAATTATTAACATGAAGTGGACTATGGGAGGAGTTGACTTCACTTCAAATTTTCATGCTATACCCTTGGGAGGTTATGATTTGGTGCTGGGGGTGCAGTGGCTAAGACAAGTCAGCCCTGTATGGTTTGATTTTGATAAAAGGGAGGTCCAAATAAAATGGAAGGGTAAGATGGTGCAGCTCAAGCAAAATCTAACACCCCCGAAGGAAGTCAGGGTACAATTAGAGGATGATGGCAGGTGGCTCAAGAAAGAGGAATCATATTTTTTGGTGCAACTTACCAATGTTGACGCCAATACGGAACAAAAATCAGGTGAAATTCCAACAGAAGTTCAAGGGCTAATACAAGAGTTTGAGCAGATTTTTGACACTCCGAAAGGGCTTCCTCCCCTCAGGGCACAGGATCACTTCATCCCCATAATAGAGGGTAGCAAACCTGTCAATGCCAACCCTTACAGATGCCCATATCTGCAGAAAACTGAAATAGAACGTTTAGTAAGGGAAATGTTAGAGCACGGCATCATCCAGCATAGCAGCTCTCCTTATGCCTCACCAGTATTGCTTGTACGTAAGAAGGACAACACCTGGAGGTTCTGTGTCGATTATAGAGCCCTAAATGCTATCACGATCAAAAATCGATTCCCTATACCCATAATAGAGGAGCTCTTGGATGAATTGCATGGCAGCAAGTATTTTACCAAGTTAGATCTTCGAAGCGGTTACCATCAGATCAGAGTGCAGGACAAAGACGTACACAAAACTGCATTCAAAACCCACTTCGGGCATTATGAATTCTTAGTTATGCCTTTCGGCCTCACCAATGCTCCTGCCACATTTCAGTGTGTGATGAATGAGGTATTTTCCAAGCATTTACGGCAGTTTGTCCTTGTTTTCTTTGATGATATTCTAGTTTACAGCCCTGATATGAAGTCACATATGGAGCACTTGCGAAAAGTGTTTGAAATTCTTAAGCAAAACCATCTTTTTGTAAAGAAAAGCAAGTGTGCCTTTGCACAAGAACAAGTTGAGTACCTTGGTCACATCATTAGTGGCCAAGGAGTGGCAGCTGATACTCAAAAAGTGGAAGCTATGAGAAGCTGGCCAGTACCGCAAAATATCAAATCCCTGAGAGGATTTCTCGGACTCACAGGGTATTATAGGCGATTTGTGAGAGGGTATGGAATGCTGAGTAAACCACTCACAGATCTACTTAAAAAGGGGGCTTTTCAATGGAATGAGGAGGCTGACAGAGCTTTTAATCATCTTAAACAGATCATGAGTGAAACCCCAGTTCTCCGGATGCCAGATTTCACAAAAACCTTTGTAGTGGAGACAGACGCAAGTAAATCTGGTATTGGTGCTGTGCTAATGCAGGAAGGAAGACCTATAGCCTTCCTTAGTCAGGCTTTGTCACCTAAGAACATAGGTTTATCAACCTATGAGAAAGAACTCATGGCGGTAGTTTTGGCAGTGCAAAAATGGAGAGGATACTTAATGGGCAGGCATTTTGTCATTAAAACAGATCAACAATCCATTAAGTACTTTCTAAACCAAAAAATCAGTACTGTTGCCCAACAAAAATGGCTCTCCAGGCTACTTGGATTTGATTACAGCATAGTCTACAACAAGGGGAAAGACAATGTTGTTGCAGACCCTTTGTCTAGGTTGCATGGTCAACAAACAGTGACGGGGGAAGAAAAACAAGGGGCACTTGCTGGAATCAGTTTGGTGGTACCTAAATGGAAGGAGGATATTGTGAAATCCCTAGAGAATGATGAAGAGGTCCAACAGATTTTGACAACATTGGCTATAGACCCCTCAGCTGAGCCAGAATTCACTATGGTGGATGGTGACTTAAGAAAAAGAGGGAAGCTTTATGTAGGAGCTAGCAATGGGGTGAGGAGAGAAATTATCCAGAACTTGCATGATACTGGAGAAGGAGGACACTCAGGAGTAAATGCGACCCACAAAAGGATCGCTAATTTGTTTTGGTGGCCAAAGATGAGCCAGGACGTTGTAAAGTGGGTGCAAGAGTGTGAAATTTGTCAAAGGTTCAAATCTGAACATGTTAAATCTCCAGGATTGTTGCAGCCTATTCCTATTCCGAACCAAGCATGGGAGGTTATAACCATGGACTTCATAGAGGGGTTGCCAAGATCAGAAAACAGGGACACTATTATGGTGGTCATCGATAAGTTCACTAAGTATTGCCACCTACTATCTTTCCAACACCCTTTTTCAGCCACTCAGGTAGCCCAGAAATTACTGGATGTTGTCATTAAATTGTATGGACCTCCTAAAAGCATAATCACTGATCGGGACAAAATATTTACAAGCAGATTTTGGGCCGAACTATTCAATAAGATGGGTACAAGTTCTAATTATTCTACAGCCTATCACCCCCAAACAGATGGGCAAAGTGAAAGACTTAATCAGTGTGTTGAAATGTACTTAAGGTGCTTGGCAAATCAGAAACCCAATCAGTGGCATAAGTGGCTCAGCATGGCTGAATGGTGGTACAACACTTCACACCATTCAGCAATCCAAATGTCCCCATATAAGGCTCTGTATGGTAAAGATCCTCCTAGTATGAACTATCATCAAGCACAGAAGTCTTCTATTGCGAGCATAGATGAATTCATGAGGAACAGGGCAGAATTACAGACTTTGTTGAAGCGAAATCTTGTTAAAGCTCAAGAGCGTATGAAGCACTATGCCGATAAGAAGAGAAGTGAAAGAGAATTCAATGAAGGAGAGGAGGTATTTCTGAAGTTGCAACCATACAAACAGCACTCCCTCAAAGATTCCAGAGTTGAAAAGCTGGCAGCGAGATTCTATGGACCTTATACGATCACCAAAAAGGTGGGGAAAGTAGCTTATAAGTTAAACCTGCCTAGTACAGCAAGGATACACGATACTTTCCATGTATCACAATTGAAGAAGAAGCTGGGGACTGGGAACTTCCTTCAAACTAAACCCCCAGGAGCTGAAGAAGAGAAAAGGGACAGGAAGCCAGAAGCAATTTTGGAAAGGCGGTTGATTAAGAAAAATAACAGACCTGCTGCATTGGTACTGGTCAAGTGGACAGATTCATTGCCTGAAGACTCTACTTGGGAAGAGTATGAAAAACTGATCAAGAAATTCCCAGACTTTAAACCTTGAGGTCAAGGTTTTTTTTCAAGGAAAGGGTATTGTCACATATGGCTGGATAGATAAGTAGTAGAATTAGTGGAACACTGTCGTTTTGAGTAGTTTGGTTTATTTTATATTCTGGTTTATATTACCGTTATGCTGAGTACTAATTGGGACAGCTGGCAGTGGTCCTGCAGCTGGTACGCTGGTATATGTACCATGAAGTGGAAGGGAAAAAGCATGAATATTGATATCAGTTGTTTTATTATTGTTGTCTTCTCCTTCTCTTCTTCTCTCTTATTTCTCATCTTATTCTTCTTCCGTAAATGGCAATTGCCTAGAAGTAGATCTTGACTGCTTACATGCCATTCAACTAAACGGGCTGTGTAGCTAACATCTATCCAACCTCCAGGTGACCTTCATGTTTCTTCTTTTTATTTTGTTTGTAAAAAAAAAAAAAACTAATGTACCCTGAAAAGAGAAAAGGCCCAGGCGTGTCAATGTCATTTTCAGGAAAATAGTCTCAATAGTTATTTCAAAACGTAATTTGGTGTTAGTATTTAATTTTTTTTGAGAAAAAATATGATTTGAAGTTGTATTTTCACCTGAAATTATAATTTAAATTATATTTTTGTCCGATATTATAAACACAACATACAAATTGTATTTGAAATAACATTATTTAGAAAATGATTAAAGAAAAATCTTTTCCTACAAAATAGTGATATTTGAGATTAATAACTCTATAAATAATTCAGTTTTTAATAAACTAAAAATTACACGAGTTTCATATGAAAACTCAGTGAGGAGATTTGTCAATAATATTTTGTTGTGTGGATTTGTATTTTATGTATTGAACATGGAAGTCATGTTCAATTCTTTAAATCTCAAAATTTGTATGTGTAATTTAATTTATATCGGTTTTAAAATATGTCGAATATTTTTTATGTCACTTTCGTGTGTGTATAATATAAATATATTAATAAAATCTAACTAATATATATTCTAAACTTATATTTTTATGTAGTATTTTATATGTGTATATATATATGTTGAAATTTAATATTAACATAATCATATGTAGAATTTGTAGATTTATATTATGTAATATATGTGTGTGTATTATATCAAAAAATATATTTTATATCTATATCGTTTATCTTCGTGTATATAAAATCAAAACTCATATCCGAAACATTTGACGTCCTGTTAGTTGATCTCTAAGTAAATTTGGACAAGATATTGCCATGAACAAGGCGAATGATAGGGGTGTAAATGAGCCGAGCGGAACTCTAGAGTGCTCGTGTATCGTTTGTTAAAAAATTAGCGAATTCGAACTCGAGCTCGAGCTTGGATCGAGCCAAAAATACTGTTTGAGTATCGACTCATTAAGGAATTACTCTATTCACGAACGGCTCGTGAACCGCTCACGAACATGTCTCACGAGGTGTCTCACGAGTTTTTGCTCACGAACCGCTAATTAAGTTACGCTCACGAATGTGTCTCACAAATTTTTGCTCACCAACCACTCATTAATTTTGTTCACGAGCTTGTTTAATAAACTTTGCAAACGAGCTAGTTTATACTCATAAATTTATTTACGAGCTTGTTTGTTATTTAATTCAATTTAAAAAAATTAAAATTCTAACAATATATTAATTTATGCTCTTAGGAATCATAAATTCATAATAAATCATCCATTAATAAAACTCCCACATCCACGAGCCATGTTCACGAGCCAAGTTCACGAACTCATAATTCGAACTTGTTCGCGAACTATCGAGTCGAACTCTACTGTGCTCAAGTTCAGCTCGTTTCTAAAACGAACCTTAAAATTGTGCTCAAGATCGACTCGTTTATGATCGAACCGAGGTCGAACCGAGCTTTTTTCGAACCGAACACCGAGCGGTTATCGAGCGTATCAACTCATTTACAGCCCTAGCGAATGATGTCTTATAAAAGATGCCTCTATTAATTTCTATTTAATTTTTATTTTTGTTACTTTCATTCATGACAAGATATGACACATAACTCAATATGTCGTAACAATAAAAATAATAGATCACGACCGATAATTACACTTTTCGAAACAAAAAGAATAATATAACAAGACCATTAATGTTAAAATAAACCTGAGTTATTTAGCAAAATAAATAAATAATTGGAACTACTACTATAGTTTAGGATTATAAATTAGTAACTAAAAAATACTTCAGACTGTGTGTTTTAGTTTCATATCATATATTCATATGTATAGCAGAAGATATAAGATATAACACCCAAGTACCCAACTGGTCATACTGCCGTTTTTTTAAGTTTGGTCTTTTAGTTTGAAGTTTATATTTTATGTTGTACTCTATAATACAGGTATAGCATATTAGCACAAGATATAAGACCCGATTGGCCATGCTTGCACGGGGCTTAGCGCACATAACAATGTATTTTAGTTTGTTCTATAGTATAGGTATAGCATAATAGCACAGGATATAACATCCAACGGCCATGCTCTTACTCGAAACAATTCCATACTGGTTGACCAGAAAAGCCACAGAGGCAGCTTCTTAATTTACAAGAAATGTGAGCACATATCAAGCTTAATGTAATTGAATCTGAGAAAACAGGAGAATTGAAGCAATAAAGTTTCTTCTACTTCAACTACTTCCTTTAATACCCTCTTTTTTTTTTTTTTTAATATATTGCACAGGAATGAGTTGTTAGGAAGGTTTGAACCCAATCACACTTTATCATCATGAAACCACCACCTTGTTTCTTTTGGAGATCTACCGTTCCTACATTTTTTCACATAACGATCGTTGTCAGCTGGCCGTTGCTGCACATTAACAAAGAGAATACACGTTAGTATATTTTTTATACTACACAGTACACACGAGTCCAGTATTTGCTAAAAGATATTAGGGGAGGCAAATAAATGAAATCTGATTAATTTTGAACCAAACCTTCTCTGTGGAGCTTGACAACATGGAGAGAATGCTGATGCAGACAGAACTTACTGTCATCGCTGGAGACCATGAATCATACAATATATCTGTATGAAAAACATTAGTCAAGTGGCAGCATTATTTAGGTACAATTTAGGCACTTGGCTAGTAAGTTACTAAAGGACTACATCTGCAAATTAAAAAGGAGTACTCCCTTTTACACCATGAATTCTAGCAATTAGACAAAGTAAAAGATATCAGTTCATAGAGGCGCATCATAGGTCTTAGATAGAAATCTAATACTTCAGTAAAATATACAAGCTCAAGAATAAAAATTTAAGCCAATAGGACAAGTAACATCTAGGACTATTCATAGAAATTATGTCAAGGCTGTTAACATATGAAAGTAATCATATTTTGAGTACTCAAATACAGAGACAGATCTATGAATCCCTACATATCTTTCGACAAATATAGAAAACCTGAAGCACAAACAATTGAATGATGTATGATGGTTTTGCAGTATTCCAACTGTTGCTTAGAGCAACTCCAACAATGCCTCTAAATGACGTCCTTTAGGTAAAAATTAGGGCTTTAGAGAAAATGAATGCTCCAACAATGTCCTATTGGGGCCTTAAAAAACTAGGACAACCATCACATGGCTTATTTTTAATGCACCACTTTCTATCAATAAAAAATTCATTCCCTCCTCTTTACACTTCCTTTTCCTCCTTTTACACTTCTTTCCCTTCTTGTAATTCATATATATTATTTTTTTAATAATAGGACATGAGGATCTGGCATGTTGTTGGAGTTGATGCATGTATATATTATCCTAAATCACTACAACATTATATTTTATTATATTTATAATGCATTTGCTAGGGCAATGTTGGAGTTGCTCTTACTATTAGTTATTTAAAAACATTATAGAAATTGGACCACACATATAAACACTGAATGTGGCTTTAAACTTGACCTTGGTCCTTCGATCTAAGCCCTATGGAACTCAACTATGTTTGTCTTCTCCACATTTTATGGGGTCACAGGCCCACAAGCCATGAAGCATATACCATACACCAGCACTACTCAACATAAATGACAAGTCATTTCAACACTATTAGCAATAGGAAAAACACCCTGCCACTCTCAGCACAGATGCTAGGACAAGTGTGCAGGGACCCGCACAGAAGCCACCTGTGCTGTCCACATTTTCTAGGAGGGGGTATAAGGACGAGGCAAGGGAATATAAAGCAAAACCATGGGAAAAAGAGCTAATTAACAAGAAAAATAGAAACAAAGCAAAGTAGATATACATTGACAAAAATGGATTCAGGAGGGCATGCTTTTTGGTAACTGTCTTGTGGGAGAGTGCAATTCTCTCAAAATATTGGCTAAAACACATTGGTGTTTACCGTTGGTTGTGCATCAAGAGGAGTCATATTTTGTTCTTATCTTTCAAATACAGTTCACTTTTATTTTCCCAAATACTTTAAAATTCTCAAATGTGTTAAATCAGTTGTCTTTATATTGTGTTTTATTTCAATCCATTGCAAATATGGCATCAGAGCCCTCAATTGATGAATGTGGGGAGCATCGACGCCGGCGATTGAATGTGGGGATCAGGTAAAATCACTTCCCCAAAAGCAATTCATATCGTACGCCGCTAGTACTTTGCAAGAACAGTGGCTAGACCATAGTCAGGAGGGGAGAGTTTCGGAATATCAGTAGAAATTTAATGATTCATTAGCTCAATTAGAGCATTTCCATTAGGGTTGGCTAACATAATTCGCTAAAATAATATTAAATACTGATTATATAAAAAAAATTGAAAAGCGTTATGCTTCGACGGTACTGGCTATATTGATTAGCAATATTTTAAAATAGTTTGTAATATTATTTAAGTTGTTATAAATAGAATATATCATTTTAATATGGCAATAGATGATGTGGATTCTTCTTACAAGTGTCTAGAGGTTCGACAAATATAGCCAACAACATTCAGAGGTTAACTTAAAATTTATAGATAAAGGAAATATCTCACTGGAGTTGAATTTTTTTACACGATTTCTATATTTTTATTTATAGTATCTTTTAACTACTTTAAGCTAAGGACTCTATATGATTAGAGATTGTCTTAGACAACGTATCTGAGGAATTGTCCTTGGGCCAGTTTCTTAATGGGGCTCAAGGAGAAGTGAAGGCTGAGGTCCGTCTAGGGCCATGGTTGTCACAGCACTAAGTCGAGGCGAGTCGATGAACCTCTGGCTAGTTGACTAGTCCTAGACTGGTTGACAAAAAATATAGTTATAATTAAATATAATATTAATACACACACACACACACACACATATTATATAATTTAGGCTTCTAATCCAAGTTTCCAACATCTACTAAAATCTTGTATTTTTTTAATTATGTGACAACCAACAAGTAATTAACAAAGTAACTTGAATTTATGAACATAATTTATGCAATTTTATTAGCAAAAAAAAAAAAGAGATAGCAAGTTTAATGTGTAAGAACATAGCCGGATGTCAAGTAAAAACATAGCAGGATGTCATGAACTATGAAGAAAACAGAGGAGCAGTTCGGCAGAAGAAGATCTGGAATCGTTGAAGAAGCCTTAACTGATGAACTCGTAACCGTTTCTCTTCTTACATGTTGCTCTATCTGGAAATTACGGCTGGGTGATTGTTTTTTTTTTGTTTTGACCAAGTTTTAAACGAGTTTGGGTCCAGTCGACCAGTCAGTCTAGTCACCCGAAATATGGGTTTTCTCCCGGTCGACGTAATACCTAAACTAGTCAAACATCGTGACAAACATGATTAGGCCCATTTGGGTGGACCATGAAATGAAGTTAGCCTTAATGGTAGAACACAAGTAGATTGGGCTCAGGTCATAACTTAGAAGGAAGAATGGGTTCAAGCCCGAATAGTAATATGTAAATATGGAATGTGGTTATAAACTTCAAATGGCCCTTGGATCTAAGCCCTCTGGAACTCTGCCATTTTGTCTTCCTCATTTTATGGTGTCACAGGCCCACAAGACATGAAGTATATAACACACACCATAAAGACTGATGTATCATGCTGGCAATGCTATTTAATTTGAAACATATGGAAAAGCATAATCCCACAAAATAAGTTAATTGTGTATGTGTGTCTGCACTTCACCAAGTCATTATAATACTTAAGGTGCTCAGTATACACAGCAAGCAAAGAATATTAAATCAACCACAAACTTACTTGGCCAACATAATTTGCATATATAACCAAAGTAATAAAATTATGTTACTCAAAACAGTGGAGAAACGAACCTAAACAGATGTGACCATTGCTATATATGTGAGGATGAAGTGGAGCCGGAGGGATAAAAACAACCTGTCCAAATTTAACATTAAAGATCCATTACATAACGCCTTACTAACTCTAGAAAATGGAAAATAGGATGGCTTATATTAACATGCTAGATTGCAAACTAATGCAATTCTAATGAAATTGTAATTTAACTGAGCTAGAAAAATTATTAAATTTGTCAATTCTAGAATTCTATGACTTGTCCAGGGTTCTCTGTCTGGTTGCCCCAATATAAGTAAACTAATGTCCATATACAAATATTTTTCTTCACCATGAACATTATCAAATTTGACACGATTCATAAGTCAACGATTAAGCGAGAGAATTGATGTTCTAGTTCAAGCCTAAAGTACTGTTTAAGTCATCATTAGTGAAGCTATGGTATCTATCTTGATTCCTCTAGTTATGTGATAACAGACAGAGATGTAATCCATGTAACGACAAAATTGTCAAAATCTTCAAGCTCAAAATATATAGTGCTTTTATTGCAAATACCCAAATCTAATTCAGAATAACTTCTTACAAGTTCATCTAGTAGGAAAAAGACCTCAAGTAATTCAATTTACACGGAATAGCAACACTATAAACAATCTAGACTATTATTTAGACACCGTAGATAGATCAAACGTAAATGAAACACTAAACTTCGAGCCTTTTCCAACCCCTGCTAAATTCCATAGTGGTCATATAATAGCAGAGCACAAACAAAACACGAAAACTAATAAAACTCAAAGAAAGAAAAAATCAACCTGTGGAGCTTCCATGGGATAATGCTCAGGAAAATCAACTTGAAGCTGGAAGGTTTCATTAGCATACAAAGTCCCAGGTGCACCATTCACTTCAATTACCCATCTTTACTCCATAACACAGTATAATAATATTAAATTCATCAAAACAATAATCAAGTGAACAAAAGTAAACAAAATAATCGAAAAATATAAGATGAAATAAAGAAAGAAAGAACCTTTGAAGATCATCAGTAACTTTGTGCTTAAAGCCAACAGGCGGATTAACTTGCCATTCAACTAGCTCCTTCTGTAAACGATTGCAAGCGATCTTGCTCAAAGCCTGAAGATAATCAAACAATATGTGTATGAGTATAGAATCAGGGAATCAGAAAAGTAAAGGTAGCAAGTAATAAGTGAGAATGATTGAAAACCTTGGGAGTAGAAGCTGAAGGGCTGGTCATGGCTTTTTGATATACAGGTACATATAGAGATACAGACAGATGTGTTTAAATATACAGCGCAGGGAAGAGGTCTTGGTCCCTTGGTTTTGTTGCAACTGTTAGACTGATTTGTTCATTTCTTTTATGGCATTGTATATTACTACATGCTAAGTACGAAAACTTAAATTTGATGTGTTTTTATTGGTGTGCTTGATGTGAATTGTATATGAGTACATGCTAAGTACGAAAACTCATAAATTTGATGTGTTTTTATTGGTATGGATTAAAAGAATGTAAGCTAATTAAAATATGAAAAAATATCAAATTTTATGTTTGTTATGTGTCCATGGACACACCATAAAAAACCGTTCTTTTATTTATTTTTATCAATACTCCATCCCATTTGTTTTATTTTAAGAATTTCTGAGTGCGGGATCAGATCCTCAGCAAAAAGTGTAGAATAATTTGGTAAAGCACTGCCCACCGTTCTCATCCTCCCCAAAGTCTATTCTACAACTATCCCCGAACATTCTACCTTTCTCGATAAAATTCGTATATCATAGTATTCCAAGTCCTATCTATTCAAATCTTCTTAAAACATCTTTAGAGGAAACTTTCAGTTAATAAATATAACATAAAATAAATGAGATATTTTGAAAATTAGTACTCTCAAAAATGTATAAAGTAATATAAAGTGAGAGGAAAAAGAAGGAAAAGTGAGTAAAGTGGTGGGACCCATCAATATATAACTGATAGATTTGTAAAAGTGGATGAAAATAGTGGATGGTTGGGATTTTTATATTATAAAAAGTTACCATTTTGAGAAAGTTTTGTAATGTATAGAATTGAGTGAGACATCCAGAGAAGAAAAGTGTATAAAAATCAGAGGGACGGAGGGAGTATATTTTTAAGAATGTCAACCCCAAACTAGTCTTTGTACTCACTAGTCTTTGTCATTTATATTATATTATATTGATATATGAACTAGGAAAAGAAAAAAAAGATAAAGATAAATTAATAGGTAAATCGATAAAGAGTCTGTGAGAGTTTTATTGGAATTAAGACAAGGCCCTGCTCCTGGGTCTTTGTGGGAGGGAAAACAAATGAATGAACGTGAAAGCATTTCGTCCCACTTTTCGAGTGTGAGTATGATATATTTCCACTTTCACTTGTTTTCCTCCTTTAAAAAAACTCTGAAGCACAAATAAACAGAAGTGAAAGTTACATAACTTTACTTCTTTTTTCACTTATTTCCCTCCCTAGTTATAACTCGGGAGCAGGGTTTAAGCTAAAGACGTAGTTAGTGGAAAAAGAATTTAGACAAGATGAATTTTAAAACAAAAATGAGTAGTCTGTAATAAAATAAATAAGTGTTTTGGAAAAATTTGAAGATAATATAAGAAAAAGATAATAATATATATTATCTCATATTTAAAAAAAAATAGTGAGAGTAAAATTCATCGTTTTGTCTTAATTATTTAAAATTCTTGTTCTTGATGAAAAAAATCCTCAAATGATAAGTCATTCGTAAATTATTTTTATTTATTATTTTTATTAATAATTCATAAATCATTAATAAATTGGAATTAACTAAACAGATATTTTAAATTATCAATTTATCATTAAATCATGTTAAATCATAAGTCGTTATTTTAAACTCCGTCACATGGCGTATATGTCTTCCGCCAAGTAATTGTAAAGCGTCAAAATTCAGGTATATATATATATATGATGAAAAATGTTTAAAGTATTGTTTTATTATTATTTAATTAATATAAAAACAGATAAGTTTCCATCATTACATCTATCAATTGAAAATTTTGATATTTTTTCTGACAAAATGTATTCATTAAAACACTAAAACACAGTGAAGACAAATCTCCGAATCGACAACACAATCTAATTGGAAAATAAAAATGAAATAAATAATTTGTCATTTTATTTTCAAATTGCTTAACAAACAAAATATAAATATTCTTGACAATAAAATGATTTTTCCCATCGCCACCGACATTCCTGAAATTTTGATTTAGGTCATCCAGTTTTATGCAGTGTTGTAAAAAACGGGAATCAGACTTAGTCGGCAAAGGCACCGTCTAGCGATTAATCGGATAATCGGGGATTAATCGGAGTGATTAATCGGAATCAATTTAAAGAAAAATATAAATATATTTATATTTATATTTATATTTACAATAGATTTATAATCATATAATTCTATAAATTAAAAAAAATCAATGATCTTATCTACAAAATATCTATTTTCTAAATATTTAGGCCAATTCATAAGACTATAGTAAAATGTGTCTTTAAATTAATTTTTAAATTTTAAATTTCTTTACTATGATTTTTAATTTTTTTTAATTTTACCGATTTTTGCCGATTTTACCGTCTTTTGACCGATTAATCCTGTCTTTGATCGATATTCTAGGAAGAACCGATTAATGCTTAATCGAGACGGTGGCCGACCGAACAGCGATTAATCGTCGACTTTTAGAACATTGGTTTTATGTAAAAATGTCTATTAGATGTTTTTTTACTATTGAAGATAAAATCATACAATTCAGAAGAAACTAGTAGATAATGTATATACGGCAATTCTACCTAGTAGATTTCACTGACATGTTAATAAGAAAAGGATTTCCATGAATATGTACATAACTCAATTGGGTTAGCATGTGTTGTTGGCCCATATTACAGTGAACCCGTATAAGTTCTGAAATTGGGCTGAAATATACGCTGGCCCGTTGCTAAAATATGTTTAGGGTCGAATTCCATCTTGCGTTGATAAATGGTGGGCCACTTATCTCCAAAATGATCCATCCATTGTTTCTGAGTGTTGTAATGAGGCAGGTATTGCTTGATCTTGATCCCAGCATCGTCACAAAATCTCAAGATCTGACGGTTCTGATCGCTTAGATATTTCAAAGTTTGTGTTTCCTCACCACCATCCAGTGCGGACCTAAGCAGAGCCACCAAGTAGAACACTTCTTCATCTGGGGTCACTACTGAACTTCTTTCATCCCACCTATATAAACACAAATATATTTAATAATGAGACTGTTGTTCGAAGATTCCCGATTTATTAAGTAAATTCTGATTAATACGTAATTAAATTTTATGAACTATTTTACAATTTTATTAATTTTACTTTAACTAAAATTCTCGATCTATCACACGTTGCATTGTTTTGCATGAATGGTAGTTAGGATATGATGGCAGAATTCAGAAACAGAGAATCAATATTTACCCAGAAAGATGATGATGGGTTGTAAGGGCAATCTGTATCGGAAGCATTGCGGTACTTTTTTTAACAAGAAGACATTCTAGGGTCCCATCTCCAAGATCTCTCCTGACATGAGAATCTTCCCGTTTGGACCATCTCTTCCTACTACTGGAGTACTATTCTCCCGGTTGCTTTCACTCAACTTTTTGCTTTTGAAATTTCTGTGATTAAAAATCTGTTTATCCTTCATAGCAATTCTTTCTCGAGGGTCCTGTTTCCTGACAACCATATGTCGGGAGTGTTATCTAACACACTATACGTGAGCCGTTAAATCTATATTTTAATGGTTCAGATTCAAATTTTCTTTTAGTGGATCCTCTATAAATATCCGCGGAACGGAAGTTCGCTTTTTCGCAGATAATATTCGCAGAATGGGAGTTCGCTGTTCGGCGGTAATATCCGTGAATCCATTAAAAAAAATCGAATCTGAACTCTTAAAAATATTGATCTAATGGCCCTCGTACACTGTTAGATAACCTCTCCTGACACACGGTTGTCACAGAACATGACCCCTTTTTAAATATCTAATTATATTCCTAGTGTTATCCTAGGTGGACCGGGGGAATGAATTATTAATTGTCGTTTACTGTGCATGTGTGCCACATGTCCGACCACGTCAACTACATACTTGCCCCACTATGTTGTTTCACCGAGTGGACTACATTCTGACTTATTTGTCCTTAAAATTATCGTATGTGGACCCGTACGTGTTGACTGTTTTTTCCTATGGTAAATACTTGTGCTATGCATATGTTGAAACCTAAGAAACTGTTTCAAAGAGAAAAAAAGAAAAAGAACTTAAAACTTCAAAGAGTAAGGACTCACTTGTTTTTGTTCATAGGGTAGATGAGAATAGGCCCACTGGTTTTGTTTCCCAGAATGCCCCTGAACACTCCTTTATCGAACTCATCTATTCTTGATTTGGGTATAAATAAATTAAGCCAAGGATGCGGCACCTCCCACAAACCCTTGGACCGGAGTTTCACCTCTGCCTTGTGAACCCGGTTCAAGAAATTTACATATGGAAGGTCTGTTGTGAACTCTGTTGCTGGTATATACTGCAATTCCTTTAACAACTCCCCTACTTCCTGCATGTTCATTGCCAAGTACAAGGATCTTACATATCTTCCTTTTTACTCAACACACATTCTCATGGTATTAAAAAAACACTAAAAAACAGGACTTTCTGTCAGTAAGCTCTTTATTTAAACATATATAATTGAATAAGTAGAGCAAAACTGAATTATTAAGTTAGCATAATTAGGGTGGCCACTGCTACTGGACGGCGATATTGTTTATACAAATATAACACTCTGAGAATATGATAAAGTTAAGTTGATAGATTTCAGAAGATCTTGTATTCTTCTTTTGATGCTGTATATGAATATTATAGCTAATACCGCCATAAAATATTTGTATTTATAGACCCAACACTGTCACAGAATCTAGGAGTAACAACAGTATCATGAATGGCAACCCTATTTATTAGTATTATATTTATATATATGGAGTATACAAAACAAGGCTCGACAGCGATGCCAGTAGAATGTTTGAACCCTATTTATTTATATATTATAATGAATTATTGTTAGTTGAGTTTGTGAATTAAAAGAAAAAGCTATAGATGCCGGAGTCATTTCACACTTTAAATAATGAAATTAAAGATATGGGTTTCTGCATGCATGTTAGAGTATTAAATATATAGTATATACTCATGTAAAACATTTGCATGTAAAATTGGATATAAATTTTTTCACAAAATGACGGAGTTATATTTGGATATGGACCCTCCCTCTATTTACATTAATAGCACTAATTAAAATATTGCATCTCAATCACTTTATTATTTTCTCCTCAATTTTGTACTCAATTTTCTGCATGCATCGCTGCTACTTATACATATGTATGCGTGTGCAATATATACCTGATCGATGGTATGGGCACTTGATTGGTCGTAATTTTTGGTAATTTCCAAGCAATACAAGACACCTCCATTGGCACCAACGACAGAAGATATCTTGACAGGATTACTGGGTGAGAAGAATGATGATCTCCAGTTGTTAATGAGACCTTCATCAACTATAACAAAACCCTCAACATAATCGAATTTCTGGGCAGCTGGTAGCATATGTAGTGAAATCAGGTACTCTTGGTCATGTGTAAATCTCGAAAAGTTCGAATACAGTAGCCGGATCCACCTTACCTATATATATAAAATAACAAAAACCAAAAAGACAATTAGAGATAGAGAATGGGACCATTTACATTATATGCGTAGAAGTTGTGTCAATATTAATGCCAGCTTTTGAGGAGCCGTTTGTATGATGAGGTAAAAAAGCCTACCCGATGGACCCAATCCTATGTCTTAGGTAATTAAATGCACATTTGCTACAAAGCTTAACTTTTTAAAGTACAATTACTGTCTACTGATAAAACATGTTGAACTCAGAACTCATTAAAGTAAATTATACGCACGCAACTGCATAACAAACTTACCCTTTGTGGGGCTGATTCAAGTGCAATTCTAGCTCTGGTGATTATCCCAAACTGGCCTAGCCCACCCAGAACAGCGTGGAACAATTCCGAGTCCTGTTCTTCTGAGCATGTCCTCAGCTCTCCCTTTCCTGTTTGTCAAATTAACCCTCTCAAATGTCAGATCCATTGGATACACAGAGAGAGAGAGAGAGAGAGAGAGATTGCAGAGAGAACGTACCTGTAACAACGTCAAGCTCGTAGACGTTACTAATCTGAGGACCATGATTAAAAGCCTGTCCACTAATCCCAGCATTGGACAAAGTACCCCCCACGGAAAGGTACAAATAATCCGTCCATGATTTCGGTGCCACTCCATACCTTAGCGTGTAGTTGAGCACATCAATCCATAATTCTCCACCCCACACATCTACGTATTTTAACGACTCATCAACTCTCGGCAGCTGCTTCGACCCACTCATTTCAATCACAACACCGTTCTTAGCGTGAGCCTGTCCATTTATCGAATGCCCGTGGCCTCGAGCCGAGACGGCCCACCCGTGACCCGATTCGTAAGCCGCTTGAACCAAACCTCTAATATCATCAGCTGATGTGGGGTGAAAAATAGCTAGAGGCTCGGCTTGATTTTGGCCTCCAAAATCGCGTGACGCCGATTCGAGTTGGGCCGGGTCGAGGCTGAAGCGGTGGTCGTTGATGCCGATGAGCTCTCTCGGGTCCAAGCTCATCAATCCCACGGTGACTATTAAACGACATAGGGCTAGAGTTAACACAAACTTTGTAGCCATAATATCAAGAACTGAAATGTTTGCTACGTTAAAAATATTGTACAGAAGGGGAAATTTAAGAGGTGAAGGATAAGTAAATGTGCGCAGCAGCAGCCGGTTAAGATCTGGTGGCAGGGGCGTGGGGATCGAGAGGATTTTGCTAACGTAAGCCGGATTATGCCCTGGAGATTCACTTACTGCACAAACATGCACAGCACAGATTTAGCTGACGTTGAGTGAGATGGCAAGGAAGAAAAGAGATTGTGTGGTCTGTGAGGACACTGAGTCTTCTTCGAGGCCTTTGATTTTAAAGAATTGCTGGGATAATGTGTGGCATACAAGAAAGAGGTTCTGAATTTATAGGACAAGGCTGGGATAGGATGGGATGGAGTCAATTCATAGAGAAAAGTTCTCTACACAAGACTACAAGAGTGAGATTAAGATTTAAGAGATTCACGTGACAGGCTTAGTAAGCAGTCGGCCACTAATTCACCATTGGGGTATTACAGATCAGTGTGTTACTCCCTCCGTCCAAGATGCTCGGCACGTATTTTAATGCTCTCGTAGAACATAATTTGATAAATTATTTTGAATTTTTATTTCTTTTGAATAAAAATTTGATATTTATATTTTTATAAAAAATAATTAAAAATACATTATAAAACTATGTTTTATATGCGCGTTAAAATGCGTGTCAAGCAGTTTAAAAAAACTGTAAACAAATTAGAGGGACAGAGGGAGTATGTTGTAATACTCCCTTCGTCCCATTTTAGTTATCACCTTTGGGTTTGTGCCAGTTAAATTGACTGAAGTTTGACTGAAATTTATTAATATTTTATCAAGTGAAAAAAAATAGAAAAATATGTCAACGAAAATAATTTTTAATCTACTCTAAGATGTGATTTTCAGTTTTTTAAAGTAATGAAAAAATGACTTATAATTTTTGGTCAAAAATTAATTAATTTGATCAACAAAAATAGAAATGAGACAATTAAAATGAGAGGTTATTATCGAGGAATGTAACAGGAGTATTTGAGAGACGGGAAGAGCATTCTCGTTGGAGTACGTTAAAGTTGGGTTAGATACTTAGATTTGATATATGCTATCAAGTACTAGGACAGTGACGAAGACATTATAAATTTTTATAATTTTTGATAAACATTATCATAAGTCAAAAATTACTCACAAATTTATTTTTATATTTTTAATAATTCATAAATCGTTAATAAATTAAAATTTTCTAAAAAAGATATTTAAATTTTAAATTTATCATCTTAAATTATGTTAAATTATAAATTAAACTTTAAACTCATTCAGAAGGTCGTCGGTATGAGTATGATAACCAATTTTGCACGAAAGATGAAAAGATTAAACTAGGTTAAGTCGTTAACATATACTCCCTCTCTGCGTCTCAATTTATAAGTCCTTTTTAGAATAAACACGCGCATTAAAAAAATAGTTGGTTGGATATAATTTTATCTCATATATTATTAATTTGTACATTGATAAGGAAGAAAGAGTTGATTTTCAAAAAAATCACAATAAATATAGAGATTTAGTGCATTGAGAAATGAGAATAATGTTGAGTTTTAAAAAATTCATAATTAATATAGAGATAAATTTGTATTGAAAGAATAGAGGGACAAATATTTTGAGATAATTTTTTTTTCTAAAATGGACCTATAAATTTAGAAGGAGGGAGTAAAAATAATAAAATATAGAGCGCAGAGAGTAGGGTTCATTGTTCAAGACTGATTGGGGCAGTACATGTTGCAGGCAGTGTAAACAAAAACAACGGGTTTTTATGCACATACTCGTGCCATGATTATTAATGAGATTTTGACCCATAAAAATCATCTAACTCAAAAAATCATTGTTAATATGTGCCCTAGAAAATCCGTAGTTTGTCTCAGTTTTGTTGGCTCTCTTAGGGAAAACCATCACACCAATCAAAATTTTCTAAACATACTAAATTTCGACAGCAGACAAACCCTTTTACATTAACGGTCTTTCTAATGTGTTTAGGGTTGGCACACAATAATCACTAAATTCTATAAAAATGGCCTATCTTGATTGGTGGAGTTGATGTGAATGCAGGAAGTCCATTTTCATTTATTATTCATCCACCAATCAAAAAAAATTATTTTTATTGGAGTTAACAGTTAGGGAATATTGTGTGCCCTTTAGCCCCATAGAAAATCCCTTACACTAAAAGCAAAACAATGTGATACGGAGGATCTGTGTAGGGACTCGTGCAGAATACTGTAGATTAACATTCATGTGGTGCCTACCCCTGACCATCTTTAAATTACTGCCCTGCCACTAGTCTAAAGTCTAAACTAAGAATAAATATCCCTACTACTATAATAAATCTAATTAAAACATCGGTAGGGAACCGGAATTCTGCTTTTTTATCCCTTGTTTTTAAGAACTCTTAGAGTGAGATGGAAATTAGAAAAGATAGTCTTTTTTTTAACATTTTTCTTTATTTTCTTTCTAGTAACACTCCTCTTCTCTAAATTAATTAATATTTTAAAATTATTGAACCACATCAATAATTTATAATTCATATTATATAATAATTAGTAACTTATAAATCCTAAATTACATCACTTATAATTTAATTTCTATTTTAAATAATATAAAAAAATATCATATATAATCTATTTTTTACGTTAAGTAATAAATAACTTTAAATTTAACCCAACACTACCGTTATAGAGTATATGCTGTGGACGTAGATATCCAATTAAAAAAAAAAAGAGGATTTCCCAATATGCAAATTTATCAAGACTCACCCAGCTACAAGATCACAGCTCACCGAGTAGGCCAGTATGTAATGCAGGAAACAGTCAAGTCATCTTTCGATTATTTGATTCTGTTATCTGTAAATAAAACTACACTCAGAAAACAAGAACCAGCAAAATATACTCCCATGATCCTCTCATCTTTTTGCAATTTTTTAATATTACTTAACACACATTTTTAAGACGTTTATAAAATATAATTTCATAATTAATTCTTAAAAAAGTTTTGTTTTTGAATAAAATTTTAAGCATAAAATTTTTATTCAAAAAGAAAAAAACTAAAACAATATATTAGATTAAATTTTATGAAAATATTAAAATATGTGTTGAGCTCCGTCTTTCAGATGTAATCAATTAAGTGGGACGGAATATATTATTACCGACCAAGAGAAGCATGCATTGGCTCAACCAGCTCTGATCATCATGTTACATATACGCAGAAAAAGATTTTATGTGTATGCATATCACATGCATGATGCGTGCCATCATTCCAAATTTTTTTGCTTTAATACAGAGATCTTCAACGAAACATGATTTATCAGGAGTTTATCAAAAAGAGGATTTACAAATAAAAATATAATTAATAAACTGATTAAAAAAACTTTACAGGGTTCATCGAATAGAGTATATTTTAAACAATCCCACCACACCACTTCTGATGAATTATCTCATACTCATAACCACCTACACATGCACTCAGACAATTTTTCATTCGACACGAAAACACAGCACAAAAACGATATGAAAATTTAGTGTTTGTGTTTGTATTTTTAGTACACAACACAAAAAATACATGAACACGAAGTACATGACTGAGATGTAGTGTCGGTTTTGTGTTTACCCTTAGTTACACGACACGACACGATGTACACGAAATAAATATAAGTTTATAATTAAATATTAATATTTAATTATAAATATGTATATTTATAATAAATATACGAAGTACATGACTGAGATGTAGTGTCGGTTTGATTTTTAAGTGCACTGACACGAAAATATACAGTACAAACGAATTTACAGCTCTACTTGCACACTCCAATATAAACATCATCACATCATCATTTTGTAACGTACATCAAATCAATACCAATCTCATTTGTTACTTGCTACTAGTATTTCCTTAGACTGATATAAACTTGGTCCCTAATTTTTATTGGAATCAGCTGAATAGACTGCACTTAAAAAATAACATATCAAGATCACAAATATGGAACCAATTATGTAGGCAACTGGACCAAAATCAGAAAACTTACATAAACTTTTAACAACAGGGAGGGTCATTCTAATTATTCCTGAACACATGTTAACTTGTGTTGTAGTTGTTCCTCCAGAAACAAGTAAACAACAAGAGGGGTGGGGCCGCAGGGACGTATCCAGGATTTCAAAGAAACTGCCGCAGCCAGAGTCGAACTATGGTTGATTCCACCAAAGTCCCCTGCTCGAACCATGGGGGCAAGTCCTCGATTTGTGAAATATGTATACTATAAATTACTAAATACTATGCAGCTCACCGGGGGTAAGTACCCCCACTGCCCCAGTGTGCATACGTCCCTGGGTGGGGTATTAATGCGATGACATATAATTCTCCACTCCAATTATTCTTCGACTATTATTTTTATAATTGTTTCGTAATAATTCTTTTTGTATATTTGAGTTTTCGTAGTAATCAGTTCTGTTTTTGTAAACATATATTCTCAAATTTGTTCCTTTTTTTTTATATAGGACTTTAATCTGCTCTCCGCCAGCATTTGAGCAGCGATGGAAGTACATTCTTAGCAAGTTGAGGCATGTGTTGGTGGATTTGATATCAAAAGACTTCACCTGGACTCTACAAGAAGTCCTCCTTGCATATGTAGTGAAATCAGGTACTCTTGGTCATGTGTAAATCTAGAAAAGTTTGAATACAGTAGCCGGATCCACCTTACCTATATAAAATAACAAAAACCAAAAAGACCATTAGAGATAGAGAATGGGACCTTATACATTATATGCGTAGAAGTTGTGTCAGTATTAATGCCAGCTTTTGAGGAGCCGTTTGTATCATGAGGTAAAAAAGCCTACCCGATGGACCCAATCTTATGTTTAAGGTAATTAAATGCACATTTGCTAGAAAGCTTTACTTTTTAAATGGTACTCATAAAACATGTTAACTCAAAACTCATTAAAGTAAATTAAACGCAGTAACGCACGCAACTGCATAACAAACTTACCCTTTGTGGGGCTGATCAAGTGCAATTCTAGTTCCGCTGATTATCCCAAATTGGCCTAGCCCACCTAGAAGAGCATGAAACAATTCAGAGTCATGTTCCTCTGAGCATGTCCTCCTCAACTCTCCCTTTCCTGTTTGTCAGATTCCCCCTCTCAAACGTCAGATCCAGACGATACATACGCAGATAGAGATCTTAAAAAACAGAGAGAGAGAGAGCATAATATACAAGTGACGAACAAACGTTAAAATCAGTAGTGATAGTTGCACATAATTGTATACAAAAAATTTATACATAATGACATGACAATTGATGTGAAGGTTTTAATTGGGGTTGTTGATGTGAATACGGGAGACTCATTCTAATTAAAAAACAGAATTATTCCGCAATTAAATTAAATCGAAGAAATTGGTATAGACGTATTCAACCCCCCCCTCTACGTCTGATTAGACCTAACAATTGGTATCAGAGCTACGTTGATCGATATACATATCTGAGATCCGTTACCAATCTGAAAAGCTAGATGTCCGTACAATCGTAATTTTATCTGATAACAATGTCGACACACAAGTTAGGAATCAAAGTACCTCCATTTGACAAGAATGACTACAACAACTGGAAAATGAAGATGTTGCTGTACATCAGAGTTGTTAATCCCATGTACATTGGGATTCTGGAAAATGGTCCGTTTGTGCCTATGAAGATTATTCCTGAATCTGTTGAAAATGGTGTTCGCATTCCACAGAAGTCTGTTCCTAAAGAGAAAAGCGAATACACTGAGACTGACAAGGAATATATCGCACATGATCATAATCTGCAACTCATAATTGTTGAATCAATGACCAAGACTATGACACATCCACTTCAAAGCAGATGTGGGATACTATAGAGGCATTGATGGAGGGATCTGAAGAAGTCAGGAAAAACAGATACGATATGCTAATTGCCAGATATGAAGCATTTCAGGCAATACCTGAAGAGAACATTTCTCAAATCTACGAAAGGTTCATGTTGCTGTTGAATGAACTTACCCTGCATGGAAAGACTTATCCACAGAAAGAGATTAACAGAAAGTTCTCATTTGTGATGCCACCCCATCTAGTTGTGAAGACTGAGACCATCCGTGAAAGAAGCAACTTCAGAACTATGACTTTGGAAAAGCTGTTTGGGAAACTGAAGACGTTTGAGATGGAACTCGAACAAAGAAAGATTATATATGGTAGTGGATCATCTGAAGCCAAGAGTATGGCCTTACAAAAGACCACTGCACTTATTGCTGATCAACCGTACTTTGGTTATCAGCAAGTAGTTGAATATGGTATTAATGATCACACTGTTGCTCAGAGTGATTGTTCATCTGACAAAGCTGATTATCCTTCTACCAAGTCTGAGATTGTAGAAGCTGAAATTGATGAAGTTTCTAGTGAACCGGAGGATGAGTTCTATACTCAGGAAGAGCTGGAGCAGCTGGAAGATAAGTCCATGGCTTATATGGCTGCAAGGTTCAAGCACATCAAGTTTAGGATGAACCCCCGGTACAAGAAAACTTCAGGAAACAAGTTTCAAAGTAAAGGAGGATACTCAAGGTCAGGGTCTAGAAGTACTGGCAGTTACAAACCAAACATGTACGACAAGAGTAAGGTCAGATGCTACAACTGCAATGACTTAGGTCACTTTGCAACAGAGTGCAGGAAACCCAAGGCGGCTCCTGTCAAAGAAAGAAGCAACTCATATGATAAGAAAAATTCTTATGAGGATCTGAAGAAAGAGAATGAAAAGCTGAAAGCTAAGTTGGAAGCAATGGTAGCCAAGCATAAAGGAAGGGCTTACATTGCTGAGGGAAAAAGCTGGGATGACACGGATTCTGATGATGAACTTGTTCAGAGCAATTATGCATTTGCATTAATGGCTGACACTGTCGAGGAATCTCCATCTCAGGTATCTCCTGAAATTTCTGTTGATGACATGACTACTGCTGATTATAAAAAGACTATAAATGAACTAGGTCAAGAGATGTACAACTTGCACACTAGTTTATTAGCTTCAGAATCAGATAACTGTAGTCTTTCTCTAAAGATAGCTAAACTTGAAGAACGCATAGACGAATTAGCTTTAGAGAAACTCATGAACACTAACCTTAAAGATAGAATTGAATATCTAGAGAATAAGGAGAAGTGTAATGCAGAAATTGAAGAATCCCTTAGGTCCCAGATAGCTGACCTAGAAACTAAGCTTAAGGCCTATCAGACATCTGATTTTCTACAGAAAGAGATCTTGGATAGTCAAAGGGTCGATAAGAAGGTTGCTATTCGCCTTGACTATAGTTCTTTAGAAAGTTCTAAAAGAAAGAAGAGAAAAGAAAATGAAGGCATATTTGTTTCAGCAAGAACTGAGAATGCTCCTAAAGGAACAAATGTACCTAAAATTCTAAAAGAACGCCAAGACCCCTATCTTTAGAAAGGCACAAACAGAACCTCTGATAGAAGAAGACCTTGTCATCAAGGAAGAGTTGAAAAATGAGGAAGTTGTTAAGCCTCAAATAAAACAGGAAACACAAGACGTACCTTCTAATCCCCAAGTTAGAGAAGATTCTGATAAAACTGGATTAGGAAGTACTAGTTCCAACAAAAAGAAGAACAACAGGAATGGTAAGCTAGATGCTAAGAAAACCAACTCAAGGACTCCCAGTGCTAGAAAGGTTTGTAACAATTGCATTTCTACCAATCATCTTACTCATGCTTGTAAAATGATTAAAATAGATACTCCTGTCACTAGCATGCCTAATACTGTTAACATGAATGTTGTTCATTTGCCATGTGTTAAAGTAGGTTGCATGCAATGTGCTATGAATATGATGTCTGCATGTTTTACCATGTTAAATGCATCTTTTTCTGCATCACCTGCAATAAATATGAATTTGCCTGCACCTTCTATTGCTCCTGTGGCAAAGACTGCTAGTCCTTCTAAGAAGAAGGAAACTCCAAACTCCAAGTCTAAAAGCACATCTGCTAAGACTAAAAAGGAGAAGAGTCCAGTCACCCCTGAACAAGCACATGTTAAAACAGATTCTGTTGATACTCCTTTTTCAACTAAACCACCTGGACCCAAGAGGGTCTGGGTACCAAAGAAAGTTTAATCCATTTGTGAATGCAGGGCACAGGAAAGAAAAGCAAAGTTGTGTGGGTTCTTGATAGTGGTTGTTCAAGACACATGACTGGAGAAAAGTCCCTGCTCATAGATGTGGTGATGAGAACCGGCCCAATTGTAATCTTTAGAGATGACAGCAAAGGATTTACAACGGGATATGGTAAGCTGAAAGTTGGAAATGTCATCATTGAAGATATCTCTCTGGTAGAAGGACTCAAGCACAATTTACTGAGTATCAGTCAGTTCTGTGACAAAGGATACGACGTAATCTTTCAGAAGGAAGTTTGCTTAATCCAGAACCGGAAGAACAAGGATCTTACACTCCGTGGTGTAAGAAAATCAAGTTTGTTTATAGCCGACATAGATTCAGCAAGTAAGGGGGAGGTCAAGTGTTTCTACAGCAAGGCCTCTGCTGATGATAGTTGGTTATGGCATCGGAAGCTCTCACACTTGAACTTTAAGACTATGAATTCTTTAGTCAAAAGAGAACTTGTGAGAGGTCTGCCACAGAAAGAATTCTGTCAAGAAGGACTCTGTGATGCATGTGAAAAAGGGAAGTCAAAGAAAGCATCACACAGGAGCAAAGGCATGACTGACATTGGTTCACCCCTTCAACTGATTCATATGGATCTGTTTGGACCAGTCAACATTCCTTCTATATCAAGAAAAAGATATGCTCTTGTGATCGTCGATGACTACTCAAAATACACATGGGTATTATTCTTACATTCAAAGGATGAAGCAGCACAAGTCATCATTGATCATATCAAAAAGATTGAAAAGGAAGCAGATTTGCCAGTAAGGGCAATCAGATCAGATAATGGAACAGAATTTCGTAATGCTGTTCTTAATGAGTTCTGTACTGATAAGGGCATCTCTCGTCAGTATTCAGCTCCAAGGACTCCACAACAAAATGGTGTCGTAGAAAGGATGAACAGAACCTTGATTGAAGCAGCAAGGACAATGATTAGTCAATCAAGACTTCCAATCTATTTCTGGGCTGAAGCTGTGAGTACTGCTTGCTATACTCAAAATCGTACCCTGATAAACAAGGATTTGGATAAGACTCCTTATGAAGTAATGGCCAACAGAAAACCATCACTGAGTTACTTTCATGTGTTTGGTGCAAAATGCTTTGTGTTAAAAGAAGAGCATTTAGGAAAGTTTGATGCCAAAGCTGAAGAAGGCATTTTTCTGGGTTATTCTTTGGAGTCTAAGGCCTACAGGGTGTATCTGATCAATGACGACAAGCTGATTAAAAGCATCAATGTAAGATTTGATGAAACCAAGCTCCCAAGTCTTCAAAAGGAAAATGAATCTGATTCTCTGGAATTTGAGAATTTAGAAGACATCTATAAAGGAGAAGATGAACCTGAAGCTGATACTAGGGAACCTAATGCAAATGAAGGAACTGCTGATCCTGAACCATCTGGAGGAAGTATTGGCAACAATACAAATGATCATCATGGTCACAGTGGTCAAAGTGGAGGATCATCAAATAGAACTAGCATCAGCTCAGGGGGAGCAAGTCAAAATGGATCTACTAGTCATCACACTCAACACAACTATGATTATGGTGAATCATTAAGATTGAATCTGCCAAGACAAAGGGTATGGAGTAGAGCCCATCCTGTTGAACAAATCATTGGTGATCCAGACACAGGAGTGCAGACTAGAAGAGCAACTCAGAATGAATGCAACTTTGCTGGATTCTTGTCTCAGACAGAACCAAAGAAAGTTGAAGAGGCTCTAAGTGATCCAGATTGGGTATCTGCAATGCAAGAAGAACTCAATCAATTCGAAAGGCAGAAAGTTTGGAAGCTGGTGCCAAGACCTAAAGGAAAATCTATAACTGGCACTGGATGGGTTTTTAGAAACAAACTGGATGAAGATGGTATTGTTACGAGGAATAAGGCAAGACTGGTTGCAAAGAATTATTCGCAAGAAGAAGGAATCGATTATGATGAAACCTATGCTCCAGTTGCCAGGCTTGAAGCAATCAGGATGTTCTTAGCATTTGCTGCACACTCCAACTTCAAAGTATATCAGATGGATGTGAAAAGTGCATTCCTGAATGGTGATCTGGAAGAGGAAGTCTATGTTGAACAACCCCCTGGGTTTGAAGACAAGGAATTTGAAGACTTCGTATACTTTCTCTTCAAAGCACTTTATGGCCTGAAGCAAGCCCCTCGAACCTGGTATGACACTCTTTCGAAGTTTCTAATGGTTTCACCAGAGGTATCATCGATAAAACTCTTTTCCATAAAAAGCATAAGGATGATATAATTCTTGTACAAGTATATGTCGACGACATTATATTTGGTTCTACTAATGATATTTTGTGCGAAAGATTTGCTAAGCTGATGCAGAGCAAGTATGAGATGAGCATGATGGGAGAATTGTCCTTCTTCCTAGGACTTCAAGTTATTCAGAAGCCTAACGATATTTTTATCTGCCAATCTAAATACATCAAGGATCTTCTGAAGAAATATGGAATGGAGGAAGCATCTCCTGCCAAAACCCCTATGCCAACTGCTGTCAAACTTGATCAGGACAAATCTGGTAAGTCAGTTGACATCACGAAGTATCGAGGTATGATTGACTCTCTCTTGTACTTAACTGCTAGTAGGCCAGATTTCATGTTCGCAACTTTATGTGCTAGATTTCAGGCTGATCCTAAAGAGTCTCATCTTATAGCTGTTAAGCGTATTTTTAGGTATCTAAAGGGAACCCCCAATCTAGGGATTTGGTACCCTAAAGATACAGGTTTTAATCTGATTGGCTATACAGATTCTGACTTTGCAAGATGTAAGATTGATAGGAAAAGTACTTCAGGAAGCTGTCAGTTTCTTGGACGAAGGTTGGTGTCATGGTATAGCAAGAAGCAACACTCCGTATCTACGTCTACAGCGGAAGCTGAATACATAGCTGCTGGAAGTTGCTGCGCTCAAATCTTGTGGATGAGGAATCAACTACAAGATTATGGACTCATGTTGGATAAAATTCCGATTCTGTGTGGTAACACGAGTGCCATTGCCATTGCCAACAATCCTGTTCAACACACCAGGACAAAGCACATTGATATCAGGTATCATTTCCTTCGCGAGCATGTCATGAATGGAACAGTAGAGTTACACTTCGTACCTACTGATCAACAAATTGCAGACATCTTCACTAAACCACTAGACGAATCCACTTTCTCTAGACTGGTTGGTGAACTTGGGATGTTAAATATGTCTAATTAATTAGACAATAAATAACTGCAATTTGTTCGTAAGTTCACAAGTTTTAAAATGCACATATTTTCAGGACTTGTGAATTTACAAAGAGCATCCAGTATTTTACATATTTATCTGATAATTGGTTTTAATTATTTGCCATGATCTATATGATTTGCATGATTTTATGTGATTATGTGATTATTTGCTAAGTGCTAGATATTTAGAATTAATTTTCTTGAATTATTTAAGTGCTTATATTCAATTAATGAATATTAAGTGTTTATTTGATTCATATTTTAATTATATTTGATTAATGGTTTTGAAGCAATTCAAATTATTTTAAGTTGTTCATTAATTAAATCTTAATTAAAATATTTGCAGCACAATTATTCTAATTATATTTAACTGATAACTATTAGTTAAACATTAAAGCTTATTCTATTTAAATTTTTACTTGATCAATTCTAAGTGAATTTTGATCACCGAGCTCAACCTTTGACTTTTTAAGTCAAATGTTGCGCCCCCTCTGCTGTGTGTATGTTAAATACAGGTTTTTTACTTAGAGTTTTCTAAGTAGTGGCACTACACTGTTATAAACCAAGCGCAACATTTGACCAGTCAAATGTTGCGCCTCTGGTTCATGTATGTGTATATACCAATACCTCGACTTAGTTTTTCTTTCTAAGTCCCGGAAAGTTGCGCCTCTATACTCATATGTATAGAGGGCATCTTTGTCATTTCAAGACTTGCGCTTACCCATATTCCCGGTACATACTATAGAGGGCAACTTGGTCTTTAACCAAGTTGCGCCTCAACTTGTCTGTGCCCTATATGTGTATATTGTGTGTAGTTAGTTGTTTTTCAAAATCCACTCTCTCGGTTAACTATACACGCATATACATACACATGCAAATACTCTCCACTGTTTCAAGAACTCGAAATCGCCATTGCCTTTAATCAAACAAAACTTGCCTAAGATCTTGCCCATTTTTCGATTTGAAACCAGTTTCGTGATCCCCTCATTACAAGCTTTCTATACATACCAGTTTTTCAACGATCCATCGTTATTTTTCGGAGGGGGTTTTCGAAACTTTTCAACTTCTAGGCTAGTTTTCAATGTGATCTAAGGGTCGAAAATTTGCATAACCGATCCCATTCATCTTAGAATTTCGAGAGGAACAACATATAGTAATTTCATCGAAATCTAAAATTCTTGGATTTAGGGTTTTTCGGAGCGTTATTAATTAATTATTTTTGTAACATAAGTGAATATTTGTTTGTGATTATTCGTGAAACGAAATTTTTAATCATTTTTAATTTTAATTAAAAATGGCTGCAAATTTTGATATTCCGAAGACAAATTTCACAATTGTTGAAAATAATAATTTAATTACGCAAGCAAATTATCGACGCTGGGTTCGATATATGTCTGAATTTTCTTTTGCCAGATTTGCTATGACAGAGTCTGTTATGCTTAACAAATCTCTTCTTCGAGATTTCTTGTCTTCTGTTTCTGTTGTAAATGCAGGACAGGTACTTGGACTTACTTGCACTATTCAGGGACGTACATTGTCTTTCACTGAGAACACCCTGAATACTGCTCTACAACTACCAACATAAGATTTTGAAGCAGTACCTGACAGAGCAGAAAGGATTAACTTCTTCTATGCTATCCACTATCAAAAGGAAACAGACGGAGAACTTCCAGCAAAGTTATATGTCAAACACTTGCCTCGGGAATGGAATTTCTTCTTTAATTCCATTTCTCATGTGTTTGCACCCAAGACTGGTGGATTCCATGGGATTACAACTTTCAATCAAGAAATTGGAATTGCCATTGCTCAGAACACAAGGATCAACCTGGGTCATCTGATTATGGGAGCTTTTCAGGATTCTCTGAGGAAGAACAATCATGTGCTCCTATACCCTCGATTCTTCCAGATTGTGCTGAATCAGATGTTGACCCCTGCTGAACGTGCTGTCTATCCAAATATAGACAATGTCATCTGTTCCTTCATGACTACAAGGGTGATCTCAATGCTGGAGAATCATCAAAACTACTCCAACATTGAACATGTAGTGCTTCCTGAGGCAATGCAAGATTTTCTCAACAACCAGAACTTTCCTCCACCTCATGTTCAACATGTTGCTGTTCCTGTAGTTGCTGAAGAGGTTCCAGTGTAGCAAGCTGAGCCAGAACCTGAGCCAATCACACAAGTCAATATTCCTGAGGCTCAGACTACTCAAGTAGAGGAAGAAGTGATAGTGGAGGATGCTGCAGAGAACTCCTCTGAGAGTAATGCTCAATCTGAAGGAGAGGATTCCCTACAGGATAATTCCACTGATTCTGAAGATGAAGTGGATAGTCCTGTCCAATCCACTGCAGTTGCACCTAATAATGATGTCATGGTGGATATTGATGAACTCTTCACCAACACCTACAATCCAATGCTTCAGTCAGGTATCCCTTTTGATCCTGACAACTTGTCTTTCAGTGCACCTGAGGATTGGGTTCAGAATTTACTGGATTCCAATCCATTATCTTCACCTCTCACACGTGCCAATGAATTTGAAATCCCACAAATTCATAACCAAGGCACCAATTCACAAATTCCTGAAGCAGAAACTTCTCAACCCCTCAGCCAACCATTTGTAATTTCTGAGCGCGAGGGAGAAAGTGCCTTAAGTGCACCACATAAGGAGAATGTTTCTGAAACTGCAGCTCTGTCTCCTAGTCTGGAAAGGAGAATAGAACCTGAGACAACTGCAGACATGTCTATTTCTTCACCACCTCAACCACATGATATTTCATTGCACAGTGAGGTTGCACACACGTTTGAAGAATTGACGGTTGCCAACACTTTGTCGTCCATGTCAGGGATAGACACTGTTGTTTCTGATCCAATTCAGGATCAAGTGCCTTCACAGGCTTCTGGGGGAAACTTGGGTGATTTGCCACAATCTCCACCCTTGTCTACCCCCCTGGGAGGAACATTCCCAGATCCCTTAAGGGACTCTTCACCTCTCGAAGGTGAACGACAATCTGTTTCTGAGCCCTTCATATCAGGAAGTGTGCCAGTCACAGAGGACTTGTCACAAAGTCATTCGCCGTCAAAGGCAGTTGTGGGAAACCAGGGCGCTTCGCCAATTCAAGGATCACATCCTTCGAGCCCTGTGTCTACCCACTCTGAGATTCCAACTCAGGATCCACTTAAGGACTCACTACCTTCGAGTAGTTGGCAACTTATTTCCTATGACTCAGATTCATCTGACGAGGAAACTGAGGACGAAGGCTCACGAACCTTCATTGCACCTTCTGTGACCTCTCTAGAAGAGGCTAAGAAGATTTCTTCTGCAGGTACAACTTCTATGGATGCTGGCACTTCTTTGAGTGAGAGGGAAACACCTACAGAACTTGCTATACAGAAACCCTCTAACCCACTGAGTGTTCAAGCTATGAGTGAAACGAGAGAAACACCTACAGAACGAACAAGTGAGAACCCAACAACCCAACCTACAATTGAATCTACAATTCCAACTGTATCTGTGACAGAATTTGAAGCTCTGAAGTTCAAAGTTCAACATCTTGAAGCTGAAAATCTTGTTCTACGGGAGGAGTTAGTGGAGATTAAATCTACAATGGAGCAAAGGTTGGCTGCTCTCGAGGCTAAGTTGCTGGCATCTCAATCTTCCAGAGAGGATTACTCAACTGAGGGGGAGAGAGCAGCAGAAGCAGCAGAAAAAGCACGAGGAAAAAAGGTGATCACACTGGTGTCAGAAGAATTAATTGACTCTGCTCTTAGAGGTCAATTCAGTTACAGTCATGATGAGTACATCCCTGAGTTTGTTGATGACAGGGTAATAAGGATGGTTGGTGCTGATGATGATGATCTGGAAGAAGGAGAAATCCCTGACACTGAAGTCTTTGCTGATGAACTTGCATATCATAATGACATCTTCCCTCCTGAAGAGTATGAAATTACAAATCCTCAAGACATTGCTGATGTTTCTAGAGATTTTGCTGAGCAAAGGAGAGCGAGGGAGAAGTTAGAAAATCAAAGACGGATTCGTCGGGAAAGGAGACTTGCTAACTTGCATAAGGAAGGAGAAGAATGGGATGCTGCCAGGGCAGTGTTTGATTTTCCAGAGGTCATTCAAGAAAACAATGATGATGAAGTGAAAGATATCTTTGACTCCTTCGGGAACAACTACAAGGATCTACATGACTATCATGAGGTGTTAAATGATATCATTTCTACTGTGTCTGTTGTTGTTCTTCCCAGGAGAGGATGGATGGTAAACATATCATTTGAGCTACAGAGAGAAGGCCATGGACTCAAGCATGTGTCAAGTCAGTTTCTCAGAGATCTCTCTCTAACTGAGCTGTTTGTGGTAAGGAACAAGATCATCTCAACCGGCAGAAAGCATAATGAAGTATTCAGAGATATGGTGGAAGAATGGATCACTGATATTGGAGTTGAAATTCACGACAAGCCTTCAGTTATCAAGTATTTCAAGGATGGTATGATTCAGAGTATTGGACTCACTGATGAAGCATTATCAACCTACTCTCCTAGAATACTGAAGTATCTGGAAGCTCAAGTGAGAGAGAAGTGCTCGAGGACCAGCAAGGGAAGACTAACTGCTGAATTGCTATATGCTTATCGTCTGAACTTTGCTGCTGTTAGAGACTTGGACTTGTCAGCGATCAATCGTCAACCACCATATCCACTGCCTCCACTCAACCCTGAAGTTCCTGAGAATCCCAATGCACCCGTTGTCACTTACAATCCAACCCCCATTATATTCAAAAAGAAGAAAGATTCTGAGGCCACTGCCATGCCACTTGCAGATATTAGAAAATTCTCATCTAAAAGAATTGCTCGTGCAGTTGGTGCAGTTAAGTGGTCAGTGGTAAAAGAAGACAAAAGTGTGCTCAAAGATCTGATTGATCTTCTGGAAATAAGGAAAGCTGTAGAGACTGTTCACAACACTTCAAGGGTTCGTGCTCATCCATCAAGGGTCATCATGAAAATTGAAGGAATGGAGCTTAATATCACATTCAAGAAACTGAAGAAAATGGTCCATCTACAAACCTTAGAGAAGATGAAGAAGAATCTGGAGCAACCACCACCTGAGAATACTTTGGAGCAAGTGGCACTAAGCACTATAACTGCCAGGATTGAAGAGATAGAAAACAAACTCACTCAGAAAAAAGAAGAAGATGTTGCTAAAAGAAGAGCTGAGCAGAATCTTATAAATGCAAGAGCCAAGAAAGCAAGGAAAGTTTAGTTCAGTTTAGAGGAACAATGCCTACTTGTATTTACTTTTGAATTCTGGAAATTTTAAGATATAATCCAGACTGTACTTAGTATTATTTCCTGTTTAAATTGGTGTGCTTTTTCATTGTGTCAGTTGAGTTATCCTCTTAAAGGATTTGCTTGTCGAACTCTAACAAACAAATAGGGGGATACTGTAAAGCACAATGTAACGTAAATGTAATTACGATAACTCAACACAACAAAAGACAGGAAACAATACGTAAGTATAATACAGGAATCTACAGGTTGGAGATTCGATACGAACAGACAAAGACAATCAAGATATCTGAGACGAGCATTAGTCCACTGGAAGAAGTTCATTTACATGTTCAAGCCTCAGTGAAGAATAAAGCAGAATCAGTTTCTGTTATCAAGATTGCCTGAAGATTAAGTATCAAAGACCAGAAGGTTCCAGTATATTTAATTTGATTATTTATAATCAAATTTATCGAAGCAACATCTAACCCGGAATGACTGATCAAGAATATTATCAAGCAAAAGAATTCAAGAAATTATTTCAGTTCGAGTCGTTCGTGAACCAGACCAGTGCACAGGACGTCAGAACGTACGAAAGTATTCAGTGAATTCGATCAACGAATTAATTGATCAAGTCAATCGAGCTGCTCCAGAATGTATTGCCAAAAGATATTAATTAACATGTATGTGTGTATATATATATATATATATATTAATTGTGAATTTCTTGGATATAAATAATTCAAGAAATTAACTAAAACACAATTAATCATATATATATATATATATATATATATATATATATATATATATATATATATATACTAGCTTATCACCCGTGCAATGCACGGGCGGTTAACATATTTGTTATTTTTATTTTTATTTTTAATTCTAAGAGGGTCTGAGTAGAATTTGGAAGAGCTGCAAGCTTTGCTGACTAGATATTCCACTAGGTCTAAGTGGCCAATTAAAATCCCTGTAGCAGTGGCGTGTGAAAAAACGGGAAAGCTCTCATCGGGACTTATCACTTCGGGCAGTGAAGAGCGTGGCTGGGAGAGTAATAGTGGTAGAGTATAGCTATCATCATTACTCCAGGGCAATTCAAGAGGCATGCAAACCCTCTATTTAACCCCAGCCTCTCACAGTTGCATGCATTTTTCTTAATACATCTCTCATAATCCCTCCTATCTCTAAACCCTCTCGACTCTTTCTCTTCATTTCAATATGCAGAAAACCTGGGTCTTTCCTACCAAAGGTTTTGTCAAGGTGAATGTTCATGCATTTACCTTGCCAGAACCCTACCCGAATGGCAACGACTCATGTATTAGAATAATGATAAGGGACCACAAGGGCACCATCATTGTTATGGTTTATGGTACTATTAGGAACTTGACTGAGAGGGCTAATGAGCTCTGGGCCATTTTGGCTGGTCTGAAGATGGCGTTTCTGGAAGGAGAGGAGAAAGTGGAGCTTGAGTCTGATAATGCTGGTGCTGTTAAGGAATGGGAGGAGTGGATGTGGGACTATGATCGAAACCATGAGAATGTGATCCAGCAACTCAACCAGAGGAAGACTGACCCAAATCTATCGCTGGTGGTTCGTGCTGTGGAACCATCCCAGAATGCTCTTGCTCGATATCTCGCTCACATGGGTTCACTCCAGAGGACCAGGCTGGTAATCATCAGGAGGCTCTTCGGGGAGGTTAAGGAATTGTGGAGCTTGGACATGGGCTTAGGCACCACAAAAGGTAATTTCGAAGCCATGTCGGAGGAGGAGTATGAAAACTGGTTGTGGGAAGATGAGGAGGAGGAAGACCAAGAGGCTGGGGTGATTGAGATAACTGATGATGAAGATGAAGAGGCTGTCGCTATGCTTATGGATGGAGTGGGTCAGCCTGGGATGGGGGGACGCCAGTGAGGAGCTATGCTGCAGATTTGAAGGCCCAATCATTTAATCTGGATGGGTTTTTAATCTGTGATTAATATAAGCTATTAGGTTATTAAGTTTAAGTTAGTATGTTTTAAGTGTTTGTTTAGTTCGTTTAAGTGTTTTGATTGGTAGTTTCATCCTGTTCATACCCTAGGGTATGTCCTAAGTATATTTCTGTGGTTTGGATTGTTGAAGGAGGCCCTGGAGCAAGTTGGTGTAAGCTCTAGGGCAAATTTTGCCCCGTTTAGTTATAATATTTGGCGTTTAAAAAAAAAAATATTTGTTATTTTATTATATATATTTTAAAGTTACCTAATTTTATTGTAAAAATAAAATTATGATAGAATAACATGGTTTAATAAATTTTTTACTTAACAGTTGGATAAATTCTTCATAGTTAAGTCCGTCAAATGGCTAATTGAAAATTAGGTCGAACATATATATTTTAATGAGAATGTTAAAATATTTTCTTTTACATGTTATAATTTAAGGTGGCCTATAAACTCAGATATAAACTAACCAATCAACCTTTGATATTTAGTTATTAATAATTAATAATATGGTATAAAACATACGCATGAACCAAATACCTCCCCATCATACTAACCTAAATTTAATGTTTTGGTTTAATTGATAATAAAAAATATACTATAACATTTTATAAATTTAAGAGCTCCGTGGGTCGAATACCAAACGATTCACCAAACTCAACTAACTGACCAACCAAGTGAATTTTTATTTTTGGCTTTAATAATAGTGTAATAATATATAGTATATGACAGATTTGTAATATTTATTTTAATATGAGATCATTAGAGTATTTAAAAATAATGTTATTAATGTATTTTGGTTGAATAATATCACATGTTATTTATTAATAATTATATTTAATGATATTATATTTTTATATATATGGCACCCGTGTTGATTGTAAAAACTCGATTTTTTTAGTTAGAAAATCTAAAAAAGATAAAGCGTTTTGATTAAAAAGACAATTACTATGTTGCTCGATATTATTTTAGAAGATTGATTTTTTTATCTAAAAAATATATAAAAGATAATTTATTTTAGTTAAAAAAAATAATTGGTTATATATATAGATAGGCCCGTACTTCGGCCCAAGTACCGACCGCCCGACCAATATAATAATACTCCCTCTATTTTTTATTATTTGACTTTTAGACTTTTGGCACACATCTTTACGTATAAATATGTCGCCCATGTCCGTATTAATTGTAAAAGATTAATTTTTTAGTTGGAAAATTTATAAAAAGATAATATATTTTAGTTAAAAAAGTAATTACCATGTTTCTCAATGTTATTTTAGAAGATTAAGTTTTTTAGTCAAAAATATAAAAAAGTAATTGTTGCGTAAAATACTAATGTGCAAGTGTACACAATCGCAAACAAGTAATATAGTAATAAATACCAGATATCGTTCCTCAAGGACTATCTATACGTATTAATCGCAAATAATCTCTAACAATCCGGTTATCGAACACACAATAAATTGGTGATGATTTTTATACTAAAACTAAATTAACCAACTAAATTATACTAAAGAGCTTAACGAGTTTCAAATATGAGAAGATAAGTCAGGATAATTACTTCCCCCTAACACAAGAATATCGGTAAAAGAGTCGCGAAATATTGCAGCAAATCACAATTTACTAGCTAGAATTCAATGGTCACAGGTTTCTCTCGAAATCACTATGATATAATTCCTACAATTAAACCAACATATGTCTATGCCAATTTAATATTCGGAATCCAAATAAGCATCAATTCACAAAGCTATGCATGGTCACAATATATGTCTATACCGCAACTATATTATAATCAAGAGATATAATCATGCACCATTCAAGTTTGTGTTAATTAATCATAACCCTCTCAGTATTATGATTAACTCGATAACCCACTAGAGTTGATCAGACAATAGCAAGTATTAACATGAAAAACACTCGAATGAGTAAACCACAAAATCGCATACAATATTCTTAACAAAACACCAAAATCCTCATGCTAGGGTTCCATAAAAATCCCAACTTTATACAATTAGTTCATACTCAAAATCTCAAAATCAACCAAAGACGAAGAGAACATGCTCATAAGAATAAGAGTAAAGGAGAGAATTCTAAACAAAGAGATGAAGGAACAAATCCACTGAATGTCTTCAATGGCCGAAATCTCTTCCGTCTTGCTTCTACTTTTTTCTTCTTGCTCGAGCCTCCACTCTCTATCTCGTACGATGTCTCTCTCTCTAATTAGGTCTCAATACTAAAACCTAATATCTCTATTAAAAGTATTTTTAATGAATTAATGAAAATACAAGGAGATTTCCGAATCAGAATAGAATTCCAAAAGAGGAAATTCGCAGTTGACTTTTTGACTCTGATTCTGGGCTGATTAGACTGGGATAAAATTGCAAGACCACTTCTGAATTAAAGGCCTTGTTCTAAGCTTCGCGTGGGCTCTTGAATCACTTGATTTGGACTTCTAGAACTCCAGATATGGCCCAAACAGTGAATGCTGCGCAGCTAGCTTTAAAATCCGAATTTTATTCGAATTAAACTCCAAGTCTTGCTATTTAAACTCCAATCCATATTTAATTAGAATTCCTTGCATCCTACAATAAAACATTAATATTTATTAAATAAAAATCCAATTAAATACAAAATAACTAAAATATAGGGACAATATTAAGATAAAATGCACGCTTATCAGTAATATATTTCAATTAAAAGGATTATCTGGTTATATAGATAGGCACGTACTATGGCCCAAATTAAAAAGAATAATCGGTTATATAGATAGACCCAGAATAATTGGTTATATAGATAGGCCCGTATTTTGACCCAAGTACTGACCTACCAAACTTTTAATATTTCAGTTTTAAAAGGATTATTATTAATTGGTTATATATATAGGCCCGTATTTTGGCCCAAATTAAAAAGAATAATTATTTATATAAATAGGCCCAGAATAATTGGTTATATAGATAGGCCGTATTTTGGCCCAAGTACCGACCGACCGACCAAACTTTTAATGTTTCGGCTTTAATAGTATAGTATAGATATACATATATATTTAATTATTAGTGCAAGGAATGGAAGGACTTAAATTTATCTAAGTCACAACACATACCAGTGTTGTGAGGCGCAAGTTTTGACCAAAGTCAAAACTTGTTCCTACACTTAGGATATTTTCAAAGTCATCTACTCTGTAAACAAAGGGTGGCGCAAGGTTTGACTAAAAGTCAAAACCTGCGCCAAGTTCGTCTCACTGGAATATTGACTAAGTAGATAACTCTGTGTAACTCTTTTGGAGCGCAAACTTTGACCAAGTCAAAGTTTGCGCCTCCAAGAGTGTCCTCTACTTAGAAATTTTCTAAGTCTGTTATCACTGTGATACACTGATGAGTCAAGCGCAATGTCTGACTGGCGCAACTTTCTTCACTTGGAATTTCTCCAAGTACTGAAGCAACAAGGCAACACAGTGAAGGAGTATTGAGGCGCAAGGATTGACTGGCGCCACCTTTGACCTTTTATATATATACATATATATCTCCAAGCGCAACTTTGTGATATATATATATATATATATATATATGTGTGTGTATATATAACTGGCGCCACTTCATGCATTCTTGGGAGTTAGTTTATTTCTGGACAATTTAATTCGTCCAGGACGAGCTCAAGTCGTCCAGGACGAACTCGTTAACCATGGTTAGATTTTGAAAGCCTATAAATAGAGTTTTGTGTTTTCATTTGAAAACAACTACACACTTTGTAAGTGCACACACTATACACATTCTCGAGAGCTAAATTATAATATCGATTTTATCGAGAGTTTGTACTAGAGTGATTGTAGTCTCTGCAGCCGACACTTGTGTTGGAATTTGTAGCACCCGAGGATTATTATTTCTAATACAAAGAATATTCCCCGACTTGCTAGAGTTGTTTATTTACGATTGATTTAACATGGACTGAAACAGATTTATTCCGCAATTAAATTAAATCGAAGAAATTGATATAGACGTATTCAGCCCTCCTTCTACGTATGATTGGACCTAACAAAACTCATCACATGTCATTATGTACAAATTTTGTACACAATTATGTAACCAAAATAATTGGTTTAATTAAATTAGTTCGGTTAACCGGTCGTCAAGACGTTGACCTATCAACTTGTAATTTGCGACTTTTATCATCCAATTATGTGTGCAAGTAGGACAGAACTAGCAATAATTATTGCCTGCACCTTATATAATTTACTAAACCGAAAATGGAAATCTTTACCTGAACGAAATGCTCGGAAATTTCGCATGCAAAACAAGTATATATATATACCCATGGGTGGGAGGGATAGCACATAATATAAATTTTTAAAATGTTCTCAACAATTATTGTTGTATGTATCTCCTATTCAAACTAGAAAGTCATTCTAGGCTGGGAATATATAAAAGGACTTTCCATTTAAATGCGTCGTTGTTTTAAGCAATTGAATCAAAAGCCTTTCCTATTAGAGCATCTCCAACCATCTAAAACCTTTAGCCAAAAAGTGAGTTGGCATACTTAAAATAAAAAAAATTTAGCCAACATCTCCAAAAACTCAACTCCAACCATGCTCAGCTGTTGTCTATAAATTTAGCCAATCTCCTATGGATGGCTAAATTTGTCGAACCTCTATAGGTTTGTGAGAAAATCTGTAAAAAAATTATACATCATTTACTACCATATTGAACTGATATATTCTATTTTAACAATTTAAAATATTAATAACATACTATTTTTAAATTATAGACAACCAATATAGCCAGTACCATTGAAGCAAAATGTTTTACAGGTTCAGCAAATTTTACATAATGTCTTACAGGTCCAATTTAGTCAACGATTATAGCCAACGCTGTTGGAGATGCTCTTAGTTCTTGTTTTTTCTCCAGATATAATTCCTTATTTCTGAAAAATGAAAAAAATGGTTAGCAGCAAAGTTTGTCTTCTCTCGATTGTTTCGTGGAGGCAACTCCAACAGCAAATGTCACATTAAGGTGTTCTCGGGGAGAAATTTGGCTTCCTAAAAACGACTGACGTTTAGGCCATATTAAAAAGGATTTTGAATAGAATGCATTTCTCCTTTGGCATGATCCGTGGCTGAAGATCATGCGTTTCTCCTTTATTTTGCAGGTAAATAAAAAAGAAGCACTAAATAGTTAGAAGGCTAAAATCACATGTAAAACCATCAACTTTTATTCGTATTAAAAATCACACCACACGCTAACAACGTTTTTAAGTTACAGTTTTCCAACCTGTGGTTGGACTTCAGTTTACATATGATATATGTAACTTGTTCTTATTTAAAGCACCTTTTATATCAACTTAAGACCGTACATGGAATGAAACTGATCAAGAGAATAGTTTCATAATTGTTGATGATTGCTTTGGCTTTTGATTCCCTAGCCAATGCTGCATGTGAACTCCTATGGCATCCAAGTACATGCTGCTTCTCCCGTGCAGTCCAACCACTTTTCCTTCTGTTTTTGCTGATGTGAAAAACGTACCTTTTTCTTCACCGAAAGGTCCATATTTTTTTCTGCTTGTATACAATGTGAGTGATTTTATTACTTTCATCGCTTCATCTTTACTTATAGCTCCATAATATCCACTAATGCAAGTCAGCACTTCATGTGGAAACTCCAGTTTCACCTGCAAACACAACCCAATATTAACTTGTCCCGCAGAATGGACATAAACTATTGTAGTAGTGTGTAAGTAGCAGTTACATTACCCTTTCAGATGTCTGTCCGCCACGATTTGCTCCGTGGGCCACAGACCAGACAGATTGTCCATTTCGGTCATACTCAATTTCTATGGCACAAATGGCATGGGGAGACATTGTCAAGATAATCTGTCTGATTCCGGTAAATACTCCATCATCCCATGGTTTACCACCTTCACCTCCCCATGGACCTGTTCCATGTGGAGCTGGATCTTTAATAACTCGTTGCACGCCCTGATATGTGTGATCCTATAGTTCATTTTCGTCCTCAAGTTATTCAAATGAGAAATATACATAATTGCGTTTTTGCTTTTTGCATGATTTACACAGGTTGAATGATTAGAAAATTTGGTACCTCTTCAGATGCTCCTCGCCTTCCTGTTATAAACGACCATTTCGGAGAACCTGGCTGTTTAATGGCTAATTCATTTTGTTGCTTAGTGGGCTTTTTTGGTGATATTGCTGGTGGCAAAACTTTGGCCGGAGAATCTGTCGGAAGTGTCACTTTAATTGCTGGTTTGATGGAAAGTGTGGTTGGGGGATTTTTAGGGTGTAAAACTTGGTTTGAGGAGCTTACTGGTGGCACAGGTTTTCCTGAGGAGGCTATATCTGCAGGCAGAGCTTTACTTGGGGAGTGTAATTTTGGCAAAACTTTACCTTCTATGACATGGACACCAATTGCATCAAGAAATAACCCCTTTCTACCATGAAATCCTACAATCCTTCCTTCTTTTAAGTTGCTAGAAAATGGCTGTCCTTGTTCTTCACCGTAAGGACCATAGTATGACTTCGTGGTATGGAAAGTGAGAGACTTAATAACATTAGGTCCCATGACCATCGTTGGCCCATAGTATCCCGTTATATGTGTCAAGACTTCTGAGGGATAATCAAACACTATCTGCAAATTATAAGATATAGAAAAGCAGAACATGAACATATATACCTAAGCAAAATAAACAGAGAAAAAGTAGGCGGGACTACAAAATTATTTCTGCTTACCAAATCTTTCTTAAAACTTCCACTTCCTCCATTTTTACTTCCCCAAACTGCTTCACCTTTGAAATCATAGCAGACTTTAATGGAAACAATAGCCACATTTCGTTTTACTCTGATTTGCCTAATACCATCATAGGTTGAATCATCGAACACTGTTCCTCCAGCACCACCCCAGGGTCCATATGTATATACGTCTTTCACATCCTTAGAGGGAACTCTTGGCACAGTAGGAGGAACAACTACCTTAGTCTGAAAAAGAATTACCAAGTCACATCGCGTAGCATTACTGAACAGCTAATATCAGCTATAGTGAAAAAGAAAACTATGTTTTTGTACTCAATATATTGTATCAATTACCTGCTTTGGATATGGATTATCAGTAACAGTAAATTGGTTTTTCCTGCTATCAGTTGCTGGTTTTGGAGTCGGATAATCCGTGATGGTGAACTGATTTCTGCTATCAGTTGCTGGTTTTGGAGTCGGGTAATCGGTGATGGTGAACTGGTTTTTCTTGCTAAAGTAGTTGGGCAGAAAATTAGCATTGCTGTCTTTTTGTTTGACTGCAATGACTACATCATATTGCTTGTTCAGGCTTCCTTGTATCATCGAGTAACCAAAATTGTCATTAGTGGAATAAGCATTTTGAGAAAATTGAGCAACAGAATTTTGAGGATTTTGTTTATAAGTAGGCTCAAAATGAACCCCAATAGCATCAAGATACCATCCACCCTTTCCATGGAAGCCTACAATCTTTCCGCCAGTCATTGGCAGTGAAAAATATGTTCCTTCTTCAGTACCATAAGGTCCATAGCTTCTTTTGTTACTAATCAGTGTAAGAGATTTTATTAAGGCAGGTCCCCATCCCTTCAAACTACCATAATGTCCGTGCATTGAAGTTAAAAACTCCTCTGGGTACTCTAGTTTTACCTAAAATATTATGAAGCAATCAAGTAGTTACATAATTTCAAAATTTACAGGTTTAAAACATACTCTACATAACATACCAAAAGTGTCTAATTTAGATTGTCTTACAGTTCCTCATAGAAAGGTCTTTTCTTTTCTTTTAATAAAACTGACGCTAACACATGAAATATTTTTCATTCAACTCATTTTCAGTTATTTTTCTACAAACTAAAAATCATAAACACTGCTTGTAACTTTGTAGAAGATATTAATATAACTAACCTTGTCAGTAATATTGCCTCCTTGACCACCATGTTTTTCGGACCAGATGGAGACCCCACTTGAATCATACTCTACTCTAATAGAGTCGATACCAGTTCCATGAGCAATCTCAACTTGCCTGACTGTCGAGTAAACTCCGTCATCCCAGTGAATTCCATCTTGACCTCCCCATGGCCCCAACTTTACTGTGCTCTTCCCCATGTAATTCTCCATTTTCAAATAGCTTAGTTACTCCTAATCTATAGGATGGTAGTAAAGTAACAAACAGCCAAGCCAATCGTGTACAAGGACAAGAGGAATGATGGAGTTTCGTACAAAATAGAGCTATATATAGTGCTTAAAAGTCTATAGAGAATGTGAGGTGAAAGATTAGAATCAACATATGCTATCTGACAGTCCATGATCATAGAATTAGATTCCTAATGACAAAATTCAGACCACTTTATATTGTGCTCTTCTTTTGAAAAAAATCAAAATTAACGATCCAAATTTGATACAACTGTATAATACTATTATAAATGAAGAGACTTTTCATTTCCAATGTGTCACTAGCTTTGATTCTAAAGGTATAATAGAGACACAAGGTTATACAAGATAAAGTAACAGACAACTAGAATACAAAACCATATAGCACAATTGCTAAAATAAATAGCATCTATGCTTCTTATATTATTTTAAACATAATCAACTTCCACCTATGGTTACAGTTCTATCTAGTTAATTTCTTTAGGATTATCAACACTTTGACTCTTTAAATATCTGCATTTGGACACATGATCCTAAATTATTATTATTTTTTTAAATAAAGAAATTATCTCACTGCCATTTGCATTTGTACTTCTGTACAATCACAGCCTTATAGAAAAAAATTATACCCATAATATCCTTGCTGATTTACAAAATATGACTAAATTGGTAAGTTTTTTCAAATCAGATGAGTAATTACTCGACTCATATTGACTATCGTGCAAAGCTACTATTAAACACAAGAACTGCAAATTCTAAGTTTTCCAGACAAAAGCCAACCAAAATTCATCAATCAGGTGGGTGAAAAAACTGAATAAACTAGAAAAAAAAAAAAAAAAAAAAAAAAGAGGTCAGAATGCACAAAAGACGACTTAAAAGGAACAGAAGCTATGAAATTATTTTTGACGTTCTATATGTCTATCTTGACAACTTAAAGGGTCGATGTGTTAATGACCCTTTTCTTTAATGTACAGAAATCATCATTTGTACCTTTCAAGAAAAGAATTGGATTATAATAAGACAACTGTTATACATTTCTACTGATACTATATTGCAATATTGCATACATCTAATAATAAGGGCCTGATTACTAAGTTTACTAGATCTCTAATTTTGTCCAATTACTGAATTTGCAAGATGAATAAATATATATAAAGGTTGGTTTATAGAAAAAGTCTAATGCTCCCTTGCTTCCTTGAAAAAAGAATTTCCAATTTATGTTATGACTATTCATCCATTTACAACAAATTTACTGCAGATTTTTGTATTTACCAGTAGTCACCACAAGAGCAAGAACCATCTTTAAAATGATGCAAACAGTTTGAATCACAGATATAGATTTCCCTTTCATAAGCTTTAGAAACATACTTGATTGTTGCATGGCAATCTTCACACATTCTCAAGCTCTTTAAAATCCGAATGGGCTGGCAGGTGTGAGCAGAACCCACTAGTGAGAACGCAAGGGAAAGTTTTTCGCTGTGAACCCCACCAGCTGTTTCATCGTCCTCTTCCCCACAGCACAGCACGTTCTGCGTATAAGGTCTCTCCACTGCTCCTGCTACGGCTTTTGTCCATAAGAGCAAAACATCAGCATTTGGCTGACACTTGTCGCCTTTGACAAAGCAGTGCACTGTATTTCTTACTTCTACCCAGCTTCGTCCGGTGGATTCCTTAATCTCAGGTATTTTTAACTTCGTATACCCATCATCAATCCCACAAAATGCATATAGTTGTAAAACCAAACGCTGTGTTAGAGCATTCCCAGGATCCAATTTCAGTAATCTTTCCCCTGCATGCAGTGCCCATCTGGCATTACCATGATTCCTGCACGCAGTTAGCAAAGTACTCCAGATGGAAGTATCAGGCTGCATAATCATATCTTCAATAAACTTTACTGCTTCTTCAAGCTTACCTGAGCGCCCATATAGGCTTATCATAGCTTTACAATGGTCTAAACTTGGTAAAATGTTAAAATCATGAATCATGCTAGAGAAAGCACATTCCCCCTCATCAACCATTTTGGCTAGGCCATAAGCAGAAAGTATACTGACAAACGTCCCTCTGTTGGGTTCCAGGCCCTCTTTTCTCATTTGATTAAAAAGATCAAGTGCATCATTTGAACAACCATGTAATACCGAACCAGCCATTATTGTGTTCCAGCTGATAATATCTTTAATTGGAATCTCATCGAAGATGGCTCTAGAATAAACCAAGTTTCCTGATTTTGCGTAAGTGTCTATAAAAGAGTTTGCAACAGAGAGCTCAGATTTCAAGTTCCTACGCAATATGCAACCATGGATCTCTTTCACTTTCTTCGCAGAAATCACATTTGCACAAGCGGGTAGAATACTCAAAACGGTAACAGCATTCAGTCTAACACAAGAGGACTGCATTTGGCGAAAAATACTTAGTGCCTTATTCTTCTGCCCATTCTGTATGAGCCCAGAAATTAAAGCATTCCATGTTGCAGTATCCCGCCTAATGATCCCGTCCTTCTCCATCTTATAGAAAAGATCCATGGCTTGATCTTCACCTTCATTTTGGATATATCCTGCAATCATCACATTCCACGTAACAACATTTGGTTGCACACCTGATTCGCGCATTTTTATAATAAGATCATGAGCATTTCCACAGTATCCAGCATGTATATACCCTCCAATCATTGAGTTGTACGTGTAGACATCTTTTGTTATGATTTTATCAAAAACTTCTTCAGCAGCCTCAAGTTTGTCACACTTGGAGTACATACCAATAAGCGAATTTCCAACTATTACTGAATCAGCATATCCAACCTTTATTGCAATGCAATGGAGCTCCTTCCCTTTATTTATATCTTTAAGTGATGCACATGCAGAGATTGCACTTGCAAGTGTGATCCCATTTGGTTCGACCCCTTCCACAAGCATGTCCCAAAATAGCTCCAATGCTTTACCTATCCTATTACTTTTGGCAAAACCTGAAACCATAGAAGACCAAGTGAAAACGTCGGGAATTATGCCTAAACTTGTCATCTCTTTCATCATTTCCAATGCAACATCACACTTACCCAACTGGTTATAAGTCGAAATCATTGTATTCCAAGTTACCAATCCCGGTTCAAAACCTTCATCATGCATCATGTCAAACAACCTATGTGCCTCCTCCATTTCACCTTTCTGACAATACCCAGATATGACCGAATTCCACGAAACTAAATCCTTAACTTCCATATTCCTAAAATACTTCCTCAAACAAACCAACTCTCTGCATTTTGCAAAAGCAGCCAACATTGTATTGTTAACACGAATATTCATCCCTAACCCACATTTCACCACTATCGAATGAATCAACCTCACAGTCCTTAAATCAGCACAATTCCCACACGCATGCAAAATCTTGGGAAACAAAAACTCATCGGGAACAACACCCTCCTCCATCATCAAAAAGAAAAGCTCCACAACTTCACCCCACCTCTTATCCCTCGAACACCCACCAATCATAGCCGACCAAGTAAACAAATCCCTCTCACGCATTTCATCAAACACCTTGCGTGCATCATCAACAGACCCACATTTCGCATACATACCAACCAACTTAGTCTCAACAAAAGGGTCAACATCACCCAACACATGAATATTCTCATGAAGCTTTCGTCCCAGTACAATCGAATTACATTCAATACAAGAATTAATCAAACGATTAAAAGTATTCGGCTTTACCTTGAACCCGGACTGGGAAATAGAGTCAAGAGCATGAATAGCTTCACTAAGGCGGCCATTTGAGCAAAGATTGATCAAATGGGCATCAGTTGAAGCAACAGAGTTAGGGGCATTGCTAAAAGAAACTGTATTCTTGTTGGGCTTTAACGGGAATTCAGAAAATGTATCATTTTTGGGAATTGCTGTGGACTTGATTGGCAGGGTTAGAGTCTGCATTTGAAGATATTGTGTGTGTTGTGAATATAGTTTAGGATTGAAGGGATATGAGGCACTGGAAGCTGCTGCATTGGCGCAGTGTGGTGGACAATCCTGTGCACTCGTTATTTTTAGATTTTGGGTAGATAAGTGCCCAAAATTATACTCCCTCTCCCTCGCGGTTGTTTAGTTGCAAGATTCATAAATTATTTCATTTGATAGAAATTTAAGGTTTAATTATCATTAAATTTAAAAAAATTAAAAATAAGAACGCCCATCTGGAAAAATTCGGGAATGCCTGTTTTGAATGCCCCTGAATGATCGTGCAGGAACATAAAGAAATTATACAGACTACCGGATGACGAGTTTTTGTTAGAATTTTCAAATTTGAGTTCCTCGACACTAATTAAAAGATCCGGAGATAAAAGTGGGCTCCTATGTAAAATTGATCTGAATTAAGTTCAAAACCAACACAAAGTGGGCTTTTTTGATATAAAAGCCATCTCACATTGCTTATGTGGCTGTGTTCGACCAGTTTGAAAAAGCACTTATATTAAAATTAAGAAATCTAGCGTATTTTGAAACTAAGGAGCCGTCTGGGTGAGTTTAAAATAAGTGTTTCTTATTTAAAATAAAATGGAGTAGAAGTTAGAAGCAAATTAAGACTTATAAGTGATTAAAGTGTTTGGGAAAGAAGTATAAGCCCTGAAACAAAAGCTTCTTGACTTTTTACACAAACGGCACGAATAACTGCTTCTAACTTATAAACCCAAAAGCCGAGTTTTTTAAGTTGCAAACAAACACCCACTAAAACTTTTGGTAACACTTATAATCAAACACTTATTTGCTTTAAATAATAAATCACTTCTTAAGGTCTCAAACAATCGCTAAAAATTGAATCAAATGTTAATCCTTCGGTCTTGTGATATATGCAGCAAAAACATGTAATTTTGTTAATTTTGTTAATACTTGTTGATTCGTAAATCAAACATGATAAGCAGAATTTTTGAACAAATATAATATTTTGTTGAAGTGTACGAATTTCGTCTCTAATAAATACTATTGTTTAACAAAATTAGATCATGTATACAATTTGACAAACTATCTCATATATCACATTTTCTGTTGGATGATATGACATATATTGATCGACTATAGTTTAAAAATGTTATATTATTAAAGTGAATTACTGATGTCATTTCACGACTTCAAGCTGATACGATCTCTTTTTTCCTTCTCTTTATGAATTAAATCTAACTACAAAAAGAGCCTCAAAAGTTTTGAGAGTCGACTTCTGTATGTTGTATTAAGGTTTCAGCAGTCACAACTCCGCCTTCCGGTTCCTCATCTCCCTTATCAATTAATCCTTTCGTTCTCTCATCCCTTCTATTATTTTTACCAGTTTTCCAATAAAACCAAAATCTAATCCTTTTGGATTATATCTTGTAGAGTACCTTGTTATTAAGATTATTAGTCATGCCCATGTTTTTGAAATGTCAGTGTGTGCTTCTCTTTTTAGAATGTCAGTGTGCTATATTTTGTTATTCTTATGTGTCTTGGTAGGTCTTTCTATCATTATTCTGAAAAGGATTTATACAGTATTTTGGGAGATCTGTAAGACTCGCATCGATTTTGGGACGATGGTGGATACAGCAAGAACTCACCTTTCACAACAAATAATTTTTCATGTTTCGATGCTTCAGGATTAGTTGATTTGACTGATATTTCTGAACATTGGGTTACAGGTGATACTTATGTGAAGGTCAATTGCGATGATACTAGTTTCATAACTTATGCAGGTTGGATTTCTCGAGATGTCATTGTAGTACTTTTTTAATCAAAGAATATGAATATTATATGTGTTAAGCGATCTGAAAACAAAACGACTATTTGTTTAGTTCGTTATTTATTTCACAATTAAATTGTAGTTGACAATTCAGGGGTTTGTCCCGATTGGTTTTCGATATATGTCTTGTTAAGCGTTTTGTCTTAATAAAATAATTTGTTTGTCAAAAAAATGTTATATTATTATTATTATTTCAAATTATTATTAATAAAATATATTATTTTTAATATATTGGTGGAGCTTACAAGTATTTATCCTCCATAATCCATATATAAGTTCTTTTCTCCCTTAACTTTCCAACCCGTACTCTTAATTTCTCGTGTTTATAGATTCCTGCATTGAGCTTTGTATTGGACATTTCCTCTCTAAATTGGCTGAGGCCCAATAAAAATGATAATAGGTGATATGGAGACTTCTCAGATGTTGGTCAAATATAGTGGCTGTTTGGCGGGGCTTTTAAGCCCCGCTTCTGGACTTTTAAGTTAGAAGCACTTATTTCGTACCGTTTGTGTAAAAAGTCGATAAGCACTTATAAAAAACTACGATTCCTAGCTTTTGTTTCATGACTTCTGCTTTTTTACCAAACACTTTAATCACTTATAAGTCTTAACTAACTTCTAACTTCTACTTCACTTTTTTATTTTAAGCAAAAAGCACTTATTTTAAGCTCACCCAAACGGCCCCATAGTTGTCCAGGAATTAGATCATAGAGACATAGACGATAACAATATCCGCGGAAGTAGGGTTTTTATATATAATATTTATAAATTTTATTTGTAATATATACTAATTTTTTTTACATATCCACATGCTCTTATAAAAATATGTAAATATCTAGATGATCACATACACCGTATGTTTCAAATTATATGCGGACGATTAAAAGAAAAAATAAATTTTAAGAGATACTAGTTGATGACCCGTGCCAAGCACGGGTTTAAATAAATTTTTAAAACTTACTATTTATTGGAAGTATAATTTTTTTTTAATTACATTATCATATTTTTATTATAATTATTTAAATTATTGTTTTTAAATAATATTTAAATTATTATTATTTAAAAATAAGACTTTCTATATATTAAAATTTGATCTTATTTTAATTTATTTCATAGCAATATGGGTCCCCGTTTTATGGAGTTCACAAAATAAGGAGTATTGGAGTCCAAAATTATTTAAAAATAATCTATTCGTTTTAATTTTAATTCGTTTAGTCTACAATATTTGTAAACATCCGACAATCTGCAGATTATATTCTCCGATGTAATCGTTGCAATCAAAAAATAAAATAATTATTTTATAAATCACCAAACACTATATATATTCTAAAATATAACTCATAAGAGAATAATGATCTTAATGATTGTTGGAGTTGAAAAATGTCAATGATTAATTGATAGTTATATTTAAAACTACTTAAAGATGATAAATTATATATAAATTTGAATAATTAAAAATATTATTTATGACTAAACTAAAAAATTATGACCGGTACTTACTACAACTTAAATGTAGACTTTATGGAACTTAACTCTAACAATATATTTTATTTTAGTAAAATCATTATATTATTTGATGATTTTTAAATTGTGAAAATAATATTCAAGATCAACACATATAAGTTCGTTTATAGCATCTTTAAACTCGAATAAAATTCAATTTTTTAAGTCATAATTGTTATATTCAATCTAATAAGCAAACGTTATATATAATTATATTTGGAGTTCTTGTAAATATAAGAGTGGTGTTGTAGTTGTTTGACAAACAAATATTGTAGTTTGACAAAGTTAATTAACTTTCCAAAACTAATTTTATATCAAATTGTGACAAAAAAAATTATATCAAATTGACGGATTTCTTGTATTTCGATTCTTTTATTATATGTTGCAATATGAACAATGACTTCATTTTCTTCGAGTTTATGTTTGTCAAGTCAGTGTTACCACTGTCTTATTCATCTTTATCCCAATCTTCTAAAAAGCACGGAATGAAATAAAATTTATATTAATAATTTATAATTGTTTTAGATTTATAATAAGTATGTGTCATGTTATTTAATTGTAATTGTTTTAGACTTATAATAGGTATATGTAATGTTGGTTGGTTGGAGTTCTTGTACATCTAGGAGTGGTAGTTGTTTGTATGACGAATTAATATAGAAGTCGAAAGATATTTTTAAGTTATATAACTTAAATATATTTTATTGATAAAATTCGCAATAAATAATGAAACATCAATAAAACAAAACAATAATAGAGTTTTCTAGCCTGTTTTTTATTTTATGTTCTCATATCCACACAAAAATTTTGCCGACTCCTTATATTTATTTGATATGAATTTTATTGAGTTGATTCATATTTAATTGATAGAAATTCTATACTGTTAATTCCTATGTTAAATTGTTTGATAAATATACAATTTGTAATTAATTTGTGTTACATATATTTAATCCGTAATTATTTTATAGTTAGAATAGGTAATTCTAATGTGGGTTGGAGTTCTTTTAGACGTAAGAGTATTAGTTGTTTGTATGACAAACTATTATAGAAGTCTGAAGGAATTTTTAAGTTAAATAACTTATATATGTTTTATAAATAAAATTCATTATTTAAATATTTAATTTATTTTATGTTCTCAGATCCGCACAAAAGATATGTTGACTCCCTGTATTTATTTGATAGAAATCTTATAGAGAATTCATATTTATGTGATAAAAGATTTTATAGAGTTAATTTCTAAGTTAAATTGTTTCAGTTTTAAAAATTAATATCTATTTATATCATCATTCCTGAACGATGCCACGTCAAGAAGTCCACATAATTCTAATAAAGCCACGTATTTAAATTATGACACATCAGCAGCGCCATGCATTCTTGCTTTTGATTTTAATTGACATAATTAATTAGTGTTGTTAAATTGTGATTTATGAATGATTGATGAAATACAAACCACATATTCTTACAAATACATGGAACAACATACCTCAATTTCATGGCTGATAATCGATTTGACCAATTTAAAATATCATGATTTATGTTTTTATTTTTTTTCTTCGAGCAAAGAAGAGATAAAATTTAATTAATCTAGCTAACCAAGAATTGCTGAATTTCTAGCTTCCCTGTGTATTTTTTATCTATTTATTTATTTGTGAGTCAAATAAGATATATAAAAAAAATTCCAGTTTCAAGACGTTTAAATATGACACATCAGCATTTAATCAGTTAATTCATATATGTCAGCTCTTAACAATCCCACAAATTATGCATTCATTCTAGCTTTTATATTAAATTGTCTTCACTAATACGCAAGCATGAATTCTCAACTCTGAATGTGTTATTGACTAATTTTTAGCTTATCTTTTAAATGTAGTTATTGACTTCCTATATTTCTAGTTTAAATATGGAAAGACTTTTCAAGCACTCTCCAAGATATGAAACTAATCATCATTATTTTAAATTCAAAATCAAATCAATTCTTTTTTCATATGATATTATTTGGCTACTGGACACTGGACAGGTTGTACTTTGTTTCATCAAATCAAAATTTTAAGGCTGATTTGGTAATTTCACATGCTCTTGGATCAACCCATTAAGCTTCCGGTTGGACCCAGCATCTTCCTTATTCAAATGAACACTAAGATGAAACATTTCGGATCTTCGGGAAACCCGACCCGAGTATCGTTGGATCTGAGAGCACATTCAAATCATATCACGATCATCATATCAAGATCAGAATTTCAAAATAGCATTAATCATGCATCCTTGAATCGTGCCACTAATCACGACGTCAGTTCAGATTTAAGCTTTACCACTTATTTGCATATGATATTCTTATTAGATCAAAGCAGATAACTTGAATTTCACATTCGAAACCATTCCTTCTTCCACGCCTCTAATCCTTGCTTGGATTTCGAACTGATTTGTGTCATCGGTCGGATTTTGCTGGAGTACTACTGATCTTGGCTTTCTTTACACATTAATTTCTAGGGGTGAGCAAAACCGAACCGAAACCGAAAAACCGAACCGAACCGTACAATTTCGGTTCGGTTCGGTTTCCCTTTTTCCAGAATTTCGGTTAATTCGGTTTTTCGGTTTAAACCGAAATAAAGTTCGGTTTGGTTCGGTTTCGGATTTAATATTTCGGTTTAAACCGAAATAACCGAAATTTTATTAAATATAAAAAAAATATGTTTTATATATATTATTACATATGTGATATGTCCAGACCAGTAAGTCAGTAGCCTAAGTTTCTAATCCCAAACCCCCACCCCACCTAACCCTAACCCAAATACTGAAGCCGCGGTGAGCTAAATACCACGACCACGATTCCACCGATTCATTTACTCTACTCCACATCAGCAACTCTTCTTTGAGTTCTCTCCCGTGCCCAGGTTTGTATTCGCTTTTAATTAGCTTGGATTACTTTTAGATAGCTGACTCCTGGTCCTGTTACTCCTCATGATGTACTTCTGTTTGTTTTAGCTTAAACTTAAAACTTTCTGACTTTAATTTGTTATTTCAGGTGGTGCATGAATCAAAGTGTTATTCGAACACTTTAATTGATGTTTTTGATTTCAAATTGTAAATTACAAATTAAATAGGATTTTTTTTAAAAAAATTTCGGTTTTTTAAAACCGAAACCGAAACCGAACCGAAATAATTCGGTTGGTTCGGTTCGGTTTGGAATGGTAATTCGGTTCGGTTCGGTTTCAAAAAAAAGTCTAATTCGGTTTTCGGTTTTTTCGGTTCGGTTCGGTTTTGAACCGAACCGACCGAATGCTCAGCCCTATTAATTTCTCTATCGACGGACTTTGCTTTGCGCTTATAAACTGTATTGTATAATAAAATTCTACTTATCTTGCACAAATCGCGTTCATCCGTGTATGCATCAGGTAGTATCCGTCAAAGTTCTCTTGTGACGATGCTTCGACAAAGGATGGCGTCTCGAAGTCAAAAGGAGAATAACACCATTGGCCGTGAAATAGGTCTGCACTATTTCCGATTCTTTATTTAAAATATTTACTCCATTGTGTATATTTGTTCATTCGATTATTGTTTAACGGGTTCTGAAATTTGTTGTTTGAACGCTGCAGGTATCATAATCAGTACATGATTTTATATTGAACGTGTTTGATAATTTACAACAGAGAAAAGCTGAGAGATCGGTCCTCACGACTTCTATTGATTTCATGCTCCAGGAATTTGAGAAAAGGTTCGAACACTTTGTGCAAATGAAAGATTTGTGTTGTGATATAGAACTTGAGATTATATTTTGAACATCATTTTTAACTCTTCGTGTTGGGATTTGTGTTGTGCAAAAAGTAATCTTAGTGTTTTGTGTTTTAATTCTCATGTGGGACGCTCATTTGATTCACCTGATCGGATTAAGGCAGCCACCGGGTGAAAGTTTGGAAAGCAAGAGAGGCTTTTATGAAAGTATACGACCTACGCATATGGGATTATGACTTAGCATTGGAATATGTTCTCTTTTTTTTTGTATTTCTGTTCCGGTTTTTGAGTTTTTTTATATTGTATAGATGACAAGATAATTTGTAATTATTTTATTTACATTATTTTTGCATAATTTCCTTTCGTATTGATAGTGATTATGATGCATATATGTCCTCTAATGAATTTATTGAGACTCTTTTTGTTATTGAGTTTTCTTTGCAGTTGCTGATTAGAGATAATCATCCAGGCCACTATCGGATGCTCATCGTGTGAAGATTTATAGTCACTTTCCCTCAACATCTGCTTATTGATCTAGACTTTTTGTTTACATCTTATCGTGTGTCATTGTTTTTTGTCAAGAGCCATCGAGAATGAATATGACACAATTTCCTTCCAGATACATAAATCTAGCATTTTTTAACTCATAGGGAAAATTAGTCAAAATAATGATTTTCAATGATTTTGGCATTAATCCTTTTTCGTATAATATGTAGTGGTTTCCATATTCAATTTCCAAATCTAGAATTTTTGTTATAATTTCAAATTAATGGAGTCTTTTTTCACTCCACAATTTAGCTCTTGATAAGGAAATTTTTATATATTAGATTTTTAAATATTCCGATAGATGGATCTAGAGTGTTATAGCTCATATGCAAATAGGGAAGTCAAACATTATTTGACTGCCGCTGATTTTGACATTAATTACTAAAATACTTTTTTATTTAATTTTTGCGGTTTCCATATTCATTATTTTCAATATTCAAATCAAGACTTTTTGCTATAAATTCAAATTAATAGAGTATTTTTTCACTCCATAATTTTACCTCTTGATAATGAAGTTTTTATATATTTGACTTTTTAAAATTTTTGGATACATAAGTATAGCCTGTTATAACCTATATGTAAATAAGGAAAAATAGTTAAAGTTTATTTAATTTAACTGATATTGGCCGTTATTATTACAATCTTCTTTTGTATAATGGGTTAATTATCAAGTTGGTCACTGAAGTGGGCTTAATGTATCAAGTTGGTCACTGAACTCAAAACGGTATCAAGATGGTCACTGAAGTGGCCATAAATATCAAACAGGTACCTTGAAATATGAGTTCAAGCACTAAAAATATTATTTATAAAGTTTTACACATTATTTTTGAATGTTACCAAAACCAAGTAAAAGGTTATGACTTCTAATATTTATGACAAAAAATTTAGATTTTATCAAGTTTATTTATTATTTATATTTTATTATATAGTTATTTCTTTGTTTTAATTAAAAATAAATAATAAATAAACTTGATAAAATCTAAATTTTTTGTCATAAATATTAGAAGTCATAACATTTTACTTGGTTTTGGTAACATTTAAAAATAATGTGTAAAACTTTATAAATAATATTTTTAGTGCTTGAACTCATATTTCAAGGTACTTGTTTGATATTTATGGCCACTTCAGTGACCATCTTGATACCGTTTTGAGTTCAGTGACCAACTTGATACATTAAGCCCACTTCAGTGACCAACTTGATAATTAACCCTTTGTATAATATATATTGGTTTCCATATTTAATACATTTAATTTTCAAATCAAGAGTTTTTGTTATAATTCCTAATCAGTGGAACACTTTTTAACACCACAATTTTAGTTCTTGATAATGAAATTTTTATATATTTTCCGATTCATGGATATATACTGCTATAATTCATAGCAAAAAAGGATACATAGTCGAACATAATTTGATTTCCACTTATTTTAATATTTATTAAACACTCTAGAAGATTTTTTGTATGATATTGCTTTAAAAATTAAAGTGTACCATGTAAATTTAAATATAGCGTATCCCTTAAATTTAAGAAACATTTACATTCAATTAAGTATAGGGTATCTATTTTTTAATGCGGTTTAAAATCTCAGTATATAAATTATAATTAGTGATTCCAATTTATTGATTTAATATCTTATATATTTATGTAACATATATAATTAGAAATGATATAATTAGTTTACTTCTCTATTAAAGACGTCTTTATTCTATTTAACTATTAATCAAATAAAGTGTAGAGATGAAATCTTTATATATTTTTAATAAAAGACAAATATATTATATATATATTTTTAGAAAGATTATATTTAGGTCAAATGAAGTGAATCAATTATAATCTTACGTTGACTATCCCTTAATATATGCATACATTATAGCATTTGTATATAATTGAGATAACTAATCGGTGTTTTTATTATTGTCATCTCTGAATACTTGATGAAATATAAACCATGTATTCTGAGTAATACACGGAACAACAGACCTAAATTTCTTGGCTGATAATCGATATGAAGGATTGAAAAATTCGTCTGTACTACCATGGAAGAAAGAGAGACCATGGAAGGATACTAAACCACCTGGTTGTTAAATTGTTTCTTCAAGTACCTCCGGAGTAGGAGCTTACGGTCTAACTCGACTTGCTCAAAACAAGAATTGCAAGACTAATACAGATATAATGCATGAAGAAACGATGGGTGATAAGTTTGATGTATTCATATCATTGACGAAGTTTATTTATCTGGTTTCTTTGAACGAAGTTTGCTAAACCATATGTAATCTTCCGTTTTAGTATATCACAATATTTGCTGATTATATTCCTGTGAAATATATTGATGAAGTGAAGTACTGCATCAAGATGGATGGCAAAATAATCCGATCCGACGGATACACTATCCGAAATCCATATTTTTGAATATACAGAACCCGATTTTTTGGATTTGGATTTGATTTTTGTACCCGAACTTTTTTTGGATTTTGATTTGGATATGACCTTTACCGATCCAAAACCCGATCCGAAATCCAAAATTAGAACCAAACCCGATCTGAACCCGAAATCCGAAAAAAAACCCGAACCCACACACACACACACACACATATATTATTTATACACTATAGTATATTCATATTAAATTATTTTATAATATATCTGTCTAATGGTTCTCTTTTGAACATAACTCATATATATAACATATGTTATTTAATTTTTTTGATGAATGTTATATAATCTCAATATTAGTAGATTAGGTTAAATGAATAAGGGTTTCTATTCAAGACAAATACTTCATCACTAATATTATGTATAAAATAAGTTATTAAATGACATGAGGGTATTAAATAAATTAATTTAAAAAAATTTGATCTACTGTCTTATATCACATAATTCAAGTATAATCATATTTTGTATAAATTTATTATAATTGATAAATTGAATGATTGGTAATAATTAAAAAAAATATGGTTTAAGCTTATATTATTCTAAATTAAACAAATAAATATCATCAAATAATCCTAATTTTGAAAAAAAAAACTTAATTATCATAATTTTGACAAGTTTATAATTTTTTTTATTTTTAAATATTTTTTAAAGATATCCGACTGAAACCCGAATCCGATCCGGAACCCAAAAAAACCCGACGGATTGGATTTGGATTTTACATTTTAATATCCGAACCCGGTCCGACCCGAAATATAACGGACTGGATATGGATTTCATGAAACCCGACCTGACCCGACTGCCATCTAATTGTCATCTCTGAATACTTGATGAAATACAAACCATGTATTTTGAGTAATGCATGTTAGAATATAAGATCCTGGAAAGGGCCATTCTCTAATACCTTGAGGTTTTAGAGTAACTGGTTTCTTGACATGGTATCAGAGCCAGGTTGGCGGAGGACTCGGGTTCGATCCCTGCCACCCCCAATATTCTCACAATTTATAGTGGCACGAATGGCAAATTAATGCTCCAAAGATGAGCGCCCGTGATCCACTCTTCGACCCATAAATGGGCTCTCGAGTGAGGGGGAATGTTAGAATATAAGATCCTGGAAAGGGCCATTCTCTAATACCTTGAGGTTTTAGAGTAACTGGTTCCTTAACATGGTACCTGGAAAGGGCCATTCTCTAATAATGCACAGAGCAACAGGCCTAAATTTCTTGGCTGATAATCGATATGAAAGACTAAAAAATTTGTCTGTACTCCCATGGAAGAAAGGAAGACCATGGAAGGATACCAAACCATTTGATTGTGAAATTGTTTCTTCAAGTATCTCCGGAGTAGGAGCTTACGGTCTAACTCGACTTGCTCAAAATAAGAATTGTAAGACTAACACAGATATAATGCATGAAGAAACGATGGGTGATAAGTCTGATGTTTTCATATCATTGACGAAGTATATTCATATGGTTTCTTTGAACGAAGTTTGCTAAACCATATGTAATCTCCCGTTTTAGTATATCACAATATTTGCTGATTATATTCCTGTGAAATATATTGATGAAGTACTAAATCAACCTTTAGATATCAAGTTATATCTGCGATTCATATTTATCAAGACGATTTAGAAATACCGGTGATCTTGGTTCTAGAAAATATATATATGAAGGTTCAAATGTGTGAAGGTTAGATCAAAATTTTCATTCGGCTCAATTATATACACATCTAAATACATTTAATTCCCAAATCTATTTGATGAAAATTTATACAATTATAGGAGATATTAGCTTTATCAACACACCGGCATCGAAAGTCTATGTTAATCCAAGTTTGAGTGCTGTATATAGTATGAGACATAGATATTTATTTAATTTGCTCATCATTCACACAGAATCATATAATTGTATATTTGATTTCAAAACAATACGAGAATAATTTATAAATTTTTTATGTCATTCTAGGCTTTATTATGATAAATATGTATCACTGTTGGATTTCTGATTATAACATCTCTAAGATAGCTGAATAATCATACTACAATATTTACATTTTTTATGAAACAATAATGTAATAAAGTATTTGAGATTAAGCTCAAATCCTTTATAGACTATGAGCTTTTCATCCGGACTATGTTGATTTTAAATGGAATTTTATTTAATTTAATTTTTAATTTGGGATTATATGATGGTTTGATTTTCTGTTATAATCATAAAATGATTTCACAACGTCACAAAAAACAACTACAATATCAAGACATCCGTGCGCGGAGCGCGGGCAAGAAAAACTAGTATTTAATTATATTGGGATAGAATTCTATATTATGAATAATCGTTATGTAAAAAAGTCCTCATTGATATATACGTCTTATATCTTTTAATAGGAGTATAATATTTTTAAAAGGAGTTTAATAATGATATAATAATAATAATTAAATATAATATATGATGATCAAATTTTGATACTCTAGTACCGATGTTCCATCGAAACGTGGTTTCGGTTATTAATAAGGGGTATTGATTGATGTTTAGAGAAATGCCCCCGGAGGCCGGGACCCCTATAAATCCTAATTCTGCCCGCAAGTGATCATTTAGCATACATGATGATTCCATACATAAATTCAGTGATCACAAGATACGTCAAGTTTACGTTTGGTCCTTTCAAGTTGGAGTTCACGTATAAATTATAATCAATTAAAATAAAAAAGTTGAATACCCAGAGTGAGATCCGATATTTGCTCTGGAGCAGGGGTCTCATGTCGATGGACTTCGCTGTACACGAGCTGCAACCCTTTTTCTTTGGGTTTCTCCCCTTTCATGTTTTCCTCTCTTACAGATCTTTTTAATATTATTTTCATGGCGTGTTGCACTCTTCTTTCCTATATTCAATAAATCCAGATACCCATGCCTTATGATTTATTAAAGAGAAAAGAAGATGATAAAATTATCTCAGTCGTTATACTTTGAGATTAGCAACAATATTGAAGCACGCATCTGATATAGTACTACCTGATAGCACACGAAATTCTTACAAATAGTGACATTGCTCCGTTTAAGAAAAAAGAGTAGTACAATGGTGATGGGATTAGGTTCGGTAAATTAAATGTCAAGTCATTAAATCACTATGAAATGATGATTGTAAATATAATCATGGAGGTGGTGCAGTAAAGCATAGACGAGCCTTTTGCTCATTTCACACGTATTAAAAAATATTAAATGATTCATTCTTTTTTCCATCTATGCCCTTTATTTATTGTATTGATTTTCTATAGTTTTAGTAAGATGTTACATTGAAAATGATAAATAAGAAAGAGCAAGGATGGAAGATTGGTGATAAATTTCAAAAAGGTCATCTAATTTGGGATGGAGGGAGTAATATAGAGGAAAATGTTATTTTCATAGCAATAATTTTATATGCATATTTGATTTTCTCTTCCTTGCATCCACATAAATTATACAATTTCAATACAAACGCATGTAAATTGTTCTAAACTAAACACTATGCCATACATCAGGATCCAGGCCCAGTTGCACAAGTGTACACTCGTCGTAAGCCCAAAGAGAAAGTGGTTGGCCCAGTTACGGGTGGAAGGGCATAATGGTCTTTGAGCAGGAGAAGAGGGATATTAGGGTGAGAAATGCTATGTTTAGGGTTATCGAATTATCTTGTCTGTTTTGGGAGAATTTGGGAGCTACCTGGCGGCTCGAAAGTCCAGTATTCCGTGTAATTCGTACCTATAATTAATATCATTTCCTGTTTTGCTGCTTAATTGTTGGATTATTGTTGTATTGGGTAAGTCTGGGTGGTTCATTCTATCACAAGTGGTATCAGAGCCCTAGATCTATGGGGCCTCCGACTGCTGCACAACGCATCGATCTCTTGGAAGAGAAGACGGCCGCTATGGATGAAGCGATGGCCGCGATGGTAGCAAAAGCGGTGGAGACGGCAGTCCACGCGATGCGCCAGTCGCTTACGGAAATGCTAATCGAAGGTCAGGCCGCCGCTACGCGGAAGTTTGGTGAGGAGTTTGATGCGATGGCGGAACGATTGGAAGGGCGCATCTCGCGAGCCCGTGAAAATCAAGAGCACATGTTGCAAATGATGCGTAGTGACCAGCTCAAATTTCAGGCTGATTTGAAAGCGTCCATGATGGGGTTACAAGGTGGGTTTGGTGCCAAGGAGGATAACCAGGACAGCAACTCCAAAGCCTCAGGAACAGTGGTTAACGGCGGACCACAGCAGTTTGTGGGTGGCTTGGGGGGTTCCCCACACATGGATAGGGGTGGGTTTGGTAGTTTTGGTGGTGGGGGCTCGGGCGGGGGTCCGGGTCAGTGGCGTTTTCGTAAGCTGGATATGCCTGTTTTTGATGGTACTGACCCTGATGGGTGGTTGTTAAGGGTGGAACGCTATTTTGCATTTTATCGTCTGACAGAGCCGGAGATGTTAGAAGCAGTGTGTGTAGCATTCGAAGGAGATGCTCTCCGTTGGTACCAGTGGGAGCAAAAACGAAGGCCTATTCGTTTGTGGGCAGATCTGAAAGATTTCATTCTTCGGCAATTTAGGCCTGCGCATGGAGGTTCGTTATACGAACAGTGGCTAGCCACTACACAGGATACATCAGTCGAGGAGTATCGCCGCAAATTTATTGAAACAGCAGCCCCTCTCGATCGTGTGTCAGAAAATATTCTGTTGGGTCATTTCATTACGGGTCTTAAGGACGAGATTAAAGCTGAGTTACGGTTACTAAACCCGGTCAGTTTGGACCAGGCCATGGAGTTAGCAGGGCGGGTAGAGGAGAAATTGAGAATTGCCAGTGTTAAGAAGCCAGGGGTGAGTTCTATTCGCACTGTTGCTTACTCTTCTTATAGCAAGGGGGGTTTTAGTGGACAAGGGCACGGCTCAGGAGCACCTTCAAGTCCTGGGAGTACAGCGAAGAGTTGGACATCGGCCTCAACAGAATCCCAGGCATCTGTTTCTATGCCTAAAGTGACAGCTTATAAGCCTCTGGGTGAAGTGAAGCGCCTAACTGAGAAGGAGTTATTGGACAAAAAGGCGAAGGGCCTCTGTTTTCGCTGTGATGATAAATGGATGATGGGACATCGATGTCGAAAGAAGGAATTGAGCGTGTTACTAATGGATGAGGAGGAGGACGATATGTCAGATGTAGCAGCCACTGAAACTCCAGCTTCACCGACGGAGGAGTTCACAACTGAGGTTTCTCTGAACTCGGTCATTGGGTTGTCAAACCCAAAAACTATGAAACTGATGGGTCTGATTGGTGATACAGAGGTTGTCGTAATGGTGGATCCAGGGGCCACCCACAACTTCGTTTCTACGAACGTGGTGGAGCAGTTAAAGCTGCCTATCCTAGATTCAGGCTCTTTTGGGGTATCACTGGGCAATGGTGAGGCTATTCGGGGACAAGGACTGTGCAAGGGCGTAGTAGTGCACTTGGAGGGCGGAGTAGAGGTACACGCTGATTTTTTACCTCTTACTTTGGGAAATTCTGATATTATTTTAGGGGTGCAATGGCTTGAGACTCTTGGACCAGTTATTACAAACTGGAAAACTCAGGAGATGAGTTTTGAAGTGGACGGCAAGGCAGTAACTATTGTAGGCAATCCCTCTCTGGTCCATGCGCGCATTTCCTTGAAAGCAATGCTGCGTAGTCTGAGGAAAGAAAAACAAGGGTTCTGGGTAGAGTGTAGTCAATTGGAAGCACAGGACACACTTTCAACATCATTAGAGCAACGGTTGAAAACTATTCCCCGATATTTGACGGATACCATCACAAAATACAAGCAAGTATTTCAGGATCCTGTTGGGCTGCCTCCGGTGCGAGGTCACGAGCATGCAATTAATCTGATGGCAGGCAGCAATCCAGTAGGGGTGAGGCCTTATCGATACCCGCAGAGCCAGAAAGATGAAATTGAGAGGTTAATAAAAGAAATGTTGGCAGCAGGGCTCATAAAACCTTCTAACAGCCCGTTTTCCAGTCCGGTTTTACTAGTAAAGAAGAAGGATAATTCCTGGCGTTTCTGTGTGGACTATAGGGCTCTCAACAAGGAGACCATCCCGGACAAGTACCCTATTCCGGTGATTGACGAGTTATTGGACGAATTGAGCGGTGCTAAAGTGTTCACAAAGATTGATCTTAAGGCGGGGTACCACCAGATTCTAGTGAGGCCAGAGGATACCCACAAGACTGCGTTTCGTACCCACGATGGGCATTACGAATTCTTAGTAATGCCGTTTGGGTTGACAAACGCGCCGGCCACCTTCCAGTCCTTAATGAATGAAGTTTTCAGACCCTTCCTTCGACGGTTTGTCTTAGTCTTCTTTGACGATATTCTAGTGTATAGTCAGTCCACAGAGGAGCACATTGGGCATTTGTCACAAGTACTGGGTCAGCTAGAAAACCATCAGCTATATGCAAATCTGAAGAAATGTGAAATTGGGCAGACTTCGGTGTCTTACCTGGGGCATATGATTTCCAGTGCAGGGGTAGCCATGGACAGTAATAAGGTGCGTGCAATGGTAGAGTGGCCTCAGCCCAGTAACCTACGCGAACTCAGGGGTTTTTTAGGGTTGACCGGCTACTACCGAAGGTTTATAGCAGGGTATGCCCAAATGGCTCAACCTTTGACTGCACAGCTTAAGAAAGATAATTTTGGGTGGACACCAGCAGCAACAGAAGCTTTCAATAGCCTCAAGTTGGCGATGACAAGGCCTCCGGTGCTCGCAATGCCAGATTTCCAGAAACAATTCGTGGTAGAAGCTGATGCTTCCGGGTATGGATTAGGCGCTGTGTTGATGCAGGAACAGCGACCGATTGCGTTTTTTAGTAAGCTGTTGGGCAATCAAGCGCAGCTAAAGTCAATATATGAGAAAGAGTTAATGGCAATCTGCCTAGCTATTGAGAAATGGAAACACTACTTACTTGGAAGGCATTTTGTGGTACATACCGATCAGCAGAGTCTTCGACACTTGATGTTGCAAAGGGATGTTAATGTGGCATTCCAGAAATGGGTACGGAAGCTTATGGGGTTTGATTTTGAAGTTAAATATAAGCCAGGCATAACAAACAAGGCAGCAGATGCGTTATCTCGCAAAACCGAAGGGATACACTTGAATGCCATCGTGACAACTACAGTGGTTAACTGGGAGGAATTGGAGGAAGAGTTACGTAGAGATCCTGGGATGCGAGAAATTGTTAAGCAGCTGCACACGAACCACCAGTCCCATGCTGGTTTCCACCTGGTAGATAACCGTCTGATGTTCAAAAACAGGGGGGTAGTAGCCAGAACCTCAAAGTTTGTTCCGTTACTTTTGCATGATTACCATAACTCCACCATGGGGGGACACGCAGGGGAGCTTAAGACTTATTTACGTCTTGTGCGTGACTGGTATTGGGTGGGCATGCGCAAGGATGTGGCTTTGTATGTGCAGCAATGTGATATATGTCAGCAACAGAAGTCCTCACAACTTGCCCCAGCTGGGTTATTACAACCGCTTCAAATTCCGACAGTGGTTTGGCAGGACATCTCCATGGATTTTGTGGATGGATTACCCTTGTCTAAAGGGTTTAATTCGATATTAGTCGTGGTCGATCGGCTGTCCAAGTACGCCCATTTTGTGGGGTTAAAACACCCTTATACTGCGGTTACAGTGGCTGAGGTTTTTGTGAAGGAAGTAGTTCGATTGCATGGATTCCCTTCTTCCATAGTGTCCGACCGTGACAGAATATTCCTGAGTACTTTCTGGACTGAACTCTTCCGGTTACACGGAACGGCGTTGCACAGAAGCACCGCCTATCACCCCCAGTCCGACGGACAGACGGAGGTGGTAAATAAAGGACTGGAAACCTACCTGCGTTGTTTCATTGGGGGCAAGCCAAAGACATGGGCAAATTGGTTGGCTTGGGCCGAATTTTCCTATAATACTTCACCCCATCTGTCAACAAAAATGAGTCCTTTTCAAATTCTTTATGGATGTGAAGCACCCCATCTAGCTCGGTTGAGTAAAGGGAAGACACAGGTAGCAAGTTTGGATGAGTGGCTACAGGAAAGGGAGGCAATTCGTGATGATTTGCAGTTCCATTTGGTACAGGCCCAGCAGAAAATGAAGTTGTATGCGGATTGCAAGCGTAGAGAGGAAAGCTTTGTAGTTGGGGATAAAGTTTACTTGAAATTGCAGCCATATCGTCAAAGTTCACTGGCTCGTCGTCCCTATGAAAAATTATCAGCTCGTTTCTACGGACCATTTACCATCATTCAGTGCATTGGTAAGGTCGCTTACAAACTGGAGTTACCCCCAGAAGCTCGTATTCACCCAGTTTTTCATGTATCCCAACTCAAGCGGTCGGTGAGCTCAGCTGAGGTATCTGCACAGTTGCCCCCACAACTGTCACCAGAGTTGGAACTTAAGGTGGAACCGGAGTCAGTGTTAGCAACAAGGTTGGTTCAGGTTGGCATGGCCGTGAGGCGGGAGGTATTAATCAAATGGCAAGGGTTGGCACCTTTTGAGGCTACATGGGAGGATGCTGCTTTGACGGACCTGCGATTTCCTCACTTCCACCTTGAGGACAAGGTGAAATTCAAAGGGGAGGGTAATGCCATACATCAGGATCCAGGCCCAGTTGCACAAGTGTACACTCGTCGTAAGCCCAAAGAGAAAGTGGTTGGCCCAGTTACGGGTGGAAGGGCATAATGGTCTTTGAGCAGGAGAAGAGGGATATTAGGGTGAGAAATGCTATGTTTAGGGTTATCGAATTATCTTGTCTGTTTTGGGAGAATTTGGGAGCTACCTGGCGGCTCGAAAGTCCAGTATTCCGTGTAATTCGTACCTATAATTAATATCATTTCCTGTTTTGCTGCTTAATTGTTGGATTATTGTTGTATTGGGTAAGTCTGGGTGGTTCATTCTATCACACACTACTAAAAGAATTTAAATGTTTTCAATATATATATAATTTAATTTTATTAAAATTTTCTTTATAAGCGATGCTCCAGCTTCCAGCTCGATCCGCCCCGCTACAGTGCTACTAGTGCACGGTCAAAACCTTCTGAGACACATCACATGGCGCAAGTCTTTTCCCCACCACATCAAACTCGACATAAATACATATTATACGTGCTATACGACAGATAAGTTGTATATTCTTGGACAAACAGGGCCTCAAATATCTGCTGTTAATCATGTTATGCCAGGTTAATCAGGAAGAATTAGAGATAGATCAAAGTAAAATGTGTTTTGCATTATTATAACATGTCACACCCCTATTACATATCGCATTTGAGTTGCACAACTCACCGGCTCTGAAATTAAAAGCACCAACGGCAGTGAATCTCGATTAATAAATGATTTTTATAGGTCTGCAGGTAATAATGATAATTAATTTCTTACATCTTTATTACAATAAATAATCTAATTTGATCATCACTTATGGAGTGTGAGTAAGCAGTGTTCAAGTTCTCACTTGCTCCAACTTATACTACTAGCTTGGACACATATCCAACTAAAGTTGTTATTCATCAAAAGCTGGGGGAAATTTTCAAAAAGATGAAAACAAATAACCGACAGAAAATATATGTGTAATGTAACGTCAGTGCTTATATAAAAATAGGGTTTGTCTAGTGTGTGCCCATGGGCACATGCTAAGTCCTAAAATCTATGGATTTGGAGGTGTTTGATTGGTGTGGTTGTTGCAAATGCAGGGGGGTCCACCATTATTAGATGGTGTAAGCCAATCAAAAGCTTCCAAATCCATAGATTTTAGCAATGGGCACACGATAGAAAAACCGATAAAAATAAAATCCTCGGAGAAATGATGAAAGTTCGGTGAGTTGAACCCAGCTTTTTCTAAATTATTTAAACCCACCTTAAAGTGAATCAAGCCAATTATTACCACCGACATTCTACTCCGTACTATTTACGCCAATTTTACAAATATATAACACCCTCTCATTTTTATATAGCTTTACCAATTTTTGACACGTATATTAAGATTTATATATTATTTTGAAATTTTTTATTTTAAATAAAAAATAAAATCAAAATTTCTAGTTCAGAAAGGGATTTAAAAAAACCTTATAAAAGATATATTTTATAAAAATCTTGAAAAATGATCGGCACAGACACGGAATGACGGAATACTATTTAGGCCAACTATACAATTCTTTTCAGAAAATTCAAGGTAATAACAACTGGGAGTATTACTTACGGCAGTTTTCATATTTATGTTCTATTATATCTTGACCGAAAATTTTAACCATTGGTAGAAGAATCTTTATCTTTGCATCAACAGTAAAAGATCGCAGTAAATTCCTGGTACTATGCAATAGGTTTTGGATTTGAAAAAGTGTATTTTAAGGTGAGAAGAAAACACACAGTACACTATAGATTTGAATAATCAAAAGAATCCAAGCAGCTTACTATTATTTGCTGGCACTGCTGCTTGCAGACTTGCATATGGTCCTATGAGATCACAAGTGTAAACCCCCTTTTCAATTTTCTCATTTATTTGCCTTGTTTCTTTTAAATTTTCTTCCCTCCTTGGCCAACAAAGTTAGCAACTTTACTCTAAAATCACTTAAAATGGTGACCAACTCAGTCACCAAATCAGTGTATTTCTTGAGCTTAGTGTTAGTTTTAGGTGCCCAGTTGATCCAATCTTCTGTTACTTATGATAACAAGGCAATTATCATTAATGGGCACAGAAGAATCCTCCTCTCTGGCTCTATACATTATCCAAGAAGTACCCCAGAGGTATGTATGCATTTTAATAGAGTTTTTGCTGTTTTTTTGAACTGTGTTGATAATGTTGATGTGTTTGTTGTAATGGGTGTGTGACAGATGTGGGAAGATCTTATTTTGAAGGCTAAGAATGGAGGATTAGATGTCATTGATACCTATGTTTTTTGGAATGTTCATGAACCTTCTCCTGGCAATGTGAGTGTTTCTGATCAAGATTCCTATGACAACAAGCTCTGTTATGTTACTTTAGTTGCTTTGTTCAATAAAGATTAATGTTGTATTGAATTTTCCAGTATGATTTTAGGGGAAGATATGATATTGTGAGGTTTATTAAGACAGTGCAAAAAGCTGGGCTCTATGTTCATCTTCGAATTGGACCATATGTTTGTGCTGAATGGAATTTTGGGTATTATATCTTTCAGAGATTTATCATTTTCTTGTTTTTTCTTTTCCTGCATTGCAATCAAATGTTTAGCAAGGTGATGGAATTGGGCCTTTTCTTTTCTTTGGATGCAGGGGGTTTCCTGTATGGTTAAAGTATGTTCCTGGCATTAGCTTCAGAACAGATAATGGACCATTCAAGGTTTTAATTCTATTTGTGTGGTAACAATTTAATTATTCTTTTTCCTGCTGTACATGATTGCTGACTTTCAAGTTTCATTGTTATGAAGGCTGCTATGCAAGGTTTTACCCAAAAAATTGTTCAGATGATGAAGAGTGAAAGACTGTTTGAATCGCAGGGAGGGCCTATAATCTTATCTCAGGTTTGAGTCATTGTACTAATAAGAATATGTAGTGGCAAATATATTGTTATTGTTTGCAGTAATAGATAATAATATATCCAAACTTAGCTGTTTGATATTGATTGTGAAGATTGAAAATGAGTACGGTGCAGAAAGAAATGCACTAGGTGCTGCTGGTGCATCATACATAAATTGGGCCGCGAAGATGGCTCTTGGACTTGATACAGGAGTGCCTTGGGTGATGTGCAAGGAAGAGGATGCACCTGACCCCATTGTAAGTTGTCAATATGTGTTTTGTTTATATTGTTTTTGATCATATGCAGTCAATAAATAGTTCTTTTATTGCGTTCTTATGTACTTTAAGAACAAAGCCATGGATATTCAGTGCTGCTATCTCTGTTGAATAAATATGTTGCTATTTCCTGCAATAAGTATCCAACTTTGGATCTGATATGTTATGTTTGAATCGTGTTTTCATTGATATCTTCAATATAGATAAATGCCTGCAACGGATTCTACTGTGATGCATTTTCGCCAAACAAACCTTACAAGCCCAAGATGTGGACTGAGGCTTGGAGCGGCTGGTAAGCTTAATATATAAACATATATTTAAAAGGAATGCAACTTTAGTCCTGTAGTTTCTTATGTCTTATGTATTGACCGATAAGGTTCACTGAGTTTGGCGGTCCAATCTACCAACGACCAGTTCAAGATTTGGCATTTGCCGTGACACGTTTCATGCTTAAAGGTGGATCATACGTGAATTACTACATGGTTAGCTCCTTTGCATGGTTATGCTCCGTAACTTTTATAATTGTTCCCAATACTGTCTTCTTATGCTTACTCCTCCCAACAGTTCCACGGGGGTACCAACTTTGGTCGCAGTGCTGGTGGTCCTTTTATCACAACCAGCTATGACTATGATGCTCCAATTGATGAATATGGTGAGAACTTTACTTTTCCACTTGTCATTATAGTGTTTGAAAATCATTGAAATGTTGAGGATTTGTCATAGATGATCAGACATTCAAAAATGTTTGATGATCTTTTGTATGTCGTCTGAATATAAACTTTTCTTATATTTACATTTTACACATACTTTATCATCAGTTTTTCAGATAAAAACCCATCGGATAAGTAGACATCTTTTCCAGTTTAATTACAAATCTTAGTTCTTTGCAAAATTTATTTGTCTCCGTTTGCTCTCCCTCTCCAATCGTATTCAATATATTTTCTAATAAGATAAACCATTTACTTATTTGATATACTAATGTACATCGTATTAAAACAATGATTATTTCCTGAACTTGTGGTATATATATATATTATATACCTTAGTCATATATAAATTTACAAAATTTCCAAAAAATACATGAAAACACATTCATACTTCATTGTATCTGTCCTTTAGTATACCTACTCATGTACTTTCACCCTCTGCAGGTTTGATCAGGGAACCAAAATATGGCCACTTAAAGGAACTTCACAAGGCTATTAAACTATGTGAACAAGCACTGGTTTCTTCAGATCCTAATGTCATATCCATAGGAAAATATCAGCAGGTTTTCCAATTATACATATATATCCTTATCATACAGTAATTTGAACTTTAACATCAATAAAGCAATTTACCACTATTTCTAAATCAAGCATCACTTTCCAGGCCCATGTATTCTCTGGTGATCATGGACATTGTGCAGCTTTTCTCACAAACATTGATAACAACTCTGCTGCGAGGGTGAAATTCAATAACAAGCATTATAATTTGCCTCCTTGGTCTGTCAGCATCCTTCCTGATTGCATAAATGTAGTCTTCAACACTGCTAAAGTAAGTGGAAGTTTAACTAGGACACTGCAGTTTATTAATGCTGACTTAGATCTTATGCTCCACGTGTTAATTTTGACCTCACTCGTAGAAAGTACTTAAATGTGTGATTTTCCCTGATCTTATAGGTTAAAAGTCAAACGTCACGGATTCAAATGCTGCCAACCAATTCTTTCTTGCATTCTTGGCAGACTTTTGATGAAGATATAATGTCTTTAAGTAAAAGTTCCACATTCACAGTGACAGGGCTTCTGGAACAGCTAAATGTAACTAGAGATAACAGTGACTATTTGTGGTACATGACAAGGTGCGTCTCTTCTGTTGTACAAACATTTATGGTTAAGAATTGTTAACCAATACTTTCTTGACCATATTCAATATTTGCTTATTCTACAAACCCCCTCCAAAAACTTTGTTATTTAGCTTAAATTAGTCCACCTCTACCAGAAGCTAGATAAACCATTCTGAAAAATTTAATATTAAAAGCTATTTTTACTTTTGAGTTCTAAAACTTGGTTCAGAAAAATATTGTTAATCAGTTTACCTGAAAAAATTTATAAAAGATAAAAGATATATTGTCAAGAGATATAGTTTGCGAAACTCTCCCCCCCTCTCTCTTTTTTTGCTAAATAAATATATTATATACCAATGGAAAAATAAACGACAAATGCTAGGGGCACACCCCGTGACAAGCTACTTGACAGACCCAGAAGCTTAAAGAGCAAAGCAGCGGTCAACTGAAGAAACTAGCAGATAAGCTAAGTACACTAAGAGAAGCAAATATTAGTATAGAATTTGCAGTTAAAATAACAGAGAAGATATGGTCGGATCCCTTCTATAGCTCTTGTGAAAAGCTTTGCAAAGAAACAACTTGTCGCAAACTCTAGCTTTTATGTCAAGCACTAACATTAGCACGGGAAACTATAGAGCAACTCATCACTCTCAGAGTTCATTTCGGTCTTTCTTAATTTTTAAAAGCATATTTAAGTGAAATAATTTGAGATGTACCTTTTGTTCTATTAAGATTTACCGGGGCTGAATAGGGGACACGTCACTCTTTACTTGTTTTTGACTCAACTTTTGTGCCCTCTACTAGCATTGACGTAAAGTCATCTGAATCATTTCTTCGAGGAGGACAGAAACCCACTCTTGCTGCGGAGTCGAGAGGTCATGCAGTACATGTCTTTGTCAACGGGCAGTATTCAGGTACTATAAGATTTTACCACTATATCCCTTTTGGTTCATATTACTAGATATAGATGATCTGTTTACTTTGCTTCTTTAATTTTCTAATGTGAATGATCAATGCAAGGCATCATTAAGCTGATATTTTGTTTAATATATAAAGGTTCTGCCTATGGTACCCGGGAGAACATGAAATTTACATTTACTGGACCAGTCAACTTGCGCGCTGGAACAAATAAAATTGCACTACTTAGCGTTGCTGTTGGATTACCTGTAAGTTTTTTTGCTATATTTTTACTCCCAGATACATCATTACTTCTTTTTGTATATGTCAACTGCTCTGTACAAGTGAATTCTGTCACTGATTTAATTGCCTTCTTCTGAAGAATATTGGGTTGCGGTTTGAGACTTGGAATACTGGAATTATGGGACCAGTTTCGCTACATGGAGTTGACCAGGGGAGGAGGGATCTATCATTTCAAGAATGGACCTATAAGGTAAGTTACACTGCACATGTAATTGGTTTATTACTCTTAACACTTTTTCTTAATTCCCCTGATGCAATGACCTTCAAATAGGTTGGACTGAGAGGAGAGTCAATGAATTTGGTTTCTCCAAGTCAAAGATCAGCTGTTGAGTGGGTTGGAGGATCACTATTTAACCGTGTCCAGCAGCCACTGACATGGTATAAGGTAAGGGATACCCAAGGAAATTGTAATAAAAGTTTAAATTTGCTACAGCCTTATAATAATCTCCGAGAGTTGCAGGCTTACTTTGATGCACCAGAAGGCAATGAGCCATTGGCATTGGACTTGAGAAGCATGGGCAAAGGTCAAGCTTGGATCAACGGGCAAAGCATAGGCAGATATTGGATGGAATATGCAAATGGAAATTGCGGTGTCTGCAAGTATGCTGGAACTTACCGAGCCCCAAAATGCCAGCAAGGCTGCGGTCAACCAACTCAAAGATGGTAAAGCTTCACAAGTGCTAATTATCTTTTACTAACTTGATTTTATAAAATTTAATTCCCTCAACAATAATTTGGTGTTATCAGGTATCATGTACCCAGATCTTGGTTGAATCCAAAACAAAATCTTCTGGTACTTCTTGAAGAACTAGGTGGAGATGCATCAAAGATAACTCTATCAAAAAGAACAACTGGAAGTGTTTGCGCTGATACATTTGAGCACCACCCAACTGTTGAGAATTGGAAAATCGATAATACTGGTGAACCAAAAATGCTTGGAGAGGTTAACCTTCATCTAAGGTGTGCCCCAGGCCAGTCAATATCAGCCATAAAATTTGCAAGCTTTGGAACTCCAACGGGAACTTGTGGAAATTTTCAAAAGGGGGCTTGCCATTCACCAAATTCTCATGCCATCGTAGAGAAGGTGATTCTCAACTCATCAAACATCTTTAAACTGACTTGGTGTGTCCTAGAGATTTTCAACTTACATTGTGTTCCTAAATAAATATGAAACAGATGTGCGTGGGCAAGGAGAGCTGCAAAGTTACTGCATCAAATAATTACTTCCAAGCAGATCCCTGTCCCAATGTGTTGAAGAGGCTATCAGTTGAAGCTGTTTGTTCTGGTAAACTGTGACGAAAGCCACTTGACTCAAAACAACAGAATGGTGCTTTAAGTGTAATTATTGTCAGATGCGTTCAGAAACAAGGAGGAGGTTGTGATTCAACAGACAAGACTGGTGCTTCCACTAGTTAGAGATCGTTCAGAGATAATCAGGTCACTTTCTATACATAATTATTGGTTGTGAAGTAGGTGCTATAGAATTTTATTCAAATTCTTGTCCTACATCCATACTCAAGAAGTCGACAACTTCCTCTAATGAATGGGTGATTGTCTTCGAAGTGTCTGCTTAGCCTTGTAGTCGTTTGTATATTACAAGACCGCTGTATGAAATCCAAGTGATAGTAGTATTTATCTCAACTGGCCTCGTTATTTCTGCTAAAGATTCCAAAACATTAAGCAGGTGCTGTAAGGAATGATAATGGTGATATAGATCATAGTTGTACAGAATTATAATGTGCCGGGAGGCTGGTAGCGCCAAAGATTTCTGGTTCAATCTTAGAGGTGAATCATAATCAATGACACTGGCATAGTAACCAGAAAAACTGCGAGAGATATCAGAGATAACAGCCAGAAAACCAACAGTTATTCTTTAAGATAAAATATAAGTTTATTAATCGAACACTTGCTGCATAATTCTTTGTTAAGAAGCAATAATATTACAAGGTTCACACAGACACACAACACTCCATGCCAGGAAACTAGTGTAATCCATGGCTACATTATGATGAACAGGATAGATATAATTAGAAGCACAAGTTTACATCTCCAGAAAGACGCGAGTTCAGGCAGTTGCAGTTGTAACAGCAGAATGCTTAACGATGGTGCTGTGCAAGTCATCCTTCCTAGCACCCAGAACCCTGTCGACAACCACCCCTTCTTTGATGAACACAAAGGTTGGCATTGCCTCCACTTCATACTCTTCGGAAATAGACTGCATTAACAAAACAACATGTGTATATTAGCAAACAAGCTCTACTGACAAAAATCTAAACCCTCGTAACTAAGACCTCAAATTTGTTCACCTGAAGTTCATCAACATCCACCTTAAGAAAGATAACATGAATCATCTTCTTGGCAAATTCCTCGAAAATCGGGGCAATGAAACGGCAAGGGGGGCACCATGTAGCTGTGAAATCCACCACAACCTATCAATAAAATTCATTTAGTCAGCTAAACCAACTCTGAAGATATCAAAATGCATAATCTTCTAACTGAAGAAAAAGAACGAAAAGAAAAATACCAGCTTCTTGGATTCTTGGGCCTTAACTAACTGCTCATTCCACTGCTCGACGCTGTGGCAAGCAAAAACTTGTCCCTCTTGACCTTGCATGTTTATGATTAATAAATGTTGTTTTGTTGTTAATACAAAATATTTTTGAAAATGTTTTGTTAGCTTCGATTCAGAACCTCCTGTGGTCTGTTCTATTTATAGGGCTACTATACATTCTGCAAGACTACAAAAATTACATCCGAAACGTAATGCCCTACGTCATTCTATTATTCGGTGAGTTGAAGACTCATGAAGCCTGTAAGAACGTGGCGCGGGACGAGTATACAAATTACGGCCGCATCGCGTCAGCTCAAACCGCATGATGCAGCTTTACGATTTAAGCACACGTTTTCCACAAAATATTAACAACTACTCCCTCCGTCCCCCTGAGTAGTATACATTGGGGGACGGGGACGCGGCACGGACTTTAATGCTCCTGTAAAATGTAGTTGTGTAATTTATTTTTAAAAATTTCTTTTTCTGAATTAAAGTTTGAATGTTATATTTTTATTCAGAAAAAGAAAATTTCAAAAATAAGTTACGGAACTATGTTTTATAAGAGCATTGAAATGCGTGTCGAGCAGTTGAAAAGAAACGTATACAATTAAATGGGACGGAGGGAGTAATATATACTCATCGATATTTTGTAGTATAAAAGGTAAGGTGGAGAACTTTTTATAAACAAAAATTATTTCTGAGATTACATCACACATTCAAGTAAGATGATTGGTAATGCGAGTCGTTATGTGTCAATTATGTTGGTCATCTTCAACAGCAATATAATCCGTTTTTTTATCACAAACAAATGAAAAAAATTAAATAATTTACCTCCTCCGTCTCAATTTATAGGTCCCTTTCGAAAAAAAAATTGACCCAAAATACTTGTCACTCTCTCTTTTCAATATAAATTTATCTTTATATTAATTATGAATTTTTTGAAACTCAACATTATTCTCATTTCTCAATGCACCAAAATTTTATATATATTGTGATTTTTTTCAAGCTCAACAATATTCTCCCTTATCAATGTACTAATTAATAATACATGAGATAAAGTTATATCTTACCAACTATTTTCTTAATATGCGTGTTTATTCCAAAATGGACCTATAAATTGAGACGGAAGGAGTATTGGCATAATCTCGTAAATACAATACTCCCACTGTTTTTTAATATTTGATGTTTTGACTTTTGGCACATATCTTTAGGTGAGTTGACCGGATAGTAAAAATTATTATTTTTGATTGATTTTTTTTGTGAATTAAGATTTTGATTATATATTTTTATATAAAAAAAAGAAAATCTAAAAAATAATAATTTTAACTACTCGGTCAAAACACTTAAAAGTACGTGCTCAAAGTGAAAGCGTCACATATATTGAAATACTGTTGTGAAGCACTGAAACACAAAACGCATAAAGCTAGACGATGAGTTTGTGGAAAGATCGATACCCGATAAGAAGAATTTAACACTTTTACCATAATTCAATATTCTGTCTCCATTTGAATTTCCTACTGTATAAAAGATGATCCATCACAAAAAAAAAAAAAAAAAAAAGTTAGACAAGTATGTGGCCAGAATTGCACAAGATAAAAAGCAGCCAGCTGTTCCTCTCTTCATACATTCGGTTATTCTCATCTTTTGCACATTTCTTTCTGGATCAGGTCTTTTATTCAGTGTGAATTCAACGAAAGTGAGTTAATTGTTCGATTAATATGGAAACAAAATGGAATATAGGCCCAAGTCCCTCGGGTTGAAAGAGACGGGCAATATGAATGATTGTGAGACAAACACAGGTCTCGTCAGATACAGTTAAACATGGTTGCACTTCAGACGTCCAGCTTCCTTGGATGAAGGTCTCAAACTTGATTATTCTTGTCGATTTTTTTATTCTACGCCATTTTGATTTTTGAAAAACATTTGAACTATCCTTTTTACAACCCTCCCAAACTTTTGAGAATATACAAGAGCTTAGAGCAACTCCAATTACTCATTCCGTATATATATTTGATCTCAATGGACAAGATTTGAGGATTGAGAATAAAAAAAAGCTCCTCCAACGCAACACCTTATCCCTATTAATTAATTCTAGATGAGAGAAAGTTCAACCTCTTAATTGAGGGATGAAAAAGCAACCCTTGTATGCTTCATGTCATCATCAGCTCAAATCTCCTCTTATTTTCTACTGCAACCTCTCTCTCTCCTTCAGTTGCATATATAAATTTAAAATATAGGGAATCAAATAGGAAACACCGTTGGAACAAAATAACTTTTTGATCCCCAATATTTTAGTTAATCATTAATATATAATATTTTATGGATTGAAAATAGAGAATTGCATTGGGCTTGCTCTTATATTTCATATTAAAAATTGATCGATGATATGACTAGATGCCCGTATATGGTTGTAAATTTGAAATAATTGAATCGATGCCTATTTTCCTGTGGTGTGCATGAATAGTTTAAGTATGTGAGGCCCATTTTCCTTATAATTTTGGGCAGAAGCAATTGGTGGTCATGGCCATTTATCCCCACTTAATACCAAAATGGGTAATGACCCAAGGACCATTTGATTCTTTATTATACACTGAAACCTTGAAGGGAGCCCAACACCGTCATTCCCTGGGCCATTAGGTTATTAGACTCAGAATTCATTTTGCTTTCCTCGGTTCATATAACATATACTTTCACTAGTTGTAATTATTTGTTCCCTACTAATCTCAGCTCTTCTGTCTTATCCCCTTTCCCTGAAACACCTATAACTGGAGTATTTAATCTCTTTGCAATCAGTTGTGTAAACACTAAAGAGTGGTGTATATGTCATACACATACTACGTTGGAAAATAGAGTTGCAGCCAACGAGTGTTAGGAGATGGGGGTGGTGAACCAATGTTGTGTTTGGTCAACTAGAATTGCATTGAGGTGTGAAGAGGACGAGTAAATTCAAGATTTGAAGTCGGAATATAGTGATGAATGAACAATGTTGAAGATATTACTGTAAGTGAGCTAAAATTTCCTCACAACACAGGAAAAATACCAGTACAAGACACCAACGATCGTTATTTTATTTTGTTAGGGATCAAGAAACACAGAAAGAGCATTATTTTGTGAGGTATTGCACTCTTGTATGATTCTGAGAACAGAACAATGTAGGAATGGAATGGATAATGTTGATTAATATCCACTTTACTCACTGTTCTATTTCATCTTAGTCATCGGATAGTTCCAGAGATTTCCATGTCAGCACAATCAGTTCGGATAGTTCCAGAGATTTCCATGTCAGCACAATCAGTTAGAAAGTTAGTTACATTCCAGCTTGTATATAAAACACATTAGAGCTTGTTTACATTTCAGTAGTTGTAAATATACTTTCTATACACTTTCTTTCTCTACTATTCTGTTGTCAATGGTGATGATTTGTGTAAGTGTGATGAAGATGATCGCGATTATCAGATAATTAACACACAATCTCTCTCTCTCTCTCTCTCTCACACACACAAACGTAATCACAAATTTTCATTCAGTCTCACCCATTCCAATATATCTAACCAAACACAGATGCAAACACTAAAGAATAATGATCATGTTAAGCTCTTAAGATAATTATTAAAATCATTCTGGCATTCCAACATGGTGAAATTGATTTTGTAGAGTTGCTGCAGCAGAAATTTCAATCAAATATTATAGGTAATAGGTATACAAAGCGATAAAAGTGTTTCTATGTTTGCAGTGATATTTTGGGTCTCTCAACTATATAAACCAAAAATATACTTATAGCCAGAAATTATCAGAAGGGCAGGTGCTAAGCTAGTTAGAATAGTCAAAGAGTAGACATCATATTCATTAGAAAACAGCAATGTTCCAGACCGCCTAGACCGCCTAGGCGGGATGTGGACCACCTAGGCGGGATTTTGACCGCCTAGAACCGATTTTTGAAAAAAACGCCTAATTCGCCGCCTAGGACTGAATCGGGGCGTTTTGGTGCCGCCTAGCGCCTAGGCACCGCCTAGGCGGCCGCCTAGACCGATTTTTAGAACACTGGAAAGCAGCCCTAGGTGCCCTTACAATAGTCCTTATGGGTAGTAGAAGGCATAATGTTATCTATAAATCTAAATCTCCTTCCTAATACTATTGGCAGTAAAAGACATGCTGCTATCTACCACTCGTCCTTGCTAGTACAGACTACAGAGTACCAACCAGATAGTTATATAAAGGAACAGTTAGTATACTTAGATAACTTAATGTATATATTTAGCAGCCATGTATAGAAAACTAACTTGCTCATCATACAAGATAAACAGAGTAAGGAATTGTACATTTTTACCACTCTATTAACTAATAGCTAGCTCATTAATAAAATTTATGAAAGCTTACATAAGATAGTAGATACAGCATATATTTAAAGAATCCTGTAACTGTCCAAGTAGATTTATTTTCTATTTTATTTTTGAAGATAAGCAAACAACTAAGTAAAACCATTTTTCATTATCATGCCTACTAATATACTATGCTTTTATAAAATGAGCACTAGACCTACCTCGGACTTCAGTCTTAGGACCCGTTTGGGTGAGTTTAAAATTATGACTTATAATGACAAGTGGGTAGCTTAAATTGTCTGTTTGGGTAATTTTGTATTATAGATGACTTATAACTTAATAAAAATATAATAATAAATATATATTTAATAGGTTAGTTATTTTATTAATTTTTTTAAAAAAACAAGTTGTTTAAAAAAGTGCATCCTACCAACTTCTGACTTTAAGTCAGTTTCTGATACTTACTTTTAACCGTAAGTCACAGACATTTTTCATCTTAAAGTTGAGAATAGCTTTAAGCCGGGGGCCAAAGCCCCGCCAAAAAGGCTCTTAGTCTCATGTCAAGTGAAGAAACCTTCTTGCATGGTTCCAACTTCAAATTTCTGCCCTTCACTCTGTCCCATACTCCCATCCCTCTCCCTCTTCCTCTCTCAGCAAATGTTCACATGTATAATTACATTATCAAATCCTCTATTCAACTAGATATGTTTGGGTGCCTTTATTTGAAAGTGCATATACTGAATTCTGACAGTAGTATTAACCAAATAATTTTCCCCAAAACCGATGTCCAAAAGACATTTAATTAAAATTCTAAATGCAGAAGACTGGAACCTGCATGATGTAATCTGATCTAAAGATTTCTATAAAATCAAGATATATGTTCATTTACTAGGTAAGATATAGTATTATCATTATGAGTATTTTACTATGCTTGCAGTGCACAAACTTCAGTTTCTCAAATTCATACACATATCAGTAGATTACTGTGTTCTAGTGCTTGTTCAGTTCCACTGGACACTGCAGTTTAAAAAATCAAAGCATATATGTATCCAAGTAATTTGATTCCCTAATATTACACAATTCTCGTTTTTGTCATCTCAGGTTTTTTTGCTGGTCAGGTGCTTCTCACATAACTATACCAACTGAGGCCAAATATTTTAAACACTATTTCAGGTCTCAACAAGTGTCAATGCTAAATATTCTCAAGCTCCACCAAACACTAAGCAGAACCTCACACTGTTAGCAAAAAGACGCAATCAATTATCGCAATCCACATCCACACCTATAAGTATAATTATATCTCGCAGAACAAATTTAAATTCATAATAATTATCATGTATAAAATCATAACAAGTTCGAACAACAATACCTACTTATCAATCCTTTCCTGAAGAAGGAAATACATCTTTGACAGCAGATGCAGCAGTCAAATAATTAAGCGTATTTCTCAACGTCTCCTTCTCCCTCTTCAACCTCATTGCAGTATCCTCCAGTTCCAACAATGCCTGTTGCTCTCTAGGTGCACCTTCAAATGTACTTCCCACGAAAAACGAAAACGGAGTTGGAAACAAATTCCTTCTCAAATCCTGTGCCTCTTTCTCCGGTTTTCCATTCAAACGATTCGATAACCTAATCACATCTTTCATATAATTCTCCACTTCATTCGCACACGCCTCCAAATCCTCCTCCCCTTCTTTCGGCCTATCCTCTAACCAATTCACCTCCGCAACTAAATAAGGCTTAGTCCTCACTAGCTTTGTCACGCGAAACCTCTCCTGGCCCTTACAAATCAGAAAAAACCGATCATCGACGAGCTTCTCGTGCTTGATAACCTCGCCTACGCAACCGACATCGGCGGTTCCAGTAGCGGCGTCAGTGTAAATAACGCCGAATCGAAGATCAGTTTGCAAAAGAGTGTGCATCATCATTCTGTATCTGTATTCGAAGATTTGCAAAGGTAAAATGGCGCCGGGGAAGAGCACGAGCGGTAACGGAAACAAAGGCAGCTCAACGACGTCGTTTGTAGGGGAATTAGCGCGGTGTTTTTCCGAGAAAGAGGAGGCGGAGCAGCGGAGGGGGTTAGGTTTCCGGCGCCGGAGGAGAATTGACGGCGGCGACGAGAAGAGAAATCTAGGGTTTTGTTGAGTGGATTTTAAGTAAGGAGATGAAGAGTGAGAAGGAAGGAGCTGGGGAAGAGCCATTGATGATATAAATGTGTAGTTAAAGTGTTAGATACAGGATATAAATGTGTAGTTAAAGTGTTAGATACAGGAAATGTGTGTAAGCATTTTGGAGCTGCTTGTGTTTTTTTGAAGAAAATTGAGTGATAGTATTATTAATTATTAAATATTAAATTCATTTGGATTTGGATAATATTTGAGTTCGGGTTTTGTGGTGGTGGTGGAAGTTTGAAGGTGAGTAATATCTAGACTCAGCTTATGTGAAACGTGGAGGGAATTCGGTTCAATGGGCCTCCGATGAGAATTTTTGTTTTATCAGAAAAATGCTTGTAAGTGTTTCAAGACTTAAGAGTGAGTAGATTTCCTGACGAAAAAGAAAAAAGAAAGAAAGAAAAAGAGTGATTTATATCCTTATATAATAAGGATAAAGACAATAATTTGGTTATTTAATTTATATCATTGTTTCATTGATTTTTTAATAAATCTCTTCTTTTGGCAAAGTTTTATAAGACCTATATTACCGAAACTTTCGATTTTCGTTCCTTATTCGTTTTTAGAGAGCTTCTGGATTTGTGAGTTGACCGATTATCTCCTAAAGGTAGGTTCGTGGTGCATATCTAATCGTTTTAGTTTGATGTTGAATTTTCGCTCATCTGTTATAATTATAGTTTGATCTCTCTCCTTGACGAGAGTGTGTGATTTTTCTCTCCTTCTTTTGTGAGAGTTGGTTTGAATTTATCGATAAAAATCTTTTGAGGATTGCATTTGTAGTTGATAGCTCAAACAGATTTTTCGAAAAAGATGGTGAACGCAGAGCAAGGATCTATAAATATACCATCGTTAATTTCAGCATCGCTTATTTGTCTCATCTTGGATATGAAGACATGTGTGTTAATCTATCCTATGCTTGTTCGACTCGATCATTTTGTAGATGTCGTATGACTGTTGTTTATTGAATTATCTCCATCCAAAAAAAAAAAAAATCTCACGCTTGAATTTTTCCTTCTTGACTGACAACCAAACGATTTTTCGACAAATATGTACATATTATAATCCTTCAATTTTGATTCAAGTAATCGACCATAAATGCATTATCATGAAAACCTTTATTCTGAATTAACACCAAAAAAGTCCTGTGAATTTTAATCCCAACTGAATTAACACCATGAAAATCCCGCATATCTATACTTCCAAACATGATAAACAACAAAATGAGAAAAACGATCAATTATGATGATCCTGCTTTCCTGGGATGATGGTACAATCTGGTCCCTTCGAATATTTTTGATTTCATTTTTAACTCTAAGAATAATTGAATTTTTCGTGTTAAATGATCAGGAAACAAAACAGCAAATTGTTTTTAATATGTTATTTGTTTTCAAACCCAATTGTAATGAGAGTCGGGGGGTTTGTCCCGCTTGTATTTTATCTGGTTAATGAAAGTGCTTCTTTTTTTTCTGGGAAAAAATGACAAAAATAGAAAAACTATATATATTTACATATAAATTATTATTTGTACTTTCAATGTCCTAAATCAAAATTTTAAGTAGGTTTTGTAATTGACAGAAATTATTATTTTTAATTGATTAATTTCAAATAGTATTTTTATTTCACGGACATTGTGTTACTAATTAATTTTATAATAATGTTTTATTTCCTGTGACAAATGCAGTAACCACAGTATTATTTCAACCCATTATACCTGATTCAGGTTATAATAGTCCAATTCCGGTCATAATAACAGTATGGATATGTTATGATTTTCGTTCAAAGGAATAAAATTCCAATGTATTAAATTAATTTTATTTAAAAATAAAACACGCAAGTTATTTTAACAGGATGTAATTGCATATTGCACCCCTTACGTATCGTTCAAAAACGATAGAGTACCTATACCTTAAGAAACTCAACTCGCACCCCTTATCTCTACTTCTCAAAACCGAGATGCACCCTCTGCCGTTAACTTGCCGTTAACTTCCGTTAACTCAGTGCACTCCGTTAAGTCACTATATATAATTGTAATTCGGACCCCCTAACTTACGTTCAAAAACGATATTGTACCCGTACTTTTGGAAACCCAAATCGCACCATCTATCTTTACATTTCAAGAAAGATATGCACCCTCTCCGTTGAATTCTGTTACCTTCCGTTAAAATACTCCTCCGTCTCAATTTACATGTCCCTTTTGCTTTTTGAGAAGTCAGATTGACTAATTTTTGACCAATTATTAAAAAAATATTTATTTATTATTTTAGGAAAAAAGAAAGTTACATATTAAAATATACTAAATTTTGTTTAAAAAAATATCATCAAATAGTAAATCTAGCCTATTTTAATAAAGGTAAACAATAGGGGGTCCGAATTGCAGTTACCTCTATTATTTGCGAAATTCGGACCCTCTATTATTTGCGAAAACAAATAGACTAGATTTACTTTTTGATGATATTTTTTTAAAATTTTTGTTTAATTAAGTTATGCCAAAGTCAAAATAATTTTACATATTGAATGATTTTAAATTTTTAGTGACATATGTATTAAGTACTTAAAATATACACTATTTTAAATAGAAAAAATAAATATTATGTGATATTTATTATAAATAATACATAAATTTATCTTTTGATTAGAATATATAAATTTTAATTATTTTGTTTGGAAAAATTGATCGAATTTTTTTAAAAAAATATCATCAAAAATTAAATGTAGTCTATTTTAATAAATACATATTTTCAAATAGTTGGTAAAAAATTAGTCAATTTAATTTCTCAGAAAGCAAAAGGGACATGTAAATTGAGACGGAGGAGTATTTTAACGAAAGGTAACGGAATTCAATGGAGGGGGTGCGTATCGTTTCTGAGTTGTAAAAATAGGTGGTGCGATTCGAGTTTTCAAAAATATGAGTACAAAATCGTTTTTGAACGTAAGTTAGGCGATCCGAATTGCAATTATATATACAGTGACTTAACGGAGTGCACTGTGTTAACGGAAGTTAACGGGTTTTGAAAAGTAAAGATAAAGCCTGCGAGTTGAGTTTCTTAAAATATAAGTATTCTATCGTTTTTGAACGGACCGCGATATGCAATTACCTCTTTTAACAGACAAAAAAAAGTAATTTCCTCTCTGAATTACTGTTAGGGGTGAGCAAAAAAAACCGGAAAAGTGAAACCGAGCCGAAAAACCAAACCGAAAAAAACCGTAACCGACAAAAATCGAAAAAAACCGTAACCGAACCGAACCGATATAACGGTTTGGTAACGGTTACGGTTTTACCCCTAAAACCGAACCGAAAAACCGAACCGTTTATATAATATATAATAAAAATATAACATTTATTATTATATATAACATATTATATATATGTGTGCTACAATATATTAATTATATATTTTAGTAAGAGAAATTGATATAATAAGTATATAAATATTTTTCTAAAATTAATAAAGTATTAAATTTGTATAGTAGTTTTAACCAAAAAACCAAACCGTTTATATAATATATAATAAAAATACAACATTTATTATATATTATTATATATAACATATTATATATATATGTGCAACAATATATTAATTATATATTTTAGTAAGAAAAATTGATATGATAAGTATATAAATATTTTTCTAAAATTAATAAAAGTATTAAATTTGTATAGTAGTTTCTAATCATATATAAACCGGAAAAAAACCGAAACCGACCAACGGTTAACCGAACCGAAAAAAACCGTTTGAAACGGTTCGGTTACGGTTTCTACCTAAAAACGGAACCGAACCGAAATACACGGTTCGGTAACGGTTTTAGGTAGAAACCGAGCCGAACCGACCCGTGCACCCCCTAATTACTGTATACATAAATTCACCCCAGTAATACAATGAAAAACTACCACGTCTCTGTCTTTCGATCCCGTCCTATCAACATCCGGTATATAATTGAATTGCCAGCTTTTACACCATCACAGTGGAATCACTTATCCCACCATCATTAATATTATTCATCCCTGCTGGATCAATTTTGTCAACACATATATTCTCCTCTACTCGCAAATTATTAGTGCAGCTGCTCAACCATGGATATAGATCCGCGTCAATACGAAAACACTGTAAGTCACTCTCTACCTCTATGTTTTGCAGCTTTCTCAATTCTCTTCTTACAATTCAGGTCAACTGTAATTTATTTAATTCATGTGATTTTAATGTGTTGTTTCCACTAATTTAGGATTTTTATATGAGTTTGTGGAGTTTGTATATGTTTACAATTCAGGAGGATGTAGGTTTGTTAAATCACTTTTTTGGGGATTTTCTGATATTAGATATGTGGCATTGATGGATCTTAATTCTGTTAGTTTGGAGATTCGATTTCAGAATCTTATGTTTTAATTACGATTCCTATTTGCTTTCCTGTATCCTTGTGCGAACTATCAATCTCTTTATTCTCGTTTTCGCGGAATGGTTTTACTCTTGTACATGAGCAGCGGAACCACTAGAGTCTCCAACGTAGCAAAATAATGTATGAAATCCATCTAAATCACGCTGTTAATTGTATTGAAAAGATTCAAACTATATTTTTTCAAGAACAAGTTAATATATCTAATGCTAAACTAGAAGAAAAATTGTGCACAATTATGACTTATCCCTGTGTGGTCGTGTGCCAAAACCTTGAAGACTGCGTTCCCCTTTCATATATATTTATATATTTGTTTCAATTATATCTTTATGTGGGTATTTTGTCGAGTCTAATGTCTTGGACAAACGTAAAAAACAGGCCTGGGACTATATCACTTTCTTGTGTGTGTACGAAACTAAGAATTGTGTTGTGTTTCTTCACATTAAGAAAAAGGTCTTTATTATTTTTTTTTTTGACAGAAGAAAAAAGGTCTTTAATGTCAAGTGCTCATACTACTTTGGTACATAATCTATTCATTTGAGTTGCCTGCCCCAGAGACAAACCTGTAATAAAATATGTACCTATCTTGCATGTGCATTTGCTATAATTCGGTATAAAATGTGTCATTTGTGCCGGCCAGATATATAAATGCAGGAAACAATTATCTAGTATCCATGAAATCATTGTATTCTGGGGTGCCGATAGGCTTCAATAGCTCGGTTATGCCTTGACAACAGAAGACCCACTAGTGGACTGTTATACTAAGAGACTTGGTTAAAGTACTGATACACTTTTTTTGAAACAAAGATAATATTGGAATCAGACCCCTGGGTGTGGCTTTTTTACTTGTAATCAGAAGTTGGATTCTTCCACTTATGTTGCTTTCTGTGTAGTGAAGTGCCTCCTAGTTATTAATTATTCTTTAGTCTGAAATGTCCTGTGTTTGGAACTTGATGAATTTGTCACTGTTTTGTGTATTTTTAACAGGCTATCAATGATGATGACATCCACAACATTGTTCTTTCATATCTTGTGCATAACTGCTATAAAGACACAGTGGAATCATTTATTACTACTACTGGAGTGACGAAGCCTGTTGTTTTTGAGGACATGGAAAAAAGAAAACGTAAGTGTTTCAATTATTATCCTCGTATCCTGGTAGGGAGGTGATGGCTGCTTAACACAAGCTACTGAGCTTTTAACCAGTCTAAGAAAGTTCATCTAGTTACTTGATGAAAATATCAGTCAGTGTAACACAATTGCAACTGGATATATATCTCGAATGGTGTGCATAATTGTCCTTCATATAGAAAGTTTCATGTAATTGGGTAAAAAACTTTATGTAGTAGAATTTAAAACCTGTTAATATGATTAGGAGTAATTTTTGTGGCTACAAGCGTTGGCCAACATGGGATAATATATATCAATGTTGAAACATTGTTAGTAAAATAATAATATTGAAGCATGCATACATCATCTGAATTTCCTATTTCCTGAAACTTCTCTTGCTTCTTGTTGGTAAACATTGCTGACTGGTGGACCTTAAAAATGAATCATAAAGACTAGTATAACCATATGAGCTTAAGAGGTAGTCACTATACATCCTTTTATGCACCTCATACTGCGATGATGAGTGTCTTTGTTCAAATAATAAAGTAAACTGTTTGATGTGTTTGATTAATCTGCCCTTACACAAATACTTTCAGGAGTGTTTATGTTGGCACTGGAGGGGGATGCACTAAAAGCCATTGAGCTGACGGAACAGCTTGCTCCTGGATTGCTGGATAAAAGTAAGGACTTGCATTTTGATCTTCTGACCCTTCATTTTGTTGAGCTTGTCTGCTCCAGGAAATGGTGAGTACAGTACAACATCAAACTCTTTGTTTACAGAGTCACATATCCTCTCCAAATGAAATATGTCTCTTTCATGGCAGCACAGAAGCTGTTGAATTCGCTAGGACGAAGTTAACTCCTTTTGGTGATGTGCAGAAGTATGTAGAGAAGCTTGAAGTAAGTACCCTGTTTGACGGAATTATCTTAGGCATATATATTCAATTACTGGATTCTCACTTTAGGAGTAATATATAACTTCAACAGGATTTCATGGCTCTGCTAGCTTATGAAGAACCAGAAAAATCACCTATGTTCCATTTACTTAGTTCTGAGTATCGACAACATGTTGCAGAGAGCTTGAACAGAGCGATTCTTGGTGTGTTTCTGTTTTGATTTAACAAATTAAGCTTTTTAAGTTCTAACTGATCAATGTTAATTGGTCAGACCTTGTGTTTTCTGGAGTCATTTAATATGTTGTTCTCTTGTGCCTTTGGTTATTGTCAGCACATGCCAACCTACCCAGCTATCCAGCAGTAGAACGGCTGATGCAACAAACAGTAGTTGTCAGACAGTACTTGGATCAAGAGCAGGACAAGGTAGCTCTGAGTATTGTTTTTCCCCCGTTACTGTGATTTATGGGAAATTTTTATCATCCTTATTCATATGAAGCTTGTTGGAATTATTGTTAACTGATTTTACTATGATATCTCTTAAAAAATCGTTATAAACATAAGAAGATCCCCCAAACACTAATTCAGATTCTACCTCACTGTCTATTTATTTTGTAAGATGTAATGGCAGTGCTTGTTGATGATTCTTTACAGAGTGAAATATTTAACTTATTAATTTTGGTAGATTAGACTAAATGTAGGATTTATAGAATGCATACAGTGTGGAGCATTTTTTTATCATGGTATTTAAGTAATATAATATCAATACTTTGAATATTATATATTTTGTAAATTTCCTAAGATGGATAGTTAGACAATGCATACTACAGGCTTGGCCTTCAAGTCTTATCAAACAATAGTTAGATGATGCTTATAAATTAAGAGCAGGAGTGCAGGACTAGGTAGCTTTGGCCTTGAGTATTTTTTCCTACTGTCTAATGATATGGAGTAGTACATTCTCTTTTCGCTCATAAACTAAGTGTAACATATTTTCTTGATCACTATTGCCCCCATTAATCTTACTTTATCTCAGTTTCTTCTCTTCTTCTGTAGGAAGGTCTTTCGCATTTTTCTTTGAAGGATTTTTTGAAAAGCTAGAGTGTGGGAGCTGTGTACTCGGCGATTCTCAAGATCTTGTGAAACTTAAGTATTTAGCTTCCTATCAGATTCCGCACAGGAATTATGGCAAATGCTACTCAGTCTGCGACATTTGTACTCAATGTTCTCTTGTTTCTGAGTTTCTTGACAAGTCTCCTGGCTGTCTTTTTTGTGTATCCAGCTCCACAAATGATGATACAAGTATAAATCATGTAGCTATAGTTAATAAACTCATGAGGTTATGCTCGATGTGTGATCTATTGACGTTCCATACCTCCAAAATTTTTGCAGTATGTAGCCGTGATTTTATTTTACTAGTAATAGTTACCAAATACAAGTACCGTACTTCAGAATTAATTATTCAAAAAGAAGTTTAAAATATATATTTATTTCATTTGAATACTAAGCGTTTATTTATTCACAAACATTTCAATTAAAATAAACTAACTTTAGAAATTCAATTATTTATAATAAATATTAAACATATGCTTTTTAGTCGGTAGTACAAACATCACAATTGAAAATTTTAATATAGCTCAACCCTATCCTACTTATATTGTATAATGCTGAAATTAGATTTAATTGGTGAAAGTTAAGAAATAATCGGATAATTGAGGATTAAGATTGGACTTTGAATTTGACATATTAAAATAAATAAATTATTATTTAAATTACTAAATCTATTTTGCTAGTTTCTAGAAAAACATATAGCTATTAATTAAATTTTAAAAATTAAATTGCATAATGCTGGTAAAGATTAATCATTTTAAAACCATGCTGATGTCTAACTGACGAGCTATCAGTAGCAGATTCGAACATTGTCTTGACAGCATTGAGCTGACCGACACTTGTTACATTTGCAATATACAAGTCCTTTGTTACATTTTGGCCTGCACTTTGAACACTTCTTACCTTACTCGGAACATTTCAAGGGGTCTAAGCTATGTTTTATCTCATCATTTAGCTTAATAACAAGATAATAAATACATGCATTGCCGTCTAATCCAGTAGATGCCAACCAGAGATTCAAGAGCATCCTCCAAACGACCATACTGTCTTGTTTAGTCAAACATTAGTGTGATTTACAGGCCGATTAACGGCGAGGAAAAAAAACCAAAGACTTGGTTCATTATATATAGACTATAAACCTAAATGTGGTGGATTCATAATCCTCAACCTCAACTTAACCAACTTGTCTGAAGCAAGGGAGTCACAAGAAAACTATTTGGTCTTAAGGAGATTCAGATATCTTGATATGATGAATAAGTCATATACAGAGCCATCCATGGCTAATATTGAGCCGTCCATGTCTGCATTTGTGTTTGATGATCTGAAGCAGCAGAGCATGCAGGTACGACGAATACTAATAGGGATAACGCTTGCTTTTCTAGACCGCTTATCTAGATGATTTCAAGGATCAAAATGAAGTAGTATTTTTTTTAATTCACAGGATGAAGGCAGACTAGAATCAACGACGTTGGTAAGCAATAATTGCGTCAATTATAAGGGAATGATTGCGGATAAACAAAGGACTGGAGGATGGAATGCTTCTCCATTCATCATAGGTTTGTTACATAAATTTCTTAGTATTTGAGTTATTAAAAACTGTGAGCATAATGGACTGACAGCAAATAATGTCATGTAGTTAATGAGATTGCGGAGAGATTAGCATTCTTTGCGGTTGGAGTGAGCATGGTAGGTTATCTAGTAAGGGAAATGCACGAATCATTACCTACTGCTGCTACACATGTTACTGATTGGATTGGGGCTGCCTTTGTTCTGACCATCCTCGGAGCGTTTCTAGCAGATGCTTACCTAGGACGGTTCTTAACCATCATTGTCTTCTCATGTGTCTATGCAGTGGTAATTAACTGAAGAACCTGCATCTCTGAGATCCTTTGCTGTTGGCAACTTCACTAATCTTTATTGTCTATTTTATTGTATCAGGGGATGATATTATTGACAATATCCGCATCAATAGACAGCTTGAGGCCAGCCTTATGCACCGCAAGGCCTTGCATTCCAGCAACAGACGGACAATCAGCATTCTTGTATTGCTCACTGGCGCTTATAGCCTTAGGCACGGGTGGCATTAAGCCGTGTGTATCCTCATTTGGAGCAGATCAATTCGACGAGGCTGATGAGAAGGAAGTTCAAAAGAAGTATGCTTTCTTCAACTGGTTCTTCTTTGCCATCAACATGGGGGCACTTCTGGGTATCACTGTGATGGTGTATATACAACAGGAGAAAGGGTTTGGTTGGGGATTTGCCGTCCCAACAGTGATCATGTTTTGCTCCATACTAATTTTGGCTGTTGGATTTTCCAAATACCGATACAAGAAGCCGATGGGGAGTCCTTTTACTAGGTTTATTCAGGTGATTGTGGCTTCTGTGAGAAATCATATGAAAGGCGTCAGAGTAGGAAACGAAGCTGATCTTTATGAAGTCAGAACTCGAGAATCTGCTATTCTTGGTGCCGAAAAGCTTGTTCATTCCTCACAATATAGGTTAGTTTCAAGTGCACAATAATTTATTCCAGGTCCAAATCTTCTATATCCTGTATGTGTTTTATCAGTTAAAAACAGACTGGAAGTTGTGTTTACATAGCAATAAAACAGAGTCTGATTAACTTTGGCCTGCAGATTTTTGGACAAAGCAGCTGTTATATCAGACCCTGAAGCATTCAACGCAACAAACAGATGGAAATTGTGCACTGTGACACAAGTCGAAGAATTCAAATGCTTCCTTAGAGTATTACCCATATGGGCGTCAACAATTGCTCTCTCCATTTCCTTCGCGCAGCTCTCCACATTCTTCCTCAGCCAAGCTTCTATCATGGACCGCAAGCTAGGCTCAAGCTTCGTGATCCCCTCAGGCTCCGTACCTGTTTTCTCTGCCATTAACGCCATCATACTAGTCCCTATCTATGAAAAAGTCATTGTTCCTGTTCTCCGTAAAAGAACAGGCCACCGACGTGGCCTCACCTCGCTACAACGCATGGGCGTTGGTTTATTCATATCAATATTTGCCCTGATTTCTGCAGCCGTGATAGAAAAGAACAGGCGTGACGACCCCACAGCTACCTGGAGTGTGTTCTGGCTATTTCCCCAGTTCTTTCTAATGGGAAGCGCTGAGGTCTTTACCTACGTTGGACAACTGGAGTTTTTCTACGACGAAGCTACGGAAGGTACTAAAAGTATTAGCAGTGCAATGTTCTTGAGTGAAATCGGGATCGGAAGCTGGTTAAGTACTGCACTTGTGAAGATTATTGAAGGTGCAACAGGTGGTCAGAAAGAAGGCTGGTTGAGAAATGATCTGAATAAAAGCAAGTTGGATTATTTGTACTGGATTTTGGCTGGAATCAATGTCGTCAACTTCTTCGTTTATGTTTTCATTGCGTGGAGGTATAGGGGAAAAGATGGTGCTAGTGCGAGTGGGATGGTGAGGCATGAGGTCATGACGGAAAAAGCTTCTCCTGTACTAAGAAATCCGGTGTATAGTGGCAAAACAAAGGATGATGAAGTTTCTTTGACAAGTATGGCTTTTTAATACTTCAATTTTTGCCAGGGTGAATCTATATACATAATCGTGTATCTAAGCTTAACTTTCATGTAATCATTTTATTTTTTTACTTTACGAATTCTCAAATTGGTATAAGTTTATTGTATGCTAGGCTTAAAATATTCTAGTGTTTCTCTAAAAGTAATATATCCTTCTGCATAAACTTTTGAATGTTTGGGTTTGTAACGGAAGTTACTTATTTCATTAGGGAGAAAACAACGAACCGAGCCATGTAACTATACTTTGACATTTTACATAATCACCAGCTTGAAATTGACATCAAAACAACTCTACCTTTGATACTATTTTTGTACAAAATTAACATCACATTGACATCTGTGGACGGAAGTAATGCTCATCTGGGAGAACAAAATTACGATCAATGTCCACCAGCTATTACGATTATAATCTTTGGAAAATACAAAATACGAAGTTAAGATGCAGAAGACTATGTGACCCTATAGTCTGCGTGTACCTTGAACCTAAAGCACAACCTCACATTATCGATTCAGTTTAGGAACAGAACTACTTATTCAGCAGCCGTTTCCTCGGCACTTTTCTTGTATTCTGGCTTCAGTTCATATGTACCCTGGTTGGATCCCCTTTTGTTGTACACACAGAGCTCGTTCAATATCTCTTTCAAAAATTGCTGCAAAGAGACATAGAAAACATATGATTCAAGACCGAAGTTAAAGGTTATTAAAGTTCTTTTTACATTATGAGCAAGTTATAGCTGAGTAGGTTTTCACTTGAAATATGCATAATAATATGTACCGCTGGCTGATCTGTCTCCTGGACTAGCTGCTTTAAGGTCCAATTAGGTTGCCTTTCAAAAAGCTTAAACATGATATCCTCTAATTCACTACGATCCCTTCTGGTTCTTTTCACATCTGGAGCCTTTACTGGTACTGCTGGCCTCTTACCCTGAACAGAATAGATTTTTACAAGAGACGTTAGACATGCCAAGCACATACAAGAGAAGAATAATGTGGCTTGGAGGAATAATAATATGTGGCATGCACCATATTATCTACCACTAGAAAATACAGACTTGATCACCATGCACGAAGAAAACATAATTACGGGCACCTCCTTTAGTCCATCAACACTAGTCTATTCTGTTGTTAATGGCGTGGAAAGGTATGTCATAGTTTTAAGAACTGTAAGAACTAAATTAACATGTACAAACAATTATTTTCCGGTTAAGTTCTTCTCAATATTTTAAAACTTCACTTTCCCAAATTTTGAGTGAAGTAGATTCCTTTCAGTTTGGACAACTAGAAAGACTATAATCATTATCAATTTTTGGTGGTTATATAAAAAATTACATGGAAGCAAGCTTTTATTCTCTAATAAATAGTGAAGGAGGAATATAGGACATAATTGTGCTAAGAGGGAATTCTGGATTCCATTAAAACTTAATAGGCACTAATAAGAAGGAAACAGAATATTATTTATGTCCAAGAAAACTTTTAACAGGAGCTTTAGTTACCTTGGAACTTGAATTGGAAGCAATAAATCCAATCATTCCAGGCATGGGTCTCATATGTACTCCACGATCATTGTCAATAACCTAAAAAAATAGACACGGGATACATGATAAGATATCAGACAATTTGCAAAAAACAGGTGAACTGTAACTACAGTCACCTGAATCTGCCGACTCTTAATCATTGACTTATTTGTCCTCTCGCGGCACATTTTACTGTACTCCTCCATGGTCTCGTTGTGAGGCTTCATGTCAAATTTATGTTCCACTTTCCCTTCTACTGCAACTTTACCTATATTGTACAAACATACTCATAAAAAGATATGTATCATGCTCAATTTGTTGACAATATATGAATATAATGAAAAATCAACTGTTTGTACGCAGAAGCTTTAATAGTGCATATAAAAGAGAGTACTAAATATTAGCACAAGCCCTGGAGGTTAGCAAAAGTTTGTTTCAGCAATTATAACTATGAATAAAAACATAACCTAGTAGGTAGTATGTTCTTAATTTCATTAGCATTAAATCCACAAAAAACTCATTCTTTTTTGTCTGTCTACATTTCATTACTTTATTTTATTCCTCCTACAAGAAATGATGCATTACATAAAAGTAAGACAAGTATGTTGCAAGAATAGCACAAGATAAAAGCAGCTGGCTTTTCTACTCTTTTAAATATTCTGTTCTTCTCATCTTTTGCAGTATTTCTCTTTAAATCAGGTCGTTTATTCGGTGTGAACTCCACAAATGTAAGTAGAAACAGGAATGAAATTTATGCCAAGATTGTTCGATTATATAGAAACAAAATGAAATTTATGCCAAGATGTCGGGGGCTAAAGAAACAGACGATATGAACAATGGTGTGACAGACACGGATCACGTCAGATACAGCTATGGTTGCAGTTCAGAAATCCAACTTTCTTAAACGTAGTTCAACTCTACTGCTCAAACATAAGTACTTGAAACAAACCTCGGTCTTCCATAAAATTACAAAATTTGAATATGATCTACAGAAGGGCCAGACTAGAAAGCTGATACTATAAGAAAACATCAAAAAATTTGTCAACAAACGCATCTAAAACGATAAACATTCAGCCCACATAGTTGAGAAGCCAAACTCACAACTAGTTCCAATTATGCACCAGCATTTTAACATTGGGTTCACTTAAACATTATGATCTGCAATTCTACCTTCATGCATATCCTATTATGTACATGAATAATTTTAAGTAGGTATTTCTTTGTAATTTGATGTAAAGGTAATTGGTGGTCATGACCACTTCTGCCCAAGTTGTATACTGATAGGTGATGACCGAAGGACACATTAATTCTTCAATATATCCTGAAAGCTTGATGGCAGCCCCAACACCCACACCATTGTCATTCCCTGGTCAATTAGGTTATTAGGCTCAAATGTTTTTTGTGCTTCTCTTAGTTCAGGTAATATATACTTTTACGAATGGTTTTGTTCCCTGCTAATCTTAGCTCTACTGCCATATCCGCTTTTACTAAAACAACTATGAATATTTTATTTTGATGTCTAAACTGTAACTATGCAATAATTTATGAACACACTAAAGAGTGGCATAAATGTCATACAATTGTTGGAAAATAGAGTTGCAGCCAACAAGTGTAAAGAAATTGAATGGTAAACTGATGCTGTGTTTGGTCAATTGGAAGTGCAATGAGGTGTGAAGAGAATAATAAATGTACGAAGATTAAAATTTGGAAAACAGTGAAGAACAAGGTGAAAGTTAATGCTGCAAGTGTGGTGATATTTTCTGGCAAGACATGGTATAATATTAGTACAAGACAATAATGATCATTATTTTGTTCGATATTGAGAAACACAGGAAGAGCATTTGTTTGTGAGAGATTGAACTCTTGTATAATTCTGAGAAAAGAAACAAGGAAGGAATGTAATTAATAGGACGCATATACATTCGTAATTACAAATTCTAACTCAATCTCTCCCATCCCAATGTATCCAACCAATATTGCTTTCTGAAATTAACAAGCATTACTTAAAATAAAAATTGTGGGGGGAGAGGGGGGGGGATCGCTTCTAAAGGAATTACAATCATCCTCGACCAATACTTATCACTATAACTTTGTTAGTCGTGTGAATAAGCTGTTAATATGGGCATCGTTCCAGTTGAATACAGCACCTCGTATGGCAATTACACCATACGCGTAGCTTCTAAATTGTGTGCTCTCCAGATTAGCTAATACAGTTCAGGCCACAATACAAATAGTTAACAAAGCAAAATCCTGACCTTGGTTAACTTCGGAGAAAATGGTCATGGGAACAAAATCCTTGAACATGTTCAAGGAATAACTCTTGGGCATCTTCCCAGCCTCATTGTTGGCCATCTCCATCGTAAACTAAAACACAGAATCAACCCAATTAAACACTTCACAAACAAAATTTAAACAAACAATTAGAATTAACCTAAAATCAACCCTTAGAATTAACCTAAAATCAACCTTAAAAAAACATTACGAATTAGGAGCTTTGTATGTATAAACCTGGAGAGAAGAGGGAGATTCAGGACAGAGAGGATCGAGAGAGACGACGACTTTAGAAATAGGTTCATTATCCGCAGCGGTTTTCCATGAATTAGATACAACCACAGGGCACTTCATGAGCCACACCGATCTCTCCGACTTTCCCGTCTCTAATTTGCTCTTATTTACGCTACCGTTATTGTTATTACTGCTCTTTTGTTCTTCTTCCATTTTTTCCGCTTGGATCGCTCACCGCTAAGTTTTCTCGGCTCTCTCCCTCCTGGATTTCTAGAGCGCTGTTGTGATTTCGAGGGTAGTATTTAATTAGTTTCATTTATGAAATCCAGCGTATTTAATTGAGTTTTTTAAAAACGTATTTAAATAGTATTTTAATTTAACGTATAAAATCTGAATGTAATTTTAATTATATTTCAAAATTTCGATAGTATTTAATTATGATTATTTATAATTTTTCAGATTTTGAAATATAATCATGAGATTACGAAGAATAGTGTTTAAATCCCAGAGACTCCGTATTAGGGCTCATTTGTTTACTTCTTAATGCAGCTGAATAACTACATATCTGAGCGCTTCATCTTGTTCAGACTATTTGACAAATTTTTTCCCTGCGTTGAATCATTAATATAGAGCTGAATGGTACAGGATAAATATTCTAAATGAATCACTCAGCTGTTGTGCCACTACCTTAGCTTATCTTTTCGATAGTCAACAACTGGGTTAATATAATTTTAAAAAGGAAATTATATTCATTAATTTGATGCTTATTAATAATCTTGTTTATCAAGATTTAATAATTTAAGAATAATATAATTAATGATGTTTATTATAAATTAATGTTAATTAACATAAATGATCAAATACGATATTATGAAATTTTAATGTAAATAATCATCGTGGACCCAAATTATAACAAAATTTGTTTTAGCAAAAACTTTAAAAATAATAATGATTATGATAGTATATTACATTTTTATTTGTCAAACAATATTATTCATTCAGAATTCAGATACCTCATTGATTCAGATTATTTAGATATATTAATCATTCAATTCAGATTTTTTCAGATTTGCCAAATGGCCCCTTAGTTGTACAATATTTGATTCAAAATTTGAAAAAAATTCAAAATCAAATATTTATTAAAATTTGTAAATCACTAAAATCTCGGCTAAATACAACCCTGATGAGCCTTGTTCAGTAAATGACAATCTATTGGGTTGGGCCCGAGTTTTGCCGGCAGTAAACTTTTTTTTCTTTTCTGTGCTTTTTTTTTTTGTTAAAAAAGTGTTTATGAATTTTTAAATACATTCACTAATTTTGATCCAATACGAATATACGATGATCTTGAGTTACATTCATTATAATTCAATAATTAGAGGTGAGTCAATTCGGAATTTGAATTAAAAAAATAGAGAGAAATAATTAAGAAACTAGTCGGTACTAGAAAAATACAATTCCAGTCATGTACAATTCCGGTACATCTACTCTTAATTTGTCAATAGTTTAAGTTTAGGAGTTTACAATATCACAGAAGAAAATTTAGTTCAATATATAAATAAAGGGGGCTATTCTAGTACAAACTAAGATAATCTAAAAACCTACAAACCTGGTCCAGCCCAATAGCAAAGCCCAGTCCATTATACAAAACACCCGCCCAGTCCATTATACAAAACAACCGCAGAGACAGATTTAATATTACAGTTAGATACACATATACATACATTACAGTTTCGTTGCTTTTCCTCTCGCGTTGTTCATCTTCTTCAAAACAAAGGTACGAATCGCATCTACTACAGCTACGAATCGCATTTTCTTACAAAATACTAATTGATTTCTTCGTGTATTTGATACCGCGGTTCAATTTCACACCGAAAATCGAGCACCGAAGCGAGCAACGAATTAAGTAAAATCAGTTTCAAAAATCTTCAAAAGGTACATTCCTATGCTTTTTTAGTGATTTAAGTTAATAAACAAGTGAATAAAACTTTCGTAGTGAGTATAATGATGATTCTAGGGTTTTTTTTTGACAAAAACTAATTGTTCATCTTTATGTTTCTCTATAACAGCAAGTAGATCTTATTTATTTCATTGTGAAAGCATAATATAATGGCTAGAACTAGAGGAGGTATGTTGATTCTTGTTTGTAAGGAGATTTTGAACATTTTCTGTGTTATTGATTGTGTTATTTTGCACATTATATGTTACTGATTGTGTACGTTATATTTTGCACATTATGTGTTACTGATTGCTATTGATTGTGTTATTTTGCACATTATGTGTTACTGATTGTGTACATTCTATTTTTGTGATTGTGATATTACAGAGTACTAGACTACAGAGTAGGGGGGATGATGACTTTTATAGGGCGGGTGATGACTTCTAGGGGAGATGGTGACTTTTACTGGTGGTTGTTGGATTATAGTGATTATAGGCTTGCTTTAAAGTATTTGTTGCTATTACAAAGTAGTGTTAACTATAATGTTAATGTTAAACAAACTGATTAATCCACTAATTATGCTGAGAAACTTAGTGATTCCAGTCTTGATTTACAGTGATTATAGGCTTGCTTTATGGTACTTGTTATTACAGAGTACTAAACTTCAGAGTTGGGGGCATGATGACTTTTAGAGGGCGGGTGATGACTTCTAGGGGGGATGATGACTTTTAGTGGTGGTTGTTGGATTATAGTGATTATAGGCTTGCTTTAAAGTATTTGTTGCTATTACAAAGTAGTGTTAACTATAATGTTAATGTTAAACATAGTGATTAATTCCACTAATTATGCTGAAAAACTTAGTGATTCTAGTCTTGATTTACAGTGATTATAGGCTTGCTTTATGGTACTTGTTATTACAGAGTACTAAACTACAGTGTCGGGGGGATGGTGACTTTTAGAGGGTGGGTGATGACTTCTAGGGGGCGGGCGATGTTGTTTAAATATTTTCGTTCTTATTTTGTCATTTGTATTCAAATAGTTTTTATTAGAGTTGTTTATAGTTATTGTTTTATATTTTGTTAGTGTCAAATATTGTAATCACATATCTACATAGTTCTACATGTCAAAAAATGGCATGTATGTTTAATCCCTTTCCGAGATTCATGTTTGCAGGACACAGACCACAGCTTAGAAGAAGCTCCAGAATAAGACAACAAAGTTTCCGCAAAAGTATGAGACTCCGACTCAAATATAACAATATGATTTTATCTTCAACACTGAATGAGAGGAGATCAGAAATCATAAAAGTGGGGAAGGAATTAAATATTGATATGGCATCAAAGAGACTGGTCAATTTTTCCATCCAATCTTCACAAACGTCTCAAGAAGAAGATATTGCAGTGACTACTCAACGAAAGGCTGATAACATGAAGACAGTCACATTTGCAAAAAACCTCACCACCACTCTCAATGAAGCCGCAGACAAACCCCAATGATTTGTTCAGCAACTAGTTTTGATGAAATTCACGACAACTTGACAAACAATGATTGTTTAAGAACTAGTTAGCTTATTTTTGTAAATACTTGACAAGCAATGATTGTATGACAAATCATATGTGGTATTCTATCTTGCTTATTCACTTTTTGAGGATGCTATTGTACAAAAAATTTTAAACTGTTCAATTTTACTTTTAACTTCTTCAGAGGTAGCAAATTCAGTTCACTAATATGAGTAATTTAATTTATGCTACTAACATGTTCCAAAATTGTAATATGTGCTTCAAATTTTACTATAATATGTACAAATCTCAAACCATTGAACTGCAAACACAAAACTAACTCCTAAAAAACATAACTACTATTTTTAAAATACAGCTAAACTTCAGTGATTGGAACTCACATTCTAGTGATTACAACATCACATTTTAGTAGTTGGACCATAAAAAATTAATGATTGCAAAATATATTTACTATATAATCCACAATATTTTCATTCAAATGAACATAAATTGTCAAAAACTAAGTAATATCAAATTCATACTAACTACTGTACATTTTAAACAAAATATGATCACTTTTACAACAACTTTTCTTCAATCTACACTTTCTTAATGAAGTGCTTTCTTCTTCTTCTTATCACATATCCTGCAGTCATCAGTTCTCTATTCTGTTCCCTTAGGAACAAAATGCTTAAGAATAATAGTTCCATCATCAGCTCTCTTTTCTGTTTCTTTACGAACATCAAAACCTCCTAAATGACCATAATTCCTGTAAAATACAAACGCTTTTTCCAAGTTGTCATGAACTTGATTAACATCTGGCACACAACTAAGATCAACAACAGATGGTGAATAATATTTCCGTCCACCAGGAGACAAAACATAACTTGATAATTGACCATCATTTTCACCAGAAGAAAGATCACAACTCGCATTTGAACTACTAATACAAGACAAGTCACCACAACTAAAACCTGCATCCGCATATGAACAACAATTAAAAGCAAAAACTACACACACTACTAATCAACTGCATAACAATTACAAACCTATATTATACTGTAGTGATTTACATCATCAAATTATAGTGATTGTAGATTTATATTATAGTGAATATGGACTTACATTGAACTGATAACTTTGATACACTACAATAAACCACAAAATTAGATTAAGTTCAGCCATAACAAAACAAAAACGTCTTACTAAACAGAACAAATTCATATGTGACCAAAACACAGAAGAAGTTGAATAATAAACCAAATCATAAACATGAAATTACCAATTAATACATAATTTACTAATTAAACTCATCTAATTTACTAGTTAACATCATATATCAATAAAAAAACTACAAGACATTCATACGTATGCTAATTGAATCAACAAGAAACTACGACTTTCAAACAAAACACTTAGTACATCATTTTCTCCATATCTACATAGTAAATCGAACAATAAAAGTAAAGTAATCACCTTGATTATCACTGATTTTGATGAGATCTGTTGTAATCATCGTACACCAATTATAAAATCAACAGCTCCAAAAACTGAGTTTGATTTTGATTGCGATAGATGATGAAGATGCGAAGACTAAACAGAGCACGGAGAGAGACGAGAGAGAGCACCGAGAAAGACGAGAGAGGGCACCGAGCTAGAGAGACTATGGATATCACTGAAGAGTTGAGAGATTTCAGAGAAAAGATTACTAGAGAGAGTAGTACTTCTTAGAGAGAGAAAGCATATGAATTAATGACAAGCGATTAACAAAATATCTGTCTTTTTATTTCTTTTTATATTAAGTAAATAAGTGACCCAGATTAAAAGATGGTAAATAATAATCAAAGGTGCAGATTAGTTTGTAGTTTTTACGAAAAAAAAAGTTTGTATTTGATCATCCCCCTATAAATATATAAGTCTACGTCGATGAATGATGATTTTCTGAGTATACGTGATGTGTTCATGTTTATGAAATATTTTGAAATTTTTGGCGAGATTAAAAGTGAAAATCTCGTCATGGAAGACATTGGTCTTCGACTAATTCTGATCACATCTTTTATTTTTATATATTCTGCAGATTCAGTCACATTGAAATCTTTTTTGATTGTTCTTTTTATTTTCCAACACTCTTAAAAATGACACTAGAACTTCTCGATCGTTTATATATTGAAATGGTCATTATAATCGTTTATAATATAAAAATGACCGGAACCATACGATCAGTATATAGCTTTAGCTGTTTTTGCTGTAACGGGGACTGGACCAGATTTTGGGGTCGTTTAAATGAGTTTAGTACTTCTTGCTTAAAATAAATAAGTGTTTCTAATTTATAAATACAGAAACCGGTTTTTAAACCGTTACCAAACCGCCTCTTTTTGGAATTTCCCTAAATATGACACCATGGGTCATGATCAAGATAATAAAATATTTTTGAAATGTATCATAAATCGATAAAAGAAAACGAACAAGAGATTCAGCATGCAGAGACCGTGTGCAAGAGGAGAATAAAAGAATAATGTTAGTGTGAAGGCTGCAAATTGGACCACCATATCTTAATTGGGTTAATTATCAAGTTGGTCACTGAAGTGGGCTTAATGTATCAAGTTGGTCACTGAACTCAAAACGGTATCAAGATGGTCACTAAAGTGGCCATAAATATCAAACAAGTCACTTGAAATATAAGTTCAAGCACTAAAAATATTATTTATAAAGTTTTACATATTATTTTTGAATGTTATCAAAACCAAGGAAAAGGTTATGACTTCTAATATTTATGATAATATATTTAGATTTTATCAAGTTTATTTATTGTTTATATTTTATCATATAGTTTTTTTTTGTTTTAATTAAAAATAAATATTAAATAAACTTGATAAAATCTAAATATATTATCATAAATATTAGAAGTCATAACCTTTTCTTTGGTTTTGGTAACATTCAAAAATAATGTGTAAAACTTTAAAAATAATATTTTTAGTGCTTGAACTTATATTTCAAGTGACTTGTTTGATATTTATGGCCACTTCAGTGACCATCTTGATACCGTTTTGAGTTCAGTGACCAACTTGATACATTAAGCCCACTTCAGTGACCAACTAGATAATTAACCCTATCTTAATTTCAATCTGTATCACCATAAATTGTACCGAAACGGTGTGCATGCACTGGTAGTGGTAGCTACATTAACGAAGCAGAATTGTTGAAGAGGGCAGAAGATGAATTATGCATATAAAATTGGGCCTTGCTTTCTATAGGTATGGCCACGCCTCTGCCTTCCTACTTAACCATTCCACACCCTATATACCATGCTGCTGTATAATTAATCATCCTTGCAGTTAATCCGATCTGACCGGATGACTGATCCACGTACCAAGCAGACTTTCTTATGTGCCTGCTATTTCCTAAAAACTACTTTTGACAAATCACATACTTTTTTATTTTTTTTAATTATCAAGTCAGATATCCGCTAAACATGAGGATTAAATATAGTAACTTTACAAGCTTACATAAACCCAAAAGTAAATATTAATACAATTTTGAATTTTCTGTAACTTTATACCGGGGCAACACAAACACATGTAACACGACATTGGCGCGTTTTTGTTGAAATCACAGGGAGTGTGTCGTAGTTTAAGTTTGAACCTTTTATTTCTTTGATATTTTGCAGGGATATTACGTGCACACAAACAATCATTTTTTATTTAACTATTTTTCGAATAAGTTAGTTAAAGGAGAAAGATGATTGGTCAATGAAACGGAGTTCACACCATCTTGCTCCTGATATGTTTGATCATTAAAATTATAATAAATATAATTATGAATTAGTTTCAAGAAAAATATCATATACTTCTGCACATTTGTTATGAGAGTACAAATAATTTTTATAAAATTTGACACATTTTCTTGAATATGATCACAACTAGGTATAAAAAGTTGTGAATTTTAATATTTCAGATAATATATTTAGATCTTAAAATATTTATTGCTATTTTTTAATTTTATATTTATTTTTTGAATCTATCAAAATAAATAGTATATAATTTTCTAAAATCTAAATATGTTATCTAAAATATACACTAGAATTCATAAATTTTTATTTAGTCATGGTGATGTTTCAAATGTTTTTATAAAACTCTATAATTGTTTTTTCTTTCCAATTCTCGACATAATAATTTTTTGTTAATAATTGATATTTACAATTGTCAAAATTCAAATAGCTAGCTAATAATACTTTGTTCCTGTTCTCTATGCATGTTCATTCATCATCGCGAAAACTATAGGTTTTTGTCCATATATGAATAAAGTTGATAATATATGTTTATTGGCCTTCAAATGCTACTATATGGACAAATTATTAATAGTCAACTATATTTTTGTATATGTGAAAATTAGACAGTTGTTATGAGAAAGAGTTTTGACAATGAAGAACCTTTAATATGTTCTTACTCTCACCGTCGAAGTGTGTACTGCCCTCTATCACATATGCCTTTAACTTATAACCAGATATGCATGTTAATGAGTTGAACATACTATCTTCTAGCCTACATGATCCGAGTCCTTAGCATGTTAATTTATCACCCCCTCCTTCAAAGCCTGACTCGTAAACTAGCATCACGTTCCATGCAAGTACTTCAACCTATTTCCAAAGCAAATTAAAATCTTCTTATGTTTTGACCAGTTGCTGTGTGTCTGTGTGAGAGAGAAATGTACATTAAGGTCCAGAAAATCAAACTTGTATTGATTATTGATAGACAGAAGATACACATTTCACGCAAAATATATGGCAAACAGGAGACAGATTCTCTGAGTTGAAGGCTTGAAGCAGGCCTTCCATTCTTGATCACAAATATTTAAAGGTATGTAGATGAGAACTGCATGATGGAACTCTAGAGACAAACATTCCGAGTAAAGAAAATTAAAGGCATATCAATATTAACAATATTATTTTAGGGCACCTCAGACCAAACAAGATATATGAAATTATAACATATTTATTTAAATGAAATGTGTAAATATAATTCGACAATATTTTGGACATGAACTGATAAACACTGAATGATTAAGAGAGCTAAAAGGCACTAGCCACATAAATATCCGGCAAGAGACCGGGTAAACGGGGAAAGCAGCATCGAGTTCAAAAACCAACCAAAAAGCAGATTAAAAATCAAATCATATCAAATCGAATGCACAGGGAGAATATTGAATGAATTCAAGAAACGAAAAGCTCGTCTTACATAATGTAAGCACGTAACCATATGTAGCATGAAACACACACTACAAAAAGCACAGTTAAAGGATCGGATCACATATATTTGTTGAGGACTTACTACAAACTCTAATCCTGATAAACAATCATAAGCAATATAGAATCTTGCTTGAAACTTGAACAAATTAGCTAATCAACCTCACATCTCTCTCACTTATCTTGAGAGAACCCTTGCACTGACACTTAGGCGTAGATGTGTCTGAGCTGATTGAGATTTCAACACTCGTTAGTCGTTATAAATGTTAAGCGACATAAAATTTTAAAGTGCGAGTCTGCCTTTGATATCATGTTAAGTGACAAATTCTTCTAAAATCTCAAGATTTAAGGAAAAGAACTTACAAGCATCATATATTGCATTCTACCATCAATAAATTACAGCAGTCACTACCTACAACCCTATAGAGATAATAATCCCCGTTGTTAATAAGAGCATAAATTTGTTACCACTTAGGTACCATACATTGACGTCCGAGACAATTAAATCATGATTTTGTTGGGTGAAAAGATAAAGGAAATACCGTGATACAGAATTGATGTAAGTACCATTATTTTGTCTACCGATCTTAAGGCCTTGGCGGTGGAAAAAATTGTGTACTCGCCATGAAAGCATTGAGTGGAGTTGGATAGGTGGTTGAAGAGTCTAGCCATGTCACTCCAGGAGAATTAGTAGTTGCAGTTGTGAGATTAAGTGGCTGTTGAGCTCCGCCAGTAGAAGTATCACCGGGGCCAAATCGGTGTTCAGGGCCTTGATCATAAAGAAGTCCCTTGAAGACATGGCCTCCGATTTGGACAGCGGTTTGATATGCATACTGCTTTTCGGCATCATCCATTGCCCTAACATTTACACAGCGAAACACGGCCGTGGAGCTCACTTCTTCTGGAAATTGCCCCACTTCTAGCCCTAGCCACACACAAAAATATTCTAATTAATATCATATTATCAAGACCTTATATTTTAAAAAAATTCATTATAATCATATATAACCTGAATTATGGCTTGTCAAAGTGCAGTTGAGTGGATCCTCTCTTGGCCTTTTAACACTATCCGATGCTCTCATCAGACTCAGCTGATTCTGGTCATGCTCTTGTTGTTGTTGTTGTTGTTGTTGTTGTTGTTGTTGTTGTTGTTGTTGTTGTTGTTGTTGTTGTTGTTGTTGTTGTTGTTGTTCCGAAGAGAGATGTAATTGTTGTTGCTTCTCGCGCCTCTTGGCCGCAGGAACCCAAGTGCTCTTAACATGAGTCTGGCAAGGAAACCCTCGGCTCTTGCAACAAGTCCTGCACCTCATGTGCACACAATCTTTCTTAGCCTGGTTTCCGCAATCCAGACAATTTATACTACTACTGCTACTACTTCCACTCATCATATTCCTACCGTAAGACGATGATCTGTAAAGAAGTGCTTGATCACCATCCGTTGTGGTAATTGTTCTCTTAGTTGAAGAGTAATTAGAAGCGGAAGCAGCTACTAGAGAGAGATCCACATCTTGAAGCTGTGACTTCTGTTGTTGGTGTAAATGATAGTATTGTTGCCATAGCTCGAAACCCTTGTTATAGATCTCCTCGTTCTTGAAAAAGTAGAAATTGGTCTCTTGATGTTGATCTTGATCTTTTCCTCCTAGTGAAAACAAACCTGACATTCTCTACTGTTTGAGTACCCTAATTTTGAGAACATCTCCATTCATTTATAATCTGTGGAGTTATTTATGTAACATAATATATAGAGCACCGAGGGCTTAAGATTAGGTTTGTGTCTAATTGGTTTGGTGCATTAAATAAAGGCAATTACCCTGCAACGCCGCCATGGATACTCAAGTAACTGCAACTCCAATTTAAGACAAATCCATGAGTGGATTAAAGAGGTTCTCTCTCTTCTTTTTCTCTCTTTATAAATCACTCTTTAAAGTGGTAGTATTTGGATTATCATTCTCTCGCAACTTATTTTTCACCATCTACAGTTGTCCAGCAGTTGTTCTGAATTTGTCATCTAGAAACGACTAATCGTAGCCGTTGCATGTCCATCCAACGGTGGCCTCGCAGTTCACGTGGCAATGCGCCAGCTTTGCTTGTTTGTCCTTGCGCGGAAAATACGCTAAACTTTTTTCTGCACACTATTGTTTGACATTCTAAGGGGCAAATTTTTTATCTGTGATTTTGTTTGTCTAATTATTTATCCACATTTAGACACCCATCTTGTCCCTTTCACCCGCACCCACCTTATATTTGATAAAACATTACGAAAAGACTAAATTAAAAAGAATGAAACAGAATGATCCTTCTCGCTCGGAAGTTTCTTACATAAAAATCTGAATTTATACGCCTTCATATCTGATAATCCAATGGTCCTAAGCTATATATATGAGTGACAATCACAACTTGAGGTCGATTAATTGGATAAAAATATTTTTACGCCACTGCAACTGTGCTTTGGTTTAGCTTCTCATGAAAATGAAAGAATCCAACATCCATACACCCCGGGCGTATTAAGGAGTTCGAATAAGTCAGAGCACAGTATTTTCACATTTGGTAGAAAGTTCAAATCTAATCGAATCCAAAATGAGAGTGTAGGTATGTTAATAACAATAATATAAGAAAAAAACATAATACTAAATTATTTTGTTTCCCTTTAGGGTTTCGTCTAACAACGTTTAACATTACTCGTGGGAAGTGTATCATTATCGGACAAAAGATGTATTCCTTCGTCAACATGTATGTGTATATTAATCAGTACATATACAATTTATAAAGTGTTCGGGTTCTGTTTAGAAGTCAATACCTCGAATTCAATCAGATTTCATGCAAGAATCGAATATTTATATTTATTGTCGTAATCCATAGATAGACTTACGAAGACGACATACAAGATTAAGAGGATTAGGATATCCATCTGGAACCTGCATATAAACCTCTTCATCGAGATCACCGTGGAGAAAGGCGTTATTAACGTCTAGTTGAAACAATTTCCACTTTCTGCAAGCAGCCAAAGCAATCACACAACGAACTGTGCTCATTTTTACCACTGGGGAAAATGTTTCTTCAAAATCAATGCCATACTGTTGAGTGTAGCCTTTTGCTACCAGCCTAGCCTTGCAACGTTCAAGAGTCCCATCAGCATTCAACTTAACTTTAAAAACCCAACGGCTTCCAATAGCCTTTTTTCCAGGAGGCAAAGGAACGAGCTCCCAAGTCTTATTCTTCTCAAGAGCTGTAATTTCTTTTTGCATAGCATCCACCCATAGTGGGTTTGTAGCAGCTTGTTTATAGCTACTAGGTTCAGTTAAAACTGATTGATTGGCTACTAAACAATGAACAGTTGGTGGCAGTGCTTTGGATGCCACTAAATTACACCAGTGTGAAGTAGTGGGTTTAGTGACAGCATTACACACATAATCTTGCAGGTAAACAGGTGTATGCTTAGCTCTTTCTGACCTCCTAATAACATCAGTAGGAATTGTACCAGTAGAATTTTGATTCTGAGATGAGTTCTGTGCTGAACTAGAGTCATGTGTCGAAACATGATTCTGTGGTGAACCAGAATTTTGTGATGACTCAGAGATTTGTGGTGAATTTAAGTGCTGTGGTGAACCAACATCTTGTTGTGAAGTAGGAGGTGAGTCTGGAGTGTTTATATCAACATCAAAAGTTGATGAAGATTTGGGCAAAAAAGGTTGTGACAACAGCTGTGTTTGAGTCTGTTTAGTAGCAGCTAGGATGTGAAAGGGAAAAGTAAACTCATGGAAGACCACATCTCGAGTAATGACAACAGTATTATTAGACATGTCAAATACTCTGTAGCCTTTAGTAGTGTTACAATATCCTATGAAAACACCAGCCTTAGCTCTGGGGTCAAGTTTTGTCCGATGGACTTTTAATGTAGAAAAGAAACACAGGCAACCATAAGATCTAAGGTTAAGCAAGCATGGTTTGTCTTTATAGAGTCTGAAGTAAGGGCTTTGATTATCTAGACATGTCAGTGGCATTCTATTAATCAAATATGTAGCACATAAAACTGCATCACCCCAAAATCTATCCGGAAGATTTGACTGAATATGTAACGCTCTTGTAGTTTCCAGTAAATGTCTGTGTTTCCGCTCCACAACACCATTTTGTTGTGGAGTGTAAACACAGGTTTTCTGATGTATTATGCCATGCTGCATATATAAAGACTTAACAGCACCTTCACTCAATTCAAGAGCATTATCAGAACGAACACATTGCACAGATGTCTTAAACTGATTTTGCACATAATCAAAGAATTTTTGCAGTACAGAGCACACTTCAGATTTATATTTGAGTAGATGTACCCAAGTAAAACGACTAAAGTCATCAACAATTGTCAGGAATTGAGTACAACCAGTTAAAGACTTGGTTTTATATGGGCCCCAAACATCTAAATGTAACAATTGAAATGCAGCAGTAGACTTTATAGTACTCACAGGGAATGGTTGTCTAGTTTGCCTTGCAGCTGGACAGATTTGACATATGCTTGTAGATAAGCATTCTTTAACAGAAACAACAGGAGTGATTAGAGAAAGTTGTTGGAAAGGCATGTGTCCCAGCCTGACATGCCAAAGTTTAGCTTCATCCACTTTATTAAGAGCAGCAGTACAAAGTTGTGTAGGATATGACCTTTTACCATCCAATGTAGCCTTTGTACTGTATAGTCCATTACAGAATTTACCAAGATGAATTGGAGGCCTGTTCATTGAAAGGCCCTGAATAAAGCAACCTTGATTAGTAAAATTGACCTGGCAATCCATATCAGCACATAATTGACTCACAGATATAAGACTAAAATGAAAATCAGGAACATGTAAAACTTGTTTTAATACTATGTCATTGTTTAGTCTAATTGTGCCAGTGTGCTGAACTTTTATTTGTCTTCCATCTGGAACAGTAATGAAGCTATTATTTCCAGTAACAGCTTTAAAATCTTGAAACTGATCAAGAAATGGACAAATGTGGTCGGTTGCCCCACTGTCAATCAACCATTCAGAAGTTGATTGAGAGCTGAGACAAACAATACCTGCCAACATAGCAAATTTAGGATCAGAACTCTCAGAAACATCAGAAGTAGCTGTAGCAGTTTGAGTCTTGTCCATCATTGCCAAAAACTGATTATATTGTGCTGGTGAAATTGTAACAGACTGATCAGCATTTTCTGAATTATCTGGGAATTGATGGGCTACAGCAGCCACTTTCTTGGACTGTTTAGCTTGAAAACCAGGAGGAAATCCATGAATCTTGAAACATCTCTCAATACTATGACCAGCAATGTTACAATGTGTGCAGAAGTAGTATGGTTTAGTTTTCTGGCCTTGGCTAGAATTTGGGAACTGTTTCTTCTTGAAACCTTGATTCTGAGAAAAATTTCCACCAGTTCTTTTTTCGGAGTAGAATGCCATATTTTCAGTCTGTGTAGTGAGATTTGATATTTCTTTATGCTTCTCCTCCTGTGCAAATAGTCGATAAGCTTGAGCAACAGTTGGGAGTGGTTTCATCATGAGCACATTTCCTCTTATGATAGCAAATTGTTCAGTCAACCTCATCATAAACTGTATCATCCTCTGTTGTTGTTGTTTTTGTTGAATTCGCTGAGTCAAGCCACAAGTGCATTTGTTACAGGTACAGCATGGTAAAGGATCAACATCAGTAATTCCATCCCAAATAGTCCTGATCTTAGTATAGAATTCAGAAACAGAGTCAACGCCTTGTTTAACTTCTAAAAGCTGTTGTTCAAGTGAATAGATCTGTGCGATAGATGCAATACCAAAACGTTCCTCAATATCATCCCAAATTTCTTTAGCTGTTTTCATGTTAAGAACACTCTGAGCAATAGTTTCATCTAGATTGAAAAGGATCCAGGAGATGACAAGATCGTTACAACGCTCCCATTGTTTGTACAAGACATCAGTTGTTCGAGGCATTGGAATACCTCCATTAATGAACCCTAGCTTGTTTTTAGTGGACAGAGTCAGCATCATAGATCTACGCCAATTGTGATAACCAACGCCATTGAATTTGACAGAAACAAGTTGAAATGAAGTAGTATCTGACGGATGAATATAGTATACGCTCGATGGATCATTATTGGAGATTAATCTACTGGTTTCAGACGCCATTGATGAAGTAAAAGCAAGAACAATACTCGTAAAACAATACGCACAGAGAAGACGCAAGTAATCACAGATCACAGATCGCAGATCGCAGAGACTTAAGAAATCTCAGAAAATTCACAGTGAATTGTATATGAACAGAGATGTAATTCACAGAGAAGTAAAGAAAAACGAATGCGTGTGATGTGTGAAACCTGGAATCGCCATTATCGTAATGTGTGAATAGATCGAAATCGCCATTAAAGTTCTGCAAGCTCTGATACCATGTAACTTTGAGAGACTTGAGAAAGAAGAAAATGTTTTTATTTTTCAATACTTGGTGTGAATGAACTACAAGATGTGTTTATATACAAGTTGACACACCACTAAGTTTGTTACTGTTACTCACTAACTAACCATACTGTTGTAACTATCAACTAACTAACCACTAACACCTTGACTATTCGTTGACTTAACAATCATCTATACGACGAGCTTGCCTATAATTATAGACAAGAAGAGAGTATATTTGGAGTGTGATATTTTCATCAAATCAAATCATCTATATTTTTTATTTTTCATATGTTAACTCACTTTTTAGATAAGAGTTTTGTTGGCCGGAGTTGCTGTTACTATATTATTTGTTTTTCAACTTCTCGGCCGGGGATAATATTTTATTCCGTTTAATGAAAGTACTTTTCGTTTATGGCAAAAGAAATATATCATTGATTTTAACTATTTTTGAAAGCTTAATTATAATTAGTTCATAAATTTAATTAATATTTTTATATATTTTTGTGTAATTAATTTTATTTAATATTTATAATTTGTATTAAAATAGAAATTAATATTAAAGAAAGAGAAATGATATATATAACCCTAATTTATATATGCCACCACTCTTGTGAAAATATTGGTTTCAGCAAAAAAAAAAAATCTAAAGTTTTCTAACCAAACTAGATGTATGATTTGAATCGAATGAAAAGGAGAATCAAACTGACCTCTAAATTTTATTAAAGTATATAATCATATAAATAAATAATATCTGAATAATTTTTATATGTAATTATTATAAAGTAGAATTTTTGTTTATATTTCTCAGGCAATAGTACGAGTGTTCATTTTAAATGTGAAATATCATGAAAATGCAACCTAGATCACTAGATACGCGTAAGTGCAAGTTGAACATAACATTATTCTATCACGTACATGCTGTGTGGATGTATACATGGTCAATGAGTATTCGGCCCGGTGGTTAAAAGTGGCATCAGATGAGAAAATAAAGAATGGATGAAATAAATCAACAAATTGTAATCGACTTGATTGTGATCTCACTTCAATTCACATGCCTAATCATTATCTCTACAAATATATATTAAAATATGGTAATTGAGTGGTGGACGAGGATGGTAGGGCAGGACCTCCCTATAATTAAACTTACAGTTTTGCTTGGGATTCATGCTATAGAGTCTATAAAACCCTATATAATGTATGTGGCTGTTAAAGGATTGTTTTAGTGGCTAATTAACGCTCAATCAAGCACGTGATGGACCTAATCAGTGGCCATGTTACTTTAAAATACTCCCTAATTTTGTATGTTGTTTAATTAACATTTAAATATATGAACAAAATATTGAGTGAAATTTATAAAAGTATAAAGGAATAGAATGCTACAGTAAAGTTTAAGGGCCCGAGGCTAAAGGATCCTTGTTCTTTCGACTATTTGACACTCTCTCTGGTCCTACGTTGTATACTGTATATTAATAGTGCAGCTATTCTTTACTCAATACTGTAACTCTGTAAGTAATGATCTAAAGAGTATGGATGCATTGTAAAAAGCCTGCATTGTCACCAGATACTGACTTCCTTTTTCATCTACTGTCACCTTAAATGAAACGAGTGGTTTGTAAGTTTCTTTTAGATGATTTTCTCACTGTGAATTAAGCGGCTAGCATTTGAAATATATTAAGATTAGGAAAGCATCCATTGGTGAAGTTTTATACTAATCAAATCCTTTGGTGTCCGGGGCAACCGGTTCGATTTTAGCTCATCCTGAAAATTATTAAGGCAGATACTAATTTGTAAAATATATAAGACTGTATTATAAAAAGAAACTGAATGCTATAGTTCAAGTCCGCTACGAATTTGATATCCAATTCCTTTTAATAATTTCACGTTATATCCCAAATTCTTTTTACATAATTTTGTTGGAATAATCTTAAATTTATTTACTATTATTATTTGTTTAGTTATTTATTTTGAAGATTAATTTTAGATTGTAGTAGTTGGATGATTGTTGGAGTTCTAGAGAATTTGTAGGAGGTATTGAGTCTATCTTGTTTTAGGAGATTTATTAGAAGTAGTAGAGTATTGTTAGGAGTCAAGTACGTTTGTTATAAATATGGATGTAATCTTTTTTAGAGGAACAAGAATTAATATAAATCAGTTTTATATTCTACACTTGGTATCAGAGCCAGGTTTAAAGTGCTTGTGAAGTTATGACAATACATATATAGATAAGCAATTTTTGTATTTTTTTCAAATGGCATCAAATAATTTTTCCCTTTCGATACCTACATTCAAAGGAGATCATTATAATTCATGGGCTATCAAAATGAAATCATATTTGAAAGCTATGAGTCTGTGGGAAACGATTGAAAGTGATGTTGAATTAACCATTCTTCCACAAAATCCAACCGCAGCTCAAATAAAAAAACGTGACAAGGAAGCAGCAAGAGAAGCAAAGGCATTCTCATGTATTCATTCGGCGGTGTCGGATGGAATCTTTACAAGTATCATGACTTGTGAGTCACCAAAAGAGGCATGGAGCACGTTAAAGGAAGAGTTTATAGGAAATGCTAAAACAAAGTTGATGCAAATTTTGAATCTCAAACGAGAATTCGAGATGCAGCGGATGAAGGGGAACGAAACTATTAAGGAATATGTGAGTAAGCTTATGAGCATTGTTAATCAAATAAGGTTGTTTGATGAATCATTTGCCAGGGAGAGGGTTGTTGATAAAATTCTGGTGAGTGTTCCTGAAAAATATGAGTCTAAAATATCCTCACTTGAAGATTCCAAAGACCTATCCAAAATAACCCTAGTGGAATTAGTCAATGCTCTTAGTGCCGTAGATCAAAGGAGATTAATGAGGGAGGAAGAAAATGGAGGAAAAACTGAAGGACTCCTATTAGCGAAAAGTTCCTTTGCAAAAGCCACAAGTAACAAAGTTCAATGCAACCACTGTCATAAGATTGGTCACGAAGAAAAGGACTGCTGGAACAAAGGAAAGCCACAATGCTTCAAATGCAAGAGATATGGACACTTGGCAAAGAATTGTAGATTTCAAGGTGATGAAGAAATCATGGCACAACTGATGGAGGCAGAACCTCTACTTTAGAGTGATGGGTGATTATGTGCACCGGGAGAGAAGTGCTCCAGTGAATTTGGTGTTGATGAGAAGTGCATCAATAAATTGATGGTGGTGAGAAGTGCATCACAAAAATGAAGAGAAGTGCTTCATAAATTCTGTTAAGTAAATTTAAGATTATTGAGGTGATTGTTGGAATAATCTTAAATTTATTTACTATTATTATTTGTTTAGTTATTTATTTTGAGGATTAATTTTAGATTGTAGTAGTTGGATTGGAGTTATAGAGAGTTTGTAGGAGGTATTGAGTCTATCTTGTTTTAGGAGATTTATTAGAAGTAGCAGAGTATTGTTAGGAGTCAAGTACGTTTGTTATAAATATGGATGTAATCTTTTTTAGAGGAACAAGAATTAATATAAATCAGTTTTATATTCTACAAATTTGTTGTTGACTTTAAAGACTTGTGACACGATTTAATATTAATTATTTTAATTTTAACAATTTAAAATAATATATCATTTTTAAATTATAACCGCAATCTTATTAAATGATCAAAATACAACGATTCATGAATGCAACAAAATCTTATATTATCACTATTTTATATTATTTTAGATAACTATTTTAGCCCGACCCCATTTTCCATGTCTAACATGTTCCTGATCATGGTAGAAAGTAGAAACATGGAGAGCCTGTCTAACACCTTGACATGCATGCCCTTTTGGTTCAAGACTTCAAGTTATTTCTATGGAATGTCTTCAGCTCTTTATCTACTGTTTGCTACTGAACCTGGCCTTATGTATCAATTTTCTCTGATTAGCTAGTTTTATTCTTGATATCATACATCTATTATAATTAATTAAGTAAAAGTAAAATCAATCTAATAAAAATAATAAATTTAAGTGACCTATTTGTAAAATGTATGTGTGCATGTTTATTATTCATTACTTTTGTTTGTACAACTTAAGGGTGGGCTCCATTTTATCATTTAATTATTCTGGAAGATGCAAAAGGTGGGTATCTAGGGAAGAAGTGAATGGAGTTGGGTAGATTGGGAAAAAGCAACGGGAAATGGTATAGTCCGGAAGGGATTCGAACGCCGGAAGCAAAATGACCTTTTCTCGCTTAGCTTCTATATTTTCTGGTATTCACAAGATTACATTCATCAACATCTACAGACCACAGTTAACTCAAGGATAAATAGCTCAAACTGTTAACAGAATCTATCTCTCTCCAACTCTTACGCAATAAATATCTCCAAGACTCCAACTCATACCACAAATGATCAACAGAACATCTTAAAACGAAGAAAATTTGGAAACTGAAAATAATTGAGTATTCTCAGCGAAACAGATTAAGCATCAGGGTGTTCTGAATATATCTTTTATGAACCACCAAATTAGCCGGTCAAGCATATGATTTAAAGTTTTATTCCATTGCTGTGCAATAATAAATACAAGTTTAAACAAAACAACATGCTGCCCAAGTACTTTAAAACCTATTTCTAAGATGCAGCAATTAGAGAATCCTGAAATGAAGATATCCAACTTCTAGTTTTCACAATTTAGAGTAACCAACAGCAACAATATAACTAATCTATGTCAATCCTGCAGCGTACTTCCAGCTGCTACAAGTCAAAATCTGTTTATGAAAGGAATTTCAGTTTCATACACACCAAAACAATACAATAAAGGAACTGAAAGTTACTATAACATTAATATATGTAAATTACATTGTCACAAGATCCAATGTACTCGGTGAAAATTTTCAACTTAACCTCTATATTATCATCAAATTACATGAATGGCTCAAGACAAAATTCTCTAAATAGTTTATTACACTCAAGGATGTAATGGCAAAGCTTAGAAAGGAAGGGAAGGAAGAAATAAGAAAAGCGGAAAGTAGAATTGAAAACAAATATTAGAATGGAAACACATACTGACTGAAACTCAACTGGTCTTTTAATATTCCTCTATCTCTGTTGGAAAGAAACAGAATATTTGTTGGCATCACAACTGGAAGACACAATTACTCAGCAAATCAAATTATCTGGTTTGCGAGGGACAGCAGAGTAAACCAGAAGCGTCAGAACCAACAATGGCTAGGTCACAAACAGTACAAATCTGCCCTTCTTGAGATGGCACAAAGCGTGAGCTGCAGTAAGGGCAACTGACATCCTTTTGTCCTCGGTATATAGGAACATACGTTGCTCCACAAACCACAAACGGATTTCTAAAGTCATAATTCAGCTGAGAGGCGTCATTCATGTTCCTTTCGGCAGCCTGCAAAACTTGGCGGGCTGTTTTGGCTTGGTTTTCAGCGGATGGATTGGTCTCTAAAAGTCGCCTGGCAAAATTGGCTGCTGTGTTTAGATTTTTCGCCTTGTAGCAGACAGTCATAGCATTCAGTAAAGCAAGTCTCAAGTGAGGCAGCTGAAGATTACAATGAGTAAAGTATGCTGCTAGCTCTTGTTGACGAACTGGATTGTCCTTTGTTTCCCTTCTTTTGAGCTCTATCTGTAAACCAAGAACATATTCCTTAACAATGATGATCAATTCCTTTACTTCATCCACCTCTCGACGTGTATCGACAACAATAAGCGGGATGGTATGAAGAATGCCCTGGAAAAGCCGCAAAGCTTCAGTAAATTTTCCAGCAGTTGTGGCTTTGTATCCTGCCTTGAGCTTCTCTTCCAACTGTGTGAAACTGAACACCAGTGAAGGTGGGCTCCGCACATTGGGGCTGGCTGCCTCACTCCATCCCTTCTCGATTGCCAATGAGATGACGGGAGAAGAGGAGAATGCACGTAAATAAGTATGGCTGCCCGTATGGAGATCAATAAATAAAGATTTTAAGGGAGCAAAATTCCTTATTCCCAGTTGCCGTGTTAGCAAACGCATTGCAGTGTCAAAATTGCCAGCAGCAGCATGTTCAGCAGCAAGAGAAGACTTTTGAACCCAAATTTGGCTCACGGGCATTCCAGCAGCAGGCGCAATAAATACAGAGGAGCGCGCATTACTAGTTTTTGGTGTATCAAGATCAGGTGGAAGTTCAAGATCCTCAAGATCCCATCCCCCGTCGTTTTCTTCATGTATTTCCTCATCATCAAGAACCAAGCTGATGTCCCCATTTTGGATGTTCTCAACGTCCACAAGATCCAGGTCTTCACCCCAATCTGCTTCGGAGGCATCCATATATTCTTCCTGGCTGCTCTTTCCAATATTATCAAGACCAGCCTCCAAGATGCCTTTTGTGACCATCAATAATGGCCAATCGCCACCACATACAATAGGAGGTTGGGGCATTAAAAGAGATGCTGGTCTCTTTTTTGGCAAAGGAGGAACTTTATCACCCAGTTCAGCAGCAAGACGCTCAGCAACATCATGGAGCCCATGAACAGAAGCAGTAATATATGCCAGAGGCAGATGACCCGCACTCTCCAAAATCTTAACGCGCTCCTGGACGTTACCCAGGTATAACGCATTATGAAATTGACCCATAACATCATTATTAACCTCAGCAATTTTTAGCATTTTAGCAAGCTTATCCAAGTTTCCTGTAATAAGATAGAGGAAAGATAACCTTTCAAAATTTTTTGTTCTCTGATATGCATATTCCACGATACCCGCATTACCTTGACGAAGTGCCTCTACCCCCAATTTGTACCAGTGATCTTTCTCATTAATCTCTTTGGCAGAAGCAACTGCTATCTGGATGTTCCCGCTTTCCAGTGCCAGATTAAAACGAGTTCGCTCATCCTTTACAAGATGAAGTGCAACTTCAGGAAACCCCTTCTGTTGAAGGTAAGCGATCATGGCTTGCCCGCAAAGGTCTGATTTCCTAATCATGGTCATAACCTGTTCAAGTCTCTCCCGCATCAGACAAAGTTTAAACACGTATTCAGTTGAATCGATGATAATTGGACGATTTTTCCCATCTCGGTCCAAACAAAATATTGTGTTTCCAACGATCTTCGTGATGTAAACCGGGACATCAAGGGTCTTTATAATTCCACTATCCCCATTTGGAAGGCAATACTTAATGTGGGTCAATGTTGTGTAGATGAAGACACCATTGTCATCCCAGGCTCCACTTTTAACTCGAATTGTCTCATGAAGAGTGCATCGATGCACGAGCTTCTTATCAGCAATAACAACAGAATGTTTGCTTAATAAGGCAACATTTTCCATGTCATTTGACCAAACAACATACCTAACAAAAGAAGTTTGAAGATCTCCAAGAATAATCCTTTGTTGGAGATCGAAAATTACAACTCTATCCTCTGCCCTGCATAGCAAGTTTCCAGTGCCGGCATAAAAAATTGCATCAGTAGGAACAGGAAGGGCACTCTTCTTGACAATTTCATTTTTAAGATTCTTGACTAACACTTGATTACTGCTTTTCTCAAGCACCGCAAATCTGTTTCGAGCAACAAATACTGCTGAACCCCCTAAACCTCTTTTTGCCTCTTGAACTGAATCGCCTCTACCAAAACTGTCCTTGGGTATAATATATAGTTCATAAGATCCCCCTTCCAAGTCCGAGCTGATCAAAACTGCATTCTCGGTAGGGCTATAAGAAAGAGTCTTAGGTCCTTGGTTCAAGCTAGTTGAACCAGGCCTACGAATAGGTATAACTTGGGTTTCTTTTTGGGTTGAGTATTCATAGAAGCGCAAAAAACGGTCTTTCACATAGTACAGACAATCTCCGCTGACAGAAAAGGCAGGCCGTTCTCTCTCCAGCTTGAACACTATCACACCGCTATCATGGCCTGCTGCCAGAAGATTCATCTCAGGATGGCACACAAGAATCCAAAATCTGTCATGCTCTCTGCGAAATGTTTGGAGCCCGGTCCTTTTAGTAGAATCCCACACACGAATGCTCTTATCCTCTGAATTTGAAACTATAATATCCTGCCTCGCATGGAAAAGAACACATGACACATTGTTCATGTGCCCTCTCAAGGTATCAACCTCCCAGGCCTTTGTATCTGCAATCAAATTGTAAACTATGATGGCCAAGTGAACCTTTTATTATTACACATGTGCAAAAAAAAAAAACAAATAATAATATAAGGAAATCATGTAAAATTTGAAAGCCTGATTTTATGTTCATGAAAAACTGACCATATGGCCAACCTATGTTTCTCTGACTCTTTCTGTTTAGGTATCCGACTATCCGTATCCCTGTCCGCCACTTGGGCACGACACTTATTCTGTGTCGGATCACTTAACTAAAATGTGGACACTTTGACCAACTAAAAGACCACGTATAAGTTGAATGTACAATGCAAATCAGAAAAAACAAGAAGAGAAGATCCCTAATTTGCAAAATTCATGACAAAACTGTGTTTGTTCAGAACTTGATTGTTACTTTTTGTTAACGTATCTACTTATCATGCTTTTTTACTAAATGTATTATGCCGTGTCCCTGTACTCGTGTCCAAAAATAGACAGTGTCCCCGTGACCTCAATTTTCAGATTTTCCAAGTCCACGACACTCAGATATATGTTGTGTCCTTCGTACCCAAGTCAGAGTAACATAGTGGCTGACTGGCTGTGGCCCACATCTTCTTAATGCACAATCCATGTTAAAGTTTCTAGGAAGCATATGAACACAATTGAGGAAAAAATCAGAACTTGTTTAATGTAAAATGCAAAAATAAATGGAAGAAAAGAGGAGCAAATCAATTTTGTTTACAAGTAATTATCACCAACACCACTAGTCTGTAAATAATTTAAATACGACATCCATGCACGTAGCTAGTGTTCTCCTGAGGCTAAGCATTATTATGTTATCCTCAAGTGAGGGTTGTGTATCTCAGCTACTGACACTGTAGACCTAATTCTTTAGAGCATAACATTTATCAATCTCCACTTCATTTCCTTATTTCTCGTTAAGCAATCCAACTCTTAACTTTTTCGAAAGCACAAATGCTAAATGAAATTTGTTTCCTTGCTCAGTCTCATGGCTGTGCACATTTTCAATAAAAAAGTTCAAACTATTATAAAATATAATAATGTCTAAAACTTATATTTGTTCGTGCTTTGCATTCTTGTTGTATAATATTATTGCTTTTTTCTTTAGTTTAAATTTTAATCTAGTTTAGATTACAACTTTTTATTTAGATTACAATTTCATAATAATTAAAACATAATATAAATATATATATAATATTAAAGATAATCTATGCATCACACGGGTTGCTAATTTTTTATTTTTACAATGCAAATTTAAAATTTTATCAATAAATTTAACATCATTCAGATATATTACATGAATGTTTACCAAAGAACATTTTTCATTCAGTTAAAAGTTTGAATTATTCATTCAGATAAACTAATTGATTCAGTCATTTAATGAATCAGTAATTTTGATTCTGCTTTATCAAACAGCCCCTTTTTGAAAAGCAGAGCTAAACAAAAAGAAGTGAACTTGAGTTTATATTTCGGGATCATACCATTCATTCTCCAAATTTTAACCTGGCGATCATCTGCTCCAGAGACAATGAGGGGGAGAGTAGGATGGAATGAAGCCCAGTTGACTCCTCGGTCATGGCCTTCCAAGACATACTTAACAACAGCATCAACCCCACCAAAAAAATCTGTATTCATCTGACTCAAACGCAGGATATCATCAGCAGGTGAAACTGTCTTCTTCCGCAAAGCACCAATATCCCAAACTCGCACCGTCTGATCTAACGAAGCTGATACAACAAGGTCCTCTTTTGGATGGAACAATGCACACATAACATAATGGTTGTGACCTGTCAACACAGAAATACAGGTACGAGACTGCCAATTCCAGATCCTTATAGTCTGGTCATCACTAGCACTAACAATCCAGGGATACTCGTGATGAAATTGTACAGTACGGATGTAATCAAGATGTCCAAGAAGTGTAAACAAACACCTATGCTGCTTGTAATTCCACACCTTAATCTTGTAATCATCTCCTGCATAGTGATCATTTTAATTAAAACCCAAGAATACATGTTGAGTTCTTTCTTAGAAGTAAGGATCGAGATTTTCTAGCAAAAGAATTACATGCATGTATTTTCAACCAAATTAAAAAACATCACATAGAGAATTCAACGTATATGACAGGTATTGCCAAGTATTATCCTCAGTTCAGCGACTTAAATTGTCCAAAGATTTTCAAAATGCTACTTTCACAAGTAATATATATCAGCCACACTGCTGGCAACTATCATCTAGTTATATTTGAAGATCAATGGTTATATTTAATATTAATCAATCAGTTCAACCTTCTCCGAAACCTACATTGGTAACAGCTACGCTCCACAGACATCAATTCAGGCTTCAGCATCAATATTTGCCTTGGATTCGCAACTAATACATAACGATGTGAACCAAGAACACAACAATCACATCACAATTCAATTACTAAACAATTTTATGGAAACTAAATAATTTCCTATAACAGCAAGATATATATTTTATAGTGTTAAGTGATCTAAAAAATACAGTCTACATCATAGGAAACGATAATTACCTCCGGAAACGAAAAGCGGCTGAGAATTGTGAAAATGCACGCCCCGAACAGGTCCATCGTGCTCATCGAACCGATCAATAAGCGTTCCGACTCTATAATCCCAAAGCTGGATCACTCCACTATGTAAACTAGCCAAGATCCAAGGCCTCTTGTTATGAAAGCTCAGTCCTTTTACTCTATTACTCTTGGTCTCGAATTTCGTTAACATTTTTCTACAATATCAATCCCTAATTAATCAAATCAAATCGCACTAAATTGACACAAAAGATCGTAAATTTGATGACGTAATTGAAAAGAACAATGTTAACAGAATCACCTTAGATCTGACAAGTAGGAGACCCGAGGTTGTTAGATCACCGCGGCGGAGATTGATTGCCGACGGTGAAGTGAGCGCAGGATAAGCAAAGAGGGGTGTAGGCTAATGTGGTGTTGTGCATTTGTGCGGAATGTGCCGGTGGATGTACTGGGTCTGGGGGTGTGTTGATTTGGATCTACGCCAATATCAAATTCAATAATTTTATTTTTTATTTCGAGATTTAAATTTATAATTTTTAACATACAATAAGAAATTATAAAGTATTTTCATTAAATAAACTTATTGAATTACAAGGGTCCTATCAAATATGTTATTAAATGTTTAGCAATTAATCTTATCCGGTATATCCTCCCGATTTAAATATATTTTATCATTTTTAAAAAATTTTGAATTCAATAAAACTTGAATTTAGATTTTAAATATATCAAATTGATATAAATTTTAGAGAGAAAAAAACAATAATAACTTTTATTATAATTTAAGATTACGTGATTCAAGATTTATGTAATAAATTATCATAAGCTAGGACTTTTAATATAAAATATCATCAATACAATTAATATAAATATATTTTCTTATCAAAAAAATATATAAATATATTCTAATATTTAATCAAACTCATGATATTGCAATGATAAATATTAGACAAAAAAATTAGATAAGAATTTTTTTTGAAAATATTAACATTACAAGCTACAAAATTAAGAATATGCATGAAGTATTGATACAACACAGTACTGCAAATTAAATTATATTATATACTTATATATAATAATATATAATAAGCCTAAAAGAGATAATTTGGTCGCATGATTGTATGGTCCAAAAGCTTATTCTTCGTTGGATCGAGACAAGGAATGGCTTAATTACAATAATTTATTTGAAATCATTAATGGTTCTGATGGTGTTTTACAACAGTTCTAACTTACAAACAAATTATAATTTCATATTTTATTTTATTGAAAATTTTGATTTATTATTTATAAATTAAATTTTTTCGCACCATTTAAAATATATTTAAAAAAATTTTAAATAATTAAAAAACTCCCGTAAAGAGATTTTTTTTTGTTTGCTAGTATTTTAATCACTATAGGTTCAAGCATAACCTCCTTGCACATGGTGCATGCAGCCGACCAAAATAGATGAAAAATTAACATCTTTCACATTTGCTGCAAAAATAGACAACAAATCAAGGCCAAAAAAATTATTACGCCATCAAGAGGAACTCCCAAATAACTATATGAGTTCTATATAAGTTATCAAATATTTCAGTTTTAGATCGGCACTACTCTTTCTCAAGAAACAATTGGCAATTTCATCATACCCTTATTAATTCAAAGAACATAAAGCACATTAATAATATAACAAACAAAATTTAATATCAATACCTCTTGTCGGTATTAGTATTCGGTGATCATTTCGAATGCCTTCGAAGTGTATGGATATAGCTAGAATTCTTTGGAATTGTAAGTGAATTCATTCTTTAAGTACCCCTAGCCCCAGAGGCAAATCTTGATAGGAGAAGGGGGCCAGTCGAGCCCCTTTAAATAATTTTTGTTCTTAATTTTACATAATTACATTATGTCGTGTAACGGTAAAAAATAACATAATCGAAATATTATTTTGGTATCCACTATTCTAATCAAAGTGGGCATGACTTATTTATTTCGTGCAACGGTAAAAAATTATATAATATGAATATTAAAATTTTTTCCTGTGTTTATTCCAATTAAACTTCATTACAAAATATTATATATGACCTCTCTTACTTTCGGAGCTAGATACGCCAATGCCTGGCCCTCTCCCATTTTCTCCAACAAACTTAATCAGCAAAGTACAGCGTAAATCGTTACTATCCACCGCAAGAGTAGAGTTGAAACTGTCATTAACCAAGTTTTTTCTAGAGATTTCCAAAATCAATAAAGGGATGTCGTCGATTTGAGGAATGATAGTGTGCAGGAACTCCATTTTATAATCTGGAAGTGCACGCTCTAGTGCTTACAGGTTCTTATACAAGCAAAACTTCTCCTCAAAAACCTCAGAAAACATTGAAAATAAAGAAACTTGATCAGTTCTGCTTTCAAGGAAAAACATAGTTTGCTCTTTCCTCCCTTGTACATTCTTCGAAATCCTTTCAATTAGGAGGAGCATTCGATTTTAATCTGGTGTCACTATTCTTCTAAGAATTGAATCAAAGTTCAATAGCAATAGCTTAAGAAACTTGCCTATTAAATTTCCATATTGCAAATAACTCTACATCGACCTATAATCCATCGACATATAAAAGGCTAAGTGAACAGTTTTGAATCCGATTTTTAAAACATCATTACTTCTTCTTTTAATATAATTAAACTAGATAATTCATCTTCTGCATCTATGACTATAGACAATACAGTTGATGCATTCAATGAAAGTGTTTGTCCTAAATCCAATCATGTATGATGAGTTAGGAAATACTTTCTTGTATTCGTATTTGATTTCATTAATATTAATAAAAGACTAGTTTTGATTTTATTATGGGATTTATCTATTTAAAGTGTTTTAAATAAGATGTTCCATAGTTTGGAGTAAAGCTTCTAGAATTATAATGAGATTATAATAGTGAGATCTAGAAGATGATAACTCTGGACTTAAACAGTTCCTGATCATAGGATAACTAATCGGAAGTTAGTAAATCCGCAAAGATTGGTACATACTGTGCTTGCTCCCTTGAGGAGGATGTCTGTTCTCATAGGCATTTGTGTGGTGACACTATAGCCAGTATGTAGGTGCTTATTGGGGAATAAGTTCACTGAACATGACTCGATAAGTTGAATAACTAATGGAGATTACTCACGTGTCAATAGTTATTCACTGAGTGATAGTTGTACAAGTGTCCTAAGACTTGAGATCGTTAAAGTTATCTTATATATAAAGAACTGTGCTTTGGTTTAGTCCTTAGTCTCAAGGACAACCATTAGGACTATTCTGGGCATAGGGATTTATGTATAGAGATAGTTAACGTCAATAGAGGATCTACCCCTTCCAGTATAGGAAGAGAATATCCTATGTTATTCTTTCTATGCAAGTTCTGGAATCTCTGGCCAGAGTGTATGAAATTAGAAAGGAGTTTCTAATTTGCATTAATATGAACTTCGCATTAAGAACAAGAAATCATATGATTAAATTTGATAGGCTTGACACGAGATCCATGCCTTGTATTTAATCGGGATATTGTAAGGGTAGAAGGAATTAATTGTACGGTAACTAGTCACTGACAGGTTCTTGTTATTCTAAGCAGAGAATTCATATTATCCGGATAGTCGCGATATGTTGAGAAGCATCACTCACGATGTAGAATAAATATAATTAATCAGTTAATTATATTTAGTGAATTTTAGAATTCATATAAATAATTAATAAAAGGTTTATTATTATTTATTTCTACTACCGGCATAATATTGAACCTACAGGGTCACACCATAAAAAGATTAATTTATTGATGAAGGGATTTTTTGAGAGAGCAGGTTATTTTCTAAGGAGTTTAGAAAATAATAATAATTAAAATAGTTTTAATTATTATTTAAACATTTTATAAGATAAAGTGTGGGATTTATATATATTAATATATATTGATATAATAATTGTGTAAAACCTAGGAGGGCCCTATATAAAGAAAGAGATGAGAAGGCTTTAGATAACTGGGGTTTTGTGAAAACCTAGTAGCCTCCCTCACCTTCTTCATCTCTCTCTCTCTCAAAAGTAGAAGGGCTCCATCTTTATAAAAGCTTCATCGAAGGATTAATCTTGGTGGATACCGGTAGAGTGCTTCACGCATTGAGAAGCAACTGCTAGGACCTCTCTTTGTCTTCCTTGGATCGCTTTTAAAGGTTAGAATTCGATTCTAAAACTATTTCATAAATCGTATGTGTAATTTATGTGTCTTTCTATATGCGCGATTCATGATTTACGGATTGATAATTGTTATATCATGCTTCCGCTCTTCCGTAAATTCCTTCAATGGCATCAGAGCCAGGTTGTATGCATATAGATTCATGATAAAAATTTCAGATTTTTATTCATACGTATGGATTTTTAAATTGATTTTATGATTCGAGGGCTTTATTGATTTAATTATGAATTAAATCGTAAATCTTTTTAAAGGCTTGTTTCTTTAAAGATCTGGGTTCCTTGTATTTTTCTGAAACTTTCCATATTTTTTTCGAAATTTTCTGAGGTCAGAAAGTATTTTTCTTGAATTTTTTATGTTTAATTCTGCCTGAAAATTACTTTTCTGATTTATGACATGGATCTGCCACGTGTCGCATTCTGATTGGCTGGGAGTGTTGACTGTGCAAACGAGTCAGCAGCTGACGTCAGCGCCACGTAATCTGATGACGTCAGCGCCACGTCAGCGCTGGTTGGTCAACTGCCAGGTCAGCGCCACGTCATCTGATGACGTGGCGCCACGTCAGCACAGCCTGCCACGTCAGCACTGACGTCAGCGCCATGTCATCAGTTGACGCGCGCGCTTGATTTTGTTTTTTGGCTTTTCCGGGTGCGTCCGAACTCCGATTGAGACGTGTAAGGTACCGGTGGATTCGTTTTTTCGAGACGCATCTGATGGAATAAAGAAACAGATTTTTTAAATTGTTTAAAAAATATTTACAGCCCTTGGAGTGTGTTGAATGCCTTGTTTGATGATATTTGATGCATCCCATTATTTGCAATCTTGCTTATAATTGTGTTACATGCTATAATAAATCCATACATCATTATATCAATGTGTAACATGATTTTATTTGCATGCTTACTTGTTTATTTAATTTTATATATGAGATATATGCCTATGTTTACCATGCGATGATAGATTTAGGTGAACTTAAATCAATATAAGACGTGCTCTAGAAAATCTAGAATAGGAATCGTTTCTTGCCTTAATAAAAATATTATGATTACAATCATGAGATTCTTGTGTTTATGAAACACGTAATTAAATATGAATTTTCAATATTGAGAGAAAGGATGGTTCTGTCAAAAGCGGATTTCGATCTGTAAGAAAGGGGTATTAAGTGACGCCTCTTGACAATGCTCCCCCCGATCTGGGAATCATCCAATTATCGATTATTGATTTGAAATATTTAATTTAAAAGGAAGAATCTCTTTATAATATGATTATGATTGTAATATAATATAATCCCTCTAAAATTAAATAATATCAAGTAGTAATTGGCCAATGACACAACGGGCTTGTGTCGGTCATAGCCTTCCAACATGGTAGAAAGTAGTTCTTGTTTATTAAATCATTGTCGTTTCGTGCTACAACCGAGGGCTTTGATTTCGAAATAAGAAATACTTGTCTATTACATAGAGATGTGTACATTGAATTAGAATCTACTGGTCGTTACGTGCTGCAGCCGTGGGCCGTTGGAAACTGATTTAATTGTACGAGATGTTGGGTTAGACTTGACTTAGAATATTGAGTTTGTCGTGCTACAGCCGTGACTCAATTATTCAAGAGGCTAAAGTTTTATTAGGGAATAACATAAGATGTAATTGACAAGAGTTGTCTGCCTATTGAACGTCGCATGACGTTTCGTGCTACAACCGAGGTTGTGTGATGGAATGTAGGATCCCTATTCCCTCTAGCATTATGAATGCTTAATTTTTCAATTAGGGGGTTGTATAAATTGGATAAACTAGTGGGAGCCACTTATGAATAAAGACCCAATTCATATAGTGTTTTTAAATGAAATTGAATATTTGCTAAGTGTTGTTATGTGTTCATCATTTACAGATTTACTATATACATTATGTCTTCTGCACTATCACTCCGTAGCATTCTTGATGCTAACAAGTTGACTGGTCCCAATTTTGCTGATTGGCTTCGTAACTTGAGAATTGTTCTCAAGTCTGAGAAGTTGGACCATGTGATTAACTCACCACTGCCTAAGGCCCCTGTTGATGATGCACCTTATGATGAGCATCAAGCTCATCGCTCGTGGATGGATGAGGCAAATGTTGCCCAGTGTATTATGTTGGCCTCCATGAACTCTGAGCTTCAGAAGCAACATGAGTACATGGATGCTTACACTATACTGATTCATCTACAAGAGTTGTATCATGTTGAGGGGAGGACAGCTCGATATGAGATATCGAAAGAGCTGTTCCGTTGTAAAATGGCAGAGGGGACATCTGTGAATGACCATGTGCTCAAGATGATCAATTTGATTGAACGTTTAGGACAACTTGGTTTTGTCATGGATGGGGAGCTAAGCCAAGACTTGGTCTTGCAATCGCTTCCAGATTCGTTCTCGCAATTTGTTGTGAACTTTCACATGAATAAGATGGATGTTAGCTTGCCTTAACATGTTGAAAACTGCTGAGTCGAGTTTCCCTTCCAAGAAGAGTTCTGTTCTTCTTATTGGTGAGGGTTCTACTTCCAAGAAAAGGAAGAGGGCCCCTCCCAAGAAAAAGAAGAAAGGTGGTGAGAATAAGACTAATCCAGCGAAGGCCAAGGTTGACCCCAAAAGCACAGCTGTTTGCTTTCACTGTAACAAGTCGGGGCACTGGAAAAGGAATTGCAAGGTTTACCTTGCAGAATTGAAGAAGAAGAAGGGTAGTGAGACTACCGCTTCTGCTTCAGGTATGTTCATGATTGAAGTGAATATGTCAATAAGTCAAATTTCTACTTGGGTATTAGATACCGCCTGTGGTTCTCACATTTGCAATTCGTTGCAGGGACTAAGGAGAAGTAGGACTCTTGGGGAAGAGGAGGTGATTCTACGAATGGGTAATGGAGCAAGAGTTGCTGCTGAAGCTGTAGGATCATTTCATTTATATATGCCTACGGGCAAGACTATTGTTTTGAATAATTGCTACTTTGTTCCCTCGATTATAAGGAATATTATTTCTATTCCCATGTTAGACTTGGATGGATTTTCGTTTGTTATTCAGAATAATAAATGTCTAATTCAAAGAGATAACATTCTTTATGGAAGTGGTAGTTTAAATAATGGTCTGTATATATGTGACGTAGAGCATAATTTACTACAAATTGAACGTACTAATAAAAGAAAAAGGGATGATGAAAATCTCACCTTTTTGTGGCACTGCAGACTTGGTCATATTAGTGAAAATAGACTACGGACATTGCAAAAGGAAGGGATACTTGAACCCTTTGATTTTGAATCATATCCTACATGCGAGTCTTGTCTATTGGGCAAAATGACCAGATCTCCATTTAGTGGACATGGAGAAAGGGCTGCGGATTTGCTAGGATTGGTACACAAAGATGTATGTGGACCAATGTCTACGCAAGCCATGGGTGGATTTTCATACTTCATTACTTTCATAGATGACCGATCTAGATTCGGATATGTGTATTTGATGAAACACAAATCTGAAGCCTTTGAAAAGTTCAAAGAATATAAGAATGAAGTAGAGAAACAAACCAAACGTAGTATTAAAACTCTTCGATCAAATCGAGGTGGTGAATACTTGAATGGAGAGTTTCTAGATTATCTCAAAGAAAATGGTATAGTCTCTCAGTGGACTCCTCCATATACTCCACAGTTAAATGGGGTATCTGAAAGGAGAAATCGAACTTTGTTAGACATGGTTCGGTCCATGATGAGCTATGCGGATCTTCCAGTATTCCTATGGGGTTATGCATTGGAAACCTCAGCATATTTACTGAATAAGGTGCCTTCCAAATCTGTTCCTCAAACTCCATATGAGATATGGAAACAAAGGAAACCAAGTCTTAAGCACATTAAGATTTGGGGATGTCCAGCTCATGTCAAGAAAGTTGACCCTGATAAGCTGGAATCTCGATCCATAAAATGTAGCTTTGTGGGATATCCTAAAGAGACTTTAGGGTATTACTTTTACACCGATCATAGGGTGTTTGTCTCCAGACATGCTACCTTCTTGGAAAAGCAGTTTATCCTTGAAGGGAACAGTGGGAGCAAAATTGAACTTGGTGAAGTTCAAGAAGCACAAACTACTACGGTTCAAGAGGAAACACCTGTTCAGACTGAACAGCCTTCTGTGGAACAGCCCCTTCGTAGGTCAGGGAGAGTGACTCGCCAACCTGAGAGGTATAATGGCCTTGTCATTGAGAATGACAATGAGTTGTCTTTCATTGATGATGACGACCCTATAACCTACAATGAGGCTATGAGTAGTGTTGACTCAGAGAAATGGCAAAGTGCCATGGAATCCGAAATGGAATCTATGTATACCAACCAAGTATGGACTTTGGTCGAAGCGCCTGAGGGCGTGAAGCCTATTGAGTGCAAATGGGTATACAAAAGAAAGATTGGAGCAGATGGCCAGGTGGAGACCTATAAGGCCAGGCTCGTGGCAAAAGGATTCAGACAAAGGCAAGGAATTGACTTTGATGAAACCTTTTCGCCTGTAGCCCTGTTAAAATCAATTCGGATTTTGCTTGCAATCGCTGCTTACTACGACTATGAGATCTGGCAAATGGACGTGATAACGGCCTTCCTCAATGGGAAACTTGAAGAGGAAGTGTATATGACACAACCAGAGGGTTTTCTTTCCAAAGGAAATGAACACCTAGTGTGTAAGCTACTACAAACCATATATGGTTTGAGGCAAGCTTCTCGTAGATGGAACATCCGTTTTGATGAGACAATCAAAGAGTTTGATTTTATCAAAAACATAGATGAACCATGTGTCTACAAGAAGGTTAGTGGGAGCGCGGTAACATTTCTTGTATTGTATGTGGATGACATACTTCTTATAGGAAATGATATACCGATGCTGCAATCAGTCAAAGTGTGGCTATCAAAGAACTTCACTATGAAGGACTTGGGAGAAGCGTCCTACATTCTCGGTATGAAGATCTATAGGGATAGATCTAGAAGAATGATAGGTCTTACCCAGGGTACATACATCAAAAAGGTGCTTAAAAGGTTTAGCATGGAAAACTCCAAAAGAGGTCTCATACCGATGAGCCATGGAGTATCTCTTTCTGGAAAGATGTCTCCTAAGACACCTGAGGAAAGAGAGCGTATGAGTAAGATTCCTTATGCTTCAGCAATAGGATCTATCATGTACGCGATGTTGTGTACTAGGCCTGATGTTGCTTATTCAATTAGTGTGACGAGCAGATATCAGTCTGATCCAGGTGAAGACCACTGGAAAGCAGTGAAGAACATCCTTAAGTGCTTGCGAAGGACTAAGGATATTTTTCTTGTTTTTGGTGGTGAATCTGAGTTGAAAATAGAGGGTTATACCGACTCTAGTTTTCAATCAGAAAGTGATGATAGTAAATCCATGTCAGGGTACGTGTTTACTCTAAATGGTGGTGCGATTAGTTGGAAGAGTTCCAAACAGTCTACTACAGCTGACTCCACAGCGGAAGCAGAATATATAGCTGCAAGTGAGGCTGCAAAAGAAGCCGTTTGGATGAGGAAATTTGTTTCTGAATTGGGAGTTGTTCCTAGCGTTGAGGAGCCTATTGTGTTGTATTGTGATAACAATGCAGCAATAGCTCAAGCCAAGGAACCTAGGTCTCATAAAAATTCCAAACATGTTTTGCGACGCTTTCATTTGATTAGGGAAATCATTGAAAGAGGAGATGTCAAGATTGAGAGAGTTGACACACATAACAACGTAGCAGACCCACTCACAAAGTCATTATCTCAGATTCACTTTGATCGTCATAAAGAGAAGATGGGTATTAGATATCAGGGAGATTGGCTTTAGTTCAAGTGGGAGATTGAAAGTGTTTGTCCTAAATCCAATCATGTATGATGAGTTAGGAAATACTTTCTTGTATTCGTATTTGATTTCATTAATATTAATAAAAGACTAGTTTTGATTTTATTATGGGATTTATCTATTTAAAGTGTTTTAAATAAGATGTTCCATAGTTTGGAGTAAAGCTTCTAGAATTATAATGAGATTATAATAGTGAGATCTAGAAGATGATAACTCTGGACTTAAACAGTTCCTGATCATAGGATAACTAATCGGAAGTTAGTAAATCCGCAAAGATTGGTACATACTGTGCTTGCTCCCTTGAGGAGGATGTCTGTTCTCATAGGCATTTGTGTGGTGACACTATAGCCAGTATGTAGGTGCTTATTGGGGAATAAGTTCACTGAACATGACTCGATAAGTTGAATAACTAATGGAGATTACTCACGTGTCAATAGTTATTCACTGAGTGATAGTTGTACAAGTGTCCTAAGACTTGAGATCGTTAAAGTTATCTTATATATAAAGAACTGTGCTTTGGTTTAGTCCTTAGTCTCAAGGACAACCATTAGGACTATTCTGGGCATAGGGATTTATGTATAGAGATAGTTAACGTCAATAGAGGATCTACCCCTTCCAGTATAGGAAGAGAATATCCTATGTTATTCTTTCTATGCAAGTTCTGGAATCTCTGGCCAGAGTGTATGAAATTAGAAAGGAGTTTCTAATTTGCATTAATATGAACTTCGCATTAAGAACAAGAAATCATATGATTAAATTTGATAGGCTTGACACGAGATCCATGCCTTGTATTTAATCGGGATATTGTAAGGGTAGAAGGAATTAATTGTACGGTAACTAGTCACTGACAGGTTCTTGTTATTCTAAGCAGAGAATTCATATTATCCGGATAGTCGCGATATGTTGAGAAGCATCACTCACGATGTAGAATAAATATAATTAATCAGTTAATTATATTTAGTGAATTTTAGAATTCATATAAATAATTAATAAAAGGTTTATTATTATTTATTTCTACTACCGGCATAATATTGAACCTACAGGGTCACACCATAAAAAGATTAATTTATATATGAAGGGATTTTTTGAGAGAGCAGGTTATTTTCTAAGGAGTTTAGAAAATAATAATAATTAAAATAGTTTTAATTATTATTTAAACATTTTATAAGATAAAGTGTGGGATTTATATATATTAATATATATTGATATAATAATTGTGTAAAACCTAGGAGGGCCCTATATAAAGAAAGAGATGAGAAGGCTTTAGATAACTGGGGTTTTGTGAAAACCTAGTAGCCTCCCTCACCTTCTTCATCTCTCTCTCTCTCTCAAAAGTAGAAGGGCTCCATCTTTATAAAAGCTTCATCGAAGGATTAATCTTGGTGGATACCGGTAGAGTGCTTCACGCATTGAGAAGCAACTGCTAGGACCTCTCTTTGTCTTCCTTGGATCGCTTTTAAAGGTTAGAATTCGATTCTAAAACTATTTCATAAATCGTATGTGTAATTTATGTGTCTTTCTATATGCGCGATTCATGATTTACGGATTGATAATTGTTATATCATGCTTCCGCTCTTCCGTAAATTCCTTCATTCAAATGATATAAAAACCCCAAAAGCTTAACTCGTGGTCCAAATCATCAACTTCTGTTCCATAAGATAACTGATATCTACTTTCATGTTTATAATTTCAATTCTGGATCCAAAACAAATTATGTCTTTCACGTGTTTATGAATTTTTTAATTTAAAATAAATATTTTTATTATTAAATACAAATGTGTTAGATTAAGTTACTCATTACCGTTAAATCATGGTAAACTAATATTTTGGATTCGATTCAACTAAAATTTAAGATAAAATTCTAAATTATACCAACAACATATAAGAATTATATATTTTCCCAACAGTTCTAACTTACAAACAAATTATAATTTCAAATTTTATTTAATTGAAATTTTTTATTTTTTATTTATAAATTAAAGTTTTCCACACCATTTAAAATATATTCAAAAAGTTTCTAAACAATTAAAAAGTTTCTGTGCCTTGCATGGGCTCTAGCTAGCTAGTAAGCAATAATAATGACAAGTAATACCACAGTCGATGAATATATTGCGAGCGTATAAAATAATAAATCAAGCGTAATGTACATTATACTCTCGTAATCTCATAATTACAATATATTGGAGTACGGTGAGAAAGACTAAACACTTAAATATTTAAATAACTAAATAATTTCACAAGTCCAAGATGTTATAGTCTGATATTTGACTTCTAAAGATGATCGGGAAAAAATATCCTCGTCATATTTATTATTCTTACATGAAATAAGAAAATTGTCAAAAAATATATATAAGTGACTCATAATCATTCAAATTCTAGTCTGTATAGCAACACTAAAAATATACAATTCTAAAGATCGGGTGGAGGGAAACAGAAAGCTCTAGCATTGAATTTTTCCAATTTATTTAAGCATATGAAGAACATTACCGTGATCAACAGAATAGGAAATAATATGAATAATATAGCAAATTAACAATATCTAGATAAAGTAACATAAGTATAATAAATATAATAGACTGATATATAATAAAATCGGCTAAAATGATAATCATATGCTGAATATCAAACATGCATATTAAGAAGTATCCACTCTCATGTTATCATTAAGACGTATCAACCAAATCATGAACGTACTTAGACTGAGATAACAAATAATCTTATGATAAACTAGCAATCTCAATTCTCAGAAAAGAAAAAAGTAATTAGCTTGGATTTTTAATAGCAAAATAATGAGCAAACAAACGTTTTAATGACTCACTGTCATCACTTCTATTACAAGTAATAATCATATTATTAGATAGAAAAAATAACACTTGTGTAACGAACAAATAAAACAAAATCATGATTACTAGCATGTAAATCAAGTAAGGTATGTACGGCAGAAAACCTCTCAGATCACAAATTTATGTTTATCGAAGATCATCAAGTGGTTTATAAAGTTTACAAACATAAATATGTTAGATGCATAAGACTAAGAGGAGTTATATAAACTTCCTCGCCCAACTAAAAATATGTTTATACTGTGAAAATAGTGATCCGAGTACAAATAACCTTCAATTTGTAATAGACACAGATATCCTATTATAATCTCATCCATAATCTTGATGATCATAACCTTTAGCAACAAGCTAAGTCGTACAGTGTTCAAGAAAGCCATCAAATTTGATTTTAGTTTTATATACACAACAACAATAAATGACATATTTCTTTGGTGGTAAGAGAACTGAATTTCATGTACGAGTCTTATATAAGACAATACATTCTTCAGTTATAACCATCTGTCAAAGAGAATCGCGAACATTAAAACAAATGAAGCAAATGACAATAAGGTGAATAAGCAAAATAAAAAAATTGAATAAGTTAATTTACATGAGTGAAATAACTAATTTATAAACGAAGATCTAAAATCTATGAAAATGATTCAATGATTGTAGACAAAGTGAACTAAAATATTGAAATTTATTGTTAAAACTTGTTCAATATCTGAATTCAAAGAATCGTTTCGAATAAAATTAACATGTGCATGTTATATAAAATAGACACGATTGAGAAATATGTAATATACTCAAGAAATACGACATGATAAGAAAAATGCAGTTTGTGCTTAACAGGATCAAGGTAGTGATGTTTTTTATGACTAATAGCATAATAAAGACACGCAATGTAGATTGAGGAGATAATTTTGTATGCTCGACATGAGAGAGAATTACATAGTACGGTAATCTAAGGGATCAAGAAGTCGGGATCAGGAAGAAAAAGAGAAATATTACTACCTACTATCTTTTGATCGGGCATCAAAAAGCAAAGTCAGTAGTCAGGGACGGAACCAGGATAAAATTTTGGAGGGGCGAAAATTTTTTATGCAAAAAATATATTCGGACAACCAAAATTTTATTGATAAGTTCATGAATTTGTATATACGAAATCCAAATTTACATGAGATTTCTATATATATTTGAATGGATCATTAAGATTTGTTAGTTTGTGGGTGACCAAATGAACTCTATAATCAATTTCTATACCCAAATTGAATAAATACAAGCTTTTGGAGAGATCTTCGAAGGGACCAAATGAGTATATAATGAATTTTTATATTTAAAATAGAATAAATTTAAACTTTTAGGAGAGGTTTTGAGGGGACCATGCCCCATGCCCCCATAGTGCAGGTCTAGTCTACGACATGTACTTGACATTTAGTTTAGTTTGACAACAATTTCATTTACATCACTAACCATCGTGAAATATAATAACATGTTGGGATGATTATTCTCATTAATTTTTATAAATTTTTCTCTTGATTTTATATTTGAATAATCTGATTTCAATAAATTTAAAAGAAAAACTATGGATTTGAAATTGAATCTAAAAACAATGAGTAATCTGTTGCTTGTTAAACTTGACTCGCGATTAAAAAATATTAAAATATTATTTTTATATAAACTTAAAAAACTAAAAAATTCAAATTAAAATTATATAAAATTTTATATTTTTATATAAAATTAAAGTTCAAATTTTACGGCTAAATTAAAGCCTTAAGTGCAGCATTTGAGTGGGAAAAAAATTCATAATCAATTGAGAATATGAACGGAAGATGCAGTGGTGGCCATAAGCCCATAATGTTAGTTCTGTGAATGGACTGAAAAATAAAAGGAGTAAAAAGTAGAAAAAAGAAAAAGAATGCAGTAGCTGAGGTAGCAGTGATGGTACCAGTGGTAACAACGGTGACATATAACTGATAATTCACTGATTTTTCTTTGCATTATAAACTCACATTACTATTTCTAACATGCTCTGCCAAAACTTTCCCACACTTCCCCAATCCATACTATTTTTATCAAACTCAAAGTACATATGTTAATGAAAGTCTCACTCGTCTCCATCATCTTTTCATTCTCTTTTCTCCATCATCAAATCTCAGTTTACAAGCAACCTCTCTCTCTCTCTCTCTCTCTCTCTCTCTGATCTCTCTCTGAAGAACAACAACAAACAATGCCAAGGGGGAAACTACAGATCAAGAAGATAGAGAACGCAACAAACAGGCAAGTGACGTACTCGAAACGAAGACACGGGTTGTTCAAGAAGGCTCATGAACTCAGTGTTCTGTGTGATGCTAAGGTTTCGATTATTATGGTTTCCTCCACTAAAAAGCTTCATGAATTCATCACCCCTAACCTCTCGTACGTGCTTGTCTATTTTTATATTTTTAGGATCTTCTTACATTGTGTATGGATGTACATATACATATGTGTGTGCTTGTGTTTGTGTTCAGGCAAAAACAGTTTTATGATCAGTACCAGAAGGCTAAACCTTGTGATCTCTGGAGTAACCACTACCAGGTACCACACTTCAATTACTCACTCCGTTCCAAAATAATTTTTTTGCACGTAATTCGAGGGGTAAGGAAAACGTATTTCTTCCAAATTTTCCTTTTTAATAAAAATATAGATGTTTAACTCTTTTTTATAAAATGAAAATTTGAAACTCAAATTACATCCAAAAATCAAAACAAATATTATCAGAGGAACGAAGGGAGTATAATTTAGGATTTAGTGTCTGAATTTTTTATATTTTATTATGTATTTTAATGTTATCATCATTTAAGAGATCTTGCAATTGATTATGTGTCAAGGAAATTCACTCCAAATTCAATTTTTTATGACAGAGGGTGGATTGTTTAAAACCCGCTTGAAATAAAGTTCAATTTGAGTGTCAAGTTAATTCTTCAGAAAAAAATTGATGTTGAAGTATTCAGAATTTGATCTCATGCTATAAATGTTTGAGAAAGGATTGATAAGTCCAGAGCCATGAAATTCACTCCAAATTCAATTTTTATGATGGAGGGTGGATTGTTTAAAATCCTTGAAATAAAGTGCAATTTGAGTGTTGAGTTTTTTTTTAAAAAAGAATTTTGAGTGTCAAGTTAATTCTTCAGAAAAAATGTTATAGTATTCAAAATTTGATCTCATGCTATAAATGTTTGAGAAAGGATTGATAAGTGCAGGGCCATGTTTAGTTGACAAGGACCATGCAAAACGGGTATAACTGTATAAATCTTGACCTTGATATATAATTAGAAGCCTTGAATCTCTAAATTAGACTGAAGAGACGAGTATTAAAAGATTGAATCGTGGCACAAATATATATATAACAACTACAAGGGGCGTTGGAGTAACCTTGGTACCCTGATTATTTGTTGAAATTTAACTGGGATTAATCCTAGCATTGACAATTTCAAATTTTACGAGGATATATATGATTTAAAAGGAGCTTTTCATTTGTTTATATTAAATATGGAGAAATTCCATGTTTCCCCTTCTGAAGAGTGAAGACTAAAGATGGATCTAGTCTGGTGGTTAAAACTATGTGATTAGGGCCATTAGGCAATACTGAAGATAGTATTCTTTTTATTTTTTTGTAATTTTTGTGTTGGAGACAGCTTGTTTTCATCATGCACTCTGCCAGAGGCGGATCTTAGAAGGGGTAAGAGGGGGCAACTGACCCCCTTAATTTTTTTGTTTGTTAATATTATACATATTTTTAGGTTGTAAAATTGAAATTGACCCCCCTTAATTTTTTTGTAACCCCTTTTAATTTTTTTTACAAAAAAATTGACCCCACTTAACTTCATAGTCAGATCCGCCACTGCACTCTGCATCACCTCTTTTGAGCTCTGACGTAATGGTACAATCTTAACAGTATTATTATGTATAATCTGTAACATGAATTATGGAAGTGACCAAGATTTTTAAGAAAAGATTAGTTGACGTCATGAGGTGTACCTGGATAACTGGATTGACTAATTTGCTTCTGATGGTCATTGTGCAGGCTATGCAGGAACAGCTGAGGAAGCTGAGAGAGGTGAATAGGAATCTTAGGAATGAGATTAGGTAATTTATTACTATTTACAGCATGAAATCTACCTTGAAAAATTTTGATCAACACTTAGCTAGTCAATTAATACTTGATAAATTGAGATATGGACATGCTTCTGTAGCCACAGGAAGGGCGAAAGTTTGAATGGTTTGTCGCATGAGGAATTATACATCCTGGAGCAGAAGATGCAAGAAGCAGTTGACATCACTCGTGCACAGAAGGTTGCTTTATATATCACCCCCTTTGTTGTAAATCTTGGTTTTCATTTTCTGGATGATATACATGTATACAAATATTTGTGAAGTTGCATTTTTTTTCCAAACAAGGGAGGAAGGAGTAAGAATATGAACTCATGACCTTTTTTCTTTTTCTTTTTGCGTGTGTGTGTGTGGGGGGGGGGGGGGGTGCCGCTAATCTATAGGAGAATCGTGTATATCTGCTGAGCTTTATTTCCAGAGAACTTAAACTCTAGCTGATTAAAGAAATCCCCCAGTTTTTTTAGGCTTCATTATAACAAGCTGACGCACTATTTTTGAAACTTAATCTACTGTTATTTAATGCGACATATTTAAATGAACTGAGTGTTCTTCACACCTATCTGCCAATTATTTAGTGTATAACTGCTGAGCTTTTATTTCCAGAGAACTTGATCTCTAGCTGATTTAAAGAAATCCCTGAGTTTTTTTAGGCTTCATTATAACAAGCTGACGCGCCATTTTTAAAACTGAACCTGTTGTTATTTGATGCGACATGTTTGAATGAACTGAGTGTTCTTCACACCTATCTGCCAATCATGTAGTGTATCACTCTATGAATTATAGGAAAATTGGACATTATATAATCAGAAGTATAAGTATTGAATTACAGTTTTTTAAGTTCATGGTTCTACTTTAGTAGAATTTTATAATTTTATTTAAAGCTATTCAATTTGCAAAAATTATGGTAGTTTTTTTCAAATATATGAACCTCTGTCAAGACAGAAGTTCAGGACTCGTTTTAATGCCTTCTTTTCTCTGAATAATAGATGAAAACAATTACTAACCAGATTGAGAAGTCCAAGAAGAAGGTAATTCTTATTCAAAAGCTTACTCTCAAAATCTTCAACTGTTTGATTCTAGCACTCTTAATGAGTAATTTCTTGATTTGTTGATTTCTATTTTCTGCAGGTCAGGAATGGGGAACAAGTTCAAAGAACTCTCCTGCAAGATCTCGTAAGCTATATCCTGATATTGAAATGCTTAGGTGACTAGGTTTCCTGAAAAAGAGTGTTCCTGATAATAATTTTTCTGAGCAGGAGCTATTTAAAGAAGAGGATCCTCATTACGGTTTAGTTGACAATGGAGGGGATTATGAGACTGTTTTCGGATGTTCAAATGCATATCCTGGGCTTCTAGCTTTAAGATTGCAGTCTAATCACTACAATTTTCATGGCGGAGCAGGATCAGACCTCACCTTTGCTTAAATAGCTACTAGATTAACGAAGTTTGTGAAATGGAAACACGTTATAAATAATTGTAATCTAGTGTAAGGTAACAGAAGGCAGGACCTCTGGTGTTGTTTTCGTGGATTATCCTGCAGACTAAATGTTGGTCTGTCTATCCTCACTGTTTGTTAAATTTGAACCGCAGATGACTTGCATGTTGTTGTAATCTTTAACTGAAGGTTGTTTGATAGTGGGATTGTATGTTATTTATATACAGAATGCATGATTCACTTCTCAGGATTAACAGATATTAAGGAATGTAAATTTTGTATGTATGAAAATATGTGAATGACAGAGGACTGAGGATGACATGGGCCTTGATCCACAAAACCTGAAAACCATTTAACCATACATGACACTTCCATTTATAATCAAAGCTTGGAGATGAACTAACAAGGGGTTGAACTATCATGTCTTCACTGGTACTCATTTAAACCACTATCTCTATATAATCATTATGTATATCATTATGTTAAATTTTAAAAAGAATATCAAAGAAAAATTAACAAACAAATGATGTATTTGCTATAATCATTTTATATTTCTTTTTAATTTTCGATTTAATATAATGATATATAGTGATTTTAGTGACTAAAATAGTCACGGGATGAGATAGCTGGATAGATTTTTACTAGTACAGTAGCCCAGTAGCCCTCAAACTTGTGCAACACTTTAATTCCGATATATGTTTGATCAGCCCAACTAAATTGGAGGAGTGTTTTTAAAAGTCCAAGCCGAGGTCCAATCCTAAACCTAAGCCCAGTTGCTTGTCGTTTGTTGTTAAGTTTTTCATTTATTGATGATGTGGCAACATGGATGGATCCATCCTTGGTTTCAAATATAGAACCAAGGATGCATCTATGCATGGATGCATCCAAATATAGCACCCCTTTGGAGTTGAGTTTTTTTACTTTTGATGCTATAATATAGCAATAGAACCAAGTATAGCATTGCATTGGAGTTGCTCTTAGGGAACATCGATGGATAATTGGATATACGAGACTACGAGTAGTGTACTTGAGATCCGGATTTTCAGTAATAAACGAATACTGCTACCCCCTCCGTCCCCCTGAGTAGTATACATGCGGGGACGCGACACGGACTTTATCTAGAAAAAGAAAATCTCAAAAATAAGTTATGAAACTATATTTTATAAGAACATTGAAATGCGTGTCGAGCAGTTGAGAAGAAACGTATACAATTAAATAGGACAGAGGGAGGACTATATTACTAGCAGAAATTATATATGTTAGATCTTGTAAGTGGCAATGGTGGCCGGGAAAGTGGGAACTAAATCAAAGTGAAGATCTGACCCGATCTGCGCATGGATACGACTTACGAGGACGACATAGGAGTATGTAGCTTAACTCTCTGGCTGAAATTTTTCAATCGCTTAGAGCATCTCCAAGGGGCTCTCTAAATGAGCTCTTAACTTTAAATTTAAAGAGCAAAGCAAAAATTAGAGCTCCAATGGGCTCCTAAAAGCTCTTTAATAATTTAAGAGCTTATCATCTCTCCTCTCTTTTAAAGAGGATGTAAGAGCTCTTAACTTCTTTTTCATGAATATAATATTAATTTCCCTCCAACTTTACCTCCAACAATTCTCTCTTTTTACTTTTCTCTCTCATTTATATGAATAAAATATGAATAAGGAGCAAGTATAAAGATGAGCATTGGAGTTGAAATCTTTTTCAATGTCTTAACTCACTAGGAGCCAAATATTATATTATATTTTGAAGAGTGATTTAAGAGCACCATTGGAGATGCTCTTATAATAGGGAAATGATCTTATAAAGTAGTAGAGTACTCCTTGCCCGTCTCTCTGTTAAATACTCCCTCCGTCCCTTTTTACTTGTCCCTTTTGAAAAAATAACACATCTTAAGAAAATGTTAGGTGGATATCTTGTTTTCATACATATCCCTAATAAATGTAATGAATTAAATAGAGTTGTGTATATATATATATATGCTAGTCAAACATTAAAAGTTGTTACATTTTGAAAAAGCATACGAAAAGTTGCTTTGAAAAGAGAAGTGGACAAGTAATTTGGGACAATTTTTTTTTTCAAAAGAGACATGTAAAAGGGGACGGAGGGAGTATATATCTTCGGAAATGATAATTGAGTTGCTATCAGTTGAACATGCGAAATGGTAGTTCGATGATAATCTTTGGTTCAAAAAATTGATAATTGAGTTGCTATCAGTTGAACATGCGAAATGGTAGTTCGATGATAATCTTTGGTTCAAAAAATTGTTTAAACAGAGTGAAAAGCAGAAAATCTGGAAAAAGAATTTAAGAAAAACACAAAAGGAGTACTCCCTCCGTCCCACCCAATTGTTTATATTGGGTTTGGGCATGGAGGTTAAGAAATATGTATAAAGTAGTGAAAAAGAGGAAGAAAAGTGGGTGAAGTGGTGGGACCCATCGATTTTTAATATATAAAAGAGAGATAGTGGAGTAAAAGTAGTGTGAAAAGGAAGGAAAAGTGATAAAGTGGTGGGACCCATTAACTATTTTAGGAAAGTTTTGTAATGTAAAGAAATGGATGGGACGTCCAAAAGAGGTAACTGTAAAGAACCTGGTGGGACGGAGGGAGTAATAAATTGAAAGTAGCAGCAATAGTAACAGTGCATCAACGTGTGGGTGAAGTGGGAAACAGTTAATTGTCGGAAGGCCTGCCTACAATCGGTCCAATCATAATCTTCATCCAACGCACTACTCCCTTCCTCCGTCCCGATAGGTTCTATACATTTGATGTGGACACGAAGACCAAAAAAATGTGTAAAAAATGAGTAAGGTTAGATGAAAGGGATATTTTATGGTGTGCCCAAGGGCACACAATAGTCCCTAACTCCAATAAAAATAGTTCGTTTTGATTGGTGGATGAGTAATTAATGATAATGGCCCCCCTGCATTCACATCAACTCCATCCATCAGAATAGGCCATTTTTATAGAATTTAATGATTATTGTTATTGTGTACCCTTGGGCACAGTAGATGAAAAGTGGATAAAGTGGCAGGATCCATTTGTATTTAATTATAGATCTGTGATAGTGGAGTAAAGTAGCTGGTGTAATAATGTTTATATTATTATAAAATGAAGATAGTGGAAAAATGTAACTGGTGTAATAGTGTTTTACTTTATTAAAAATTGCTATTTTAGGAATGTATAGAAATGATGGGACATCCCAAAGAGGAAACTGTATAGAAATGACTGTGACGGAGGGAATATATTATTTATTTATATAGGTCTATTCTCTCTTCCTTTAAAAAAAGACTAGCTTATAACCCGTGCAAAGCACGGGCGGTTATAATATTTGCTATTTTATCGTATATATTTTAACTTAAATTATATTATTGTGAGAATATAATTATGATAGAATAATATGATTAAATAAATTTTTTATTTAACAGATGATAAATTCTTAATAATTAATTTCTTCAAATAATTAAAAATTAGGTCGAACATATATATTTTACTGAGAATGTTAAAATACGTTTTTTTTCATGTTATATTTTAAGAAGATCTATAAAATCAGATATAAATCAATCAGTCAATCTTTTAATATTTTGTTATTAATAATTAATAATATGGTACGTAATATAGTAAGTTAAAAAAACGCGTAAAACCAAATACCAACCCATCATACTAACCTAAATGTTTTGGTTTAATTGATAATAAAAAATATATTATAATATGTTATAAATTAAGGAGGTTCGTGGGTCAAATACTACCGGCTCACCAAACTCAACTGACCAACCGACTAAGTGAACTTTTCATGTTTCGGATTTAACAGTATAATAGTATATTATAGATTTATAATATTACTTTTAAAGTGAGTCCATTAGTATATTTAAAAATAATGTTAATGTATTTTGGTTGAAAAATATCACAGGTGATTTATTAAATTATATATAATAATATTATATTTTTTATATATGTAGCTCCTGTTAATTGTATAAGATCCGTTTTTTAGTTAGAAAATATAAAAAAGATAATGTGTTTTAGTTAAAAAGTTAATTACTATGTTTCTCGATGTTATTTTAAATGATGGAGTTTTTTTAGTTAGAAAATATAAAAAAGATAACATTATAATTAAAAAGAATAATTGGTACATAGATAGACCCGTATTTTGGCCCAAGTACGACCGACCAAACTTTTAATATTTCGGCTTTAATAGTATAAAATATAGATATATAATATCTTTTTTATATGAATGTTGCAAGTGTTATTTTTGGAAAATCGATTTTTTAGTTAGGATTCCGAAAAAGATAATGTGTTTTAGTTAAAAAGAATAGTTGCTATGTTGTCCAATATTATTTTTAGAGAATTGAATTTTTTTAGTTAGAACATATAAAAATGATAATAGATTTAGTTAAAAGATAATCGATTATATAAGTAGGCCCATAATTTGACCCAAGTACTGACCGACCAAACTTTTAATGTTTCGGCTTTAATAGTATAATAAACTAATATTATCGTGAGAATAAAATTATGATATATGTAGCCCGTGTTAATTGTAGAAGATTCTTTTTTTTGTTAGAATATATAAAGATGATAATGTGTTTTAGTTAAAAAGGTAATTACTACATTTTTCAACGTTATTTTAAATAATGGAGTTTTTTTAGTTAGAAAATATAAAAAAATAAAATATTTTAGTTAAAAGAACAATTGGTATATATAGATAGGCACATATTTTTGCCCAGGTACCGACTGACCAAACTTTCAATATTTCGGCTTTAATAGTATAGTATAGATATACATAAAATATAGTTTATGATTTAAATAGAAAATATACAACAAATGAATTTTAAAATTTTAAAATTATATTTTATAGATATCTAAATGTTAAGTAATATAAATAAATATAAATATTTGCTTGTGATGCTAATTCTTCGATTACAATGATTGACAGTATATCAATAATTATTGTGATGAAATCCTCATGACTTAATTAGGAGAATGCATATAATTATGATATAGACGTACAGCACATAAATAACTCGAATCCTGAAAATAAAAAGAATCTACATTAATACTCCCTCCGTCTCAATTTATAGGTTCAGTTTGGAAAAATAATTTGTCCCAAAATACTTGTCCCTCTCTTCTTTCAATACAAATTTATTAACATATTAATTGTGATTTTTTTGAAACTCAACATTATTCTCATTTCTCAATGCACTAAATTCATATATTTATTGTGATTTTTTTGAAACTCAACAATATTCTCACTTATCAATGCACTAATTAATGATACATGAGATAAGATTCCATCTAACCAACATTTTTCTTAATATGTGTGTTTATTCCAAAATGGACCTATAAATTGAGACGGAGAGAGTAAAACTTAACAAACAAATACCCGAATGTTACAAAAGTATATATATACACAAAGAGTAAATCACAAAATGTGACTAAATTTTACATTGATTTATAAAAATGTGATTGATTTTAAAAAATAACAAAACAGTGGTCAAAATTTGATTCTGTTTTTTAATTTGTTGACTACCCGTAAGGACGTTAGATTTCAGCAGTTAATTTAATTAAAAAAATCCTAAACTGAAGGGGTATTTTTGTCTCTTCCGATGCACAACCCTCTTTCTTCCAATTTTTTTTCATTTAATCACACGGCTGAGCCGCTGCCACACACTCCGACCATACCACTCAGTCGTTAGTCAGCCTCCTCAAACCTCTCTTTCTTCTCTCTCATCTACTCTCCCTCGTTGCGCGATCACCTACCCCAACTACAATCAGGACATGCAATTCGATCTCCCCTGCCCCTTCTTCTTCAACTCCAATTCGTATATTATCATTATATGTGAGAAAACTTTTACAAGTATTATTATCATTTTTTATTATAATCCTCAAAATGACTGATATTTTGGACGAGCCTGTTTTTGTCATGCACACGGGATATTAATCATGCAAATCTTTCATTTATAATTCTTAATCGTTTCCTTTAGAGGTATTACAATTATTTTTTCCAAATAAATATATTTTACGCAAATCCAAGATAATCAAATCCAATGTAAAGTATATGCAGTAGTTGGGTTAAAGATTCGTAATCTTCGAGTTCACACTGATGGTGATAAAGACAACAAATAGATCATGATTTAATAATGTTAATTTTGTGCTAAAGCAGAACTAAAATGGCTGCCCCCAATAAAGTTAAATTTGTCCTTTATGTGAAGATGGTTCTAGCTTCCCGTCAGGCCCCCACTTCTCTGGTTCTCTTTCCAAATTACTCCATTAGCTTACTTCAATAATTTAGTAATCTCCTATTATTGAGTTTTAACATTGATTACTACACTTGGTTACTTATTCCATTCGTTGCGTCTGAAATTAAAAAGCACAGCCCGAATTGAATTTGAGAAAAAAAAAAATATTTTCATTCATCATAAAGTCATTTTTTAAAAAATATTTGACCAATAAATAATAAAATATATTTAAAAAATATTCATACTTATTTTTAGGAATTACAAAAAATGTCATGTATTATAAATATACGTTTTTTTTTGACAGAATGTATTATAAATATACGTGAACAAGCATTGTTGGGAAAAAAGTTTTCAACAAAATTTGAGCTTAAAATAAGTGCTTATTGCTTAAAGTAAAAAAGTGACGTAGAAGTTAGAAGCAAGTTAAGACTTATAAATGATAAAAGTGTTTGGGAAATAAGTGGAAGCCGTGAGACAAAAGCTAGTAATCGTAGCTTTTTTTTAAGTATTTCTTGATTTCTTACACAAACAATACAAATAAGTGCTTCTAACTTATAATTCAGAAGCCGGGCTTATAAGCCCGTACCAAACACCCACATAATCAGATTCGAGTTAACCGGATATCGAGTTTGACTTTTTTTTTACTCTTTCATTCAGGTAGAAGTAGAACCAATGTAGTATCCTAAATTGTTAAACGGTCTTTTTAATGTGTGTCCAGGAACACATAATAAGCACAAATTTTGATGAAAATGGTTTGTTTTTATCGATGTAATTGATGTGCAATGCATATAAGGGGCCATCAATATTTATTATTTATCCATCAATCAAAATTTATCATTCTCATAAAAGTGTAATTATGATGTGCAATGGACACACCATAAAAATTTCCCATTATTAAAACGAGGATTCGTGTGTGCCCATAATATTGCACATGGTTGTAAGTTTGCACCGCAATACACAAGCACGGTGCAGTGGAGCCGCACCACTTGATGGCCAGGTGATATGCTTCACTTTCCTCGCTGTACGCATATGATTTAATACAAAGGCTCGTTACTTGGTGAATTAAACTATACAGTATCACTTTTCATTCCTTTCTGCCCAGCAAAGAAACATTTATATGCTAGGGTCGCCGTTGTTTGGATGAATTAATTTTTTTTTTGTATTATTTTATTTATCTAAAATATAAAATTTATAACTACATGAATATATATTTCGGTTATTATTTTTTATTTAATTCTACACAATTATAATACCATCTCTTATAAAATAGTCTAATTTCATAAATATGAATCATAAACATGATTGAAATATACTTTTGTAAAAACTAAAATTTATAAAATTCAAAAATAATATAAATGCCCGATAATTATAACATAATAGATATCTATCAAAATTGACAAATATAATAGCATCGCAGTGGACTCTTCGAACAAATTTTTTACTCTATGTTTAAAGATCAAATTAAGAATTAGTGCTCCAATAAATTTTTAAAATCTCTTTAAAAATTTAAGAGACTACCTGTTCTCATCTCTTTTAAAGAACATAACTCTTAATTTTTTATTTATAAATATACTATTAATTTTCGTCCAATCTTTATTCTCTTTTAGTTAATTGTTCTCTTTTATTTATATAAAATGTGAATAAAAACATAATTATAAAGAATAGCACCGGAATTCTCACGTTTCCAATATATTAACTAACTAGTAACAATATTTTATATTATTATTTAAAGAGTAATTTAGGACCACCATTAAAAATGTTCTAATACATCACTTGTATAAAATAATATTTTATTACTCACATGATATAACCGACATGTTCTAGAATCTAGAGAGCGACTCGGTATGGGAGCACATTGAGCATATATATTCAAGTATACAACTTGGTTGTTTTCAACGCGGATTGAGGAGTATGGTTGATATAAGTGTAAGAAGATATTTTCATCGCACGTCAGTATTATCAAAAATTTACCAAATGTTAGATCATATACAGGATAGTTCAATGTTTTTTTTTTTTTTGATCGAGGATAGTTCAGTGTTGTTAGATGGAAAAAGAATTCCATTCTATTTTATGAGTCATCTCATATTTTTTATGAGTCTTCTTTTAATATAAATTATATATATGTATGAGTTAAGTTTTATGGAGTACATAATATCCGTGTTGGAGAATTATTCATAATCTTGTAGTTTAATCATAAATAATATTTTTGATTGTCCAAATTTATATATAATTTATCATATTTATAAGTAGTCTTAAATATAATTATTAATCAATCACTGATATTTTCAACTTTTAGATTAAGATTATTGTTCTTTTTATGAGTTACATGGTACAACATAGTGTCATACAATTTATAAAGTTAATTGTTTTACATGTTGATTGATTATAATTTTTATGTTGTAGAACATAATTTGCAGGTTATCGGATGTTCACAAATATTGTAAAACAAAAAAAATTAAAATCTAAATGAGTAAATTATGTTTTATCCAATTTTATATTCCAATACTTCAATGTTTGTGTGTGCATGTGGATTTTTAGTCCGATTTCTTTTGTTTTTGTGATTCCGCTCTAGATCTGATATTTATTTATCTTTAGTTATTATTTCGGTTTGGTGTAGTCTCTTCTTGGTGAGAGTTACGTTGTTTCCCTCGTCGGTGAGAGTTTTGGTTTTTCTTCGTTGGTGAGAGTTTTGGTTTTTCTCTCCTTTGTTTGTGAGAGTATGATTATTGATTTAGTGATAAAAGCTACTAAGGGATTGCAATTATAGTCGATAGATCAAACATGATTAATTACAACCGGATGTGGAGGAGGAGAGGGTACTTGTAAATATCTCATCTTCAATCATTCAATCATGAAGAATAAATTAATTAGCGATTGTTTTTGTTTTATGTTTGTTCGACGCGATTGTTTTTTAATGCCGTATGACTTTTCATTATTTAATCGATTTTCCACTAAAAAAATATTGAATAAACTATAATTTAGTTGTTTTAATGTTATTTTTTTCCTGTAGTATTTGTAAACTTTCGACAACGTACAGATTATGTCCTACGATATAATTGTTGTAATCAAAATGTAATATAATTATTTTTTATAAATCGTATTAGATTATATTTTATATTATAACTCTTAAACAAAACAATAATCTTAGATAATTGTTAAATTCAAAAAATGTTAATGATTAATTGATAATTATATTTAAGACTACTTATAAATAATAAATTATATATGAATTTGAATAGTGAAAAATATTATTCATGATTAAATCAAAAAATTATGACTGGCATTCCAGTTTTTCAGCTTAAATACGAATTTCGTAGAATTCTAATATATATATATATATATATATATATATATATATATATATATATATATATGAAATCCTCATTTCATTTGAGTCTTGGAGTCCTTATTACTTTAAAATTGGATTAAATATAATCCAGTGATTTCGCAAATTATTTTATTTGTTCTATAATATTTTTAAACATCTGACGAGCTAAAAATTATGTTTTGCAACGTAATCAACATGCATAATAATTGTTTTTTAAAATTAATGTGTCCTGCGATTTATAAAATTAATCGTGGTGCATATTGATTACGTTGTGGGACATAATGTTTAAGTTGTTGGATGTTTAAAAATATTATAAAATAAAAAAATTAATTTCAAAATTATTAGATTATATTTTAATAATTTTAAAGAATGAGGACTTCAAGGGCTCAAATGAAAGGCTCCAAGGAACTTATATTAACGCTTGATCACACTCTCGTTAATTCGGCGTCTGGATAAATTAATATTTGATATATTAAATATTTAAAATCGATACATTTATATATCGAATGGAATTCGAATTGACATCCCTGGTAATGTCATGCGACTCATGTACAAGTCAGGAAATCCAATAGCTTGATTTCAAATGGCAATAAAAACAACACAGGCCTGAGGCCACCCCCACAGCCAAAACCCCTTGAAACTTTTGAGCACACTCTTTTCTTACATATCTCTTCCTTCTCGGCACACGTTGACAATCATCGTAACCATAATTCCAAAAAGCTAGGCAACAAGTCATAACAACAAATGAAGATCCAGTGTGATGTGTGTAATAAAGATGAAGCCTCCGTGTACTGTGTAGCCGACGAAGCCGCCCTCTGCGACGGCTGCGACCACCGCGTTCACCACGCCAACAAGCTCGCCCGCAAACACCAACGCTTCTCCCTCCTCCAACCCTGCCCTGATCAATATCCCATGTGTGACATCTGCCAGGTACATACAAAACATACATCATACTGTGTTGATTCAAATGCAAACTAATTGTTTGGGTCCGTGAGTTGGCGTAGTGGTTCAAGCTCTTGGTTTTTCCAAGAAAGGTCATGAGTTCGAATCACGGGTGTGCGTGTGTTACAATTGTTTGACTGGTTGGTGTCATGTTATTGTAGGAAAAGAAGGCATTTCTGTTTTGTCAACAAGACAGAGCTATTCTATGCAAGGATTGTGATGTTCCGATCCACAAAGTGAACGAGCACACCAAGAATCATGACAGGTTTCTACTCACTGGACTCAAGCTTTCACCAACTTGTGACATATATACAGCATCCCAACACCATGACCTTGTTCCAGAGTTTGTCAAGCCTCCAAAATTTAGCAAACCGGTTTCTGTTGACTCTCCATTGATTGTTGGTTGCGATGGATCAACGAGTAGCATATCGGAATACTTGATGGAAAATATTCCGGGCTGGCATGTTGAAGATCTTCTTGATTCCTCCAATTCAACCGTTTTTAATGGTTTCTCTAAGGTTTGCATATTTCTCGCCTGTTTGTGTAAACTTAAATCAATTGAATAAGGACTTATTTCTGGAAAAAAATTGCATGTATAGGATATTTAATATTGGTTTTGTTGCAGAAATAAGTATTTATTCTTAGAAAAAAGTACACTTTGACTTTTTAATGGTATGGTAATGATCTTGTTTATTTGTTGAAGATTAGTTGAAAGTTGGTTCTTGATTTTGATTGTGCAGATTAATGAGAACGAAATATTACCCTTTTGGGATGATGATCTAGAGGGAAATTTCAATACATTTCCCACGGAGAATATGGGATTTTGGGTTCCTCAAGCTCCTCCTGCAGTGCAACCATCTCTGGTATACCCTAAGCAAATCTGCTTCCAGCAGGAGCCAAAGGAAACAATTCTTACTAAAAATATCAAGACTATTCGAAAAAGGAGGAATTTTGATGGAGGCTTCACCGTTCCTGAGATGACTCCTCCCTCCATGGTCTCTAAGAGATCCAGAACTCTGTTGTCGTAATTACACTCAAGTCTATAGGAGGGTACTTGGCTAAGCATAGATAAGGCCTCTTTGTTGCAGTTTTCCCTTCCTTTTCTTGTATTAGTGTTCTGTTCAAATGTAATCTTATGGTTTTGTTAGTTTCAATCAGTTCATCTGTTTTGTAAATATATCTATCTATTGTGCAAGCCTATGAAATGTTTCTTTGTAGTTGGAACCGGTGTATATCATGCGAAGTTATGACTTATGACCCCAGGTCATTCTTTCCCGATCAAGTTACTTAAATGAAGTTAAGGGCTAATCTGTAATTCTTAGGAGCACGACTTAATTGGATCGTTTTTGAACAAATGGGAAGATGATAGAGATGGGATGATTGGATGGCTAATATATTTACAAAGACAAACAAGGAAGGAATGCAAAGTCAAAAAACGTGAACTCTAATTTTCATGAGTGGCACCAAGGAAAGAGACTATAGTTTATAAACAGTTCGAGAGCATCAACAGTTAAAAGTTGCAAAGCTAGCTGGGCCAATTTTTTTGTTTCTTTGAAAATGTCTGCCTGAGTGCACAGATCTATACATGAATCTATGCCTGAATTTGATTCAGAGTGATAAGTTTGCACCCAGGCTAAATGGATAAATCCAATGATATTCGGCTTCTTCTTTCTCCTTGTTGCTTATTCCACCCACTTGGAAATCGAATTCGTTTCCGGATCAAACATGAATTTATTCGTATTCCCAGGAATCCCTGATGCAAGCTTTCCAAATGTAGTTTTAGGGTGAATATAAAAGAAATAGCTGCTTATCCATGTGTATGTTGTGTGTGTGAGGACCTACACTCCTTATTTCAATTTTCAAGACATTAAGATCCAATGTTGCATTCCTTCAGTTTTATCAATTCCATACAATTTCAGCTAAAAGATGTGCAACACAATTGTTCAGTATCATCCATTTCTCTGATGCCTTTATCAAAAGACTACATTTGGGACTTGATGACGATGCTTGACCAAACCATATCATATTCACCAAATCAGATAGAGTAGACTGCTTCCCCTCTGTACAGTAGACATTGACATTTTCAAAACTTGAAAACCCATGACTTTAACATATCTTTCCCGTATGATACATATAGATTGTCAATTTCCAAATAATGGCAAGCTGTATTAATCAGTCTTTCTCTGTGAAACCCAGATATAAACCGAGTCACTGACTTCCTAATGTTCTACCCATATCAAGACTTCAACCTAGATTAAGTGGATATATCATACTAAAGACTTCTCCATTGAGAATTTTGATATTAATAATCTACTCCATCTCCAACAGTAGTTGCAAAATTATAAACAAAAGAAATTGTCACCACAAGAAGCATTAAGACGCTTCTTTGCTGTTAAGCTGAAAGTAACTCCACTTGCAATAATATCCATTAATGCATTCAAAATAAACTACACCAACCATTAGCATTGATACAAATGTGAAAGTCGCCACATTACATTTTTGGAGGGGATAGATGGGCAAGGATCCGAATCATGATCTTGTTAGAGGAACGAGGCCTTTAATGCCACAGGAAATCTCAACACAACTGAGTTTCGAACTTCAAAGATATGCCCATGCTGAAAAGCTCCTGGCAAAGTAGCTTTGCCCCATAAGGCACACTCACTTTCACAATGTCTTCAGTAGACTGACAGTATCGGCAATATGGCCCGCGAATCTTGCGTCCTCCCGTCACCGTCCTCTGGATCACGTTTGCAGGGTGTTTGCATCTACGACAGATGTGCATCTGTGAGCAGTCACTAAGTGTGAAGAGACGTTCATGCAAATTAGCCGAAGCCCCATGGGCTATCAGGCAATCACGCTCCATCTCCCCAAACTTTATTCCTCCAAAACGTTTTCTGTCGGCAACTGGTTGTCTAGTGAGAGGATGAACAGGCCCCGTGTTCCTAAACTTTACCTTGTCTTCAGCCATATGGATCAAGCGCTGGTAGCAAGTTGGGCCCATAAACACTAGGGAATGAACCATTTCACCAGTTCGACCATTGTATACTCTTTCATTTCCCCATCTAGAAAAGCCAGCCCTTCAATACATGTAAAGATGTGATGAAAACGGCCTCAATTTATTTGTTAGTTAACAAGCTAAAGCAAATCTGTTCTAATCTAAATTTTTCATCCATTGCATACCCAGTAAACGTCAATCACGAAAGGAACATAGAATACATACTTTCAGCTGAAGATTAGAGTTGTCACTTTCTTCATGGTTCATGTATCCTTTTCAACGATAAGAAACTTAATTTAAAGTTAAGTATTATCTACTGTCTCAGAGAAACAAAAATATGCGACACATGCAATAAGCGTGATCGAGGCTTAATATTCCTAAATTCCAGAATTCGGTCAAAGAACTTTAGCTTCACACATATCACTGTAACTCCACATTGTTTTAATATTCATTTTCACATACTCGGGGTAATGGTAAAGTTTAATGTGTTTAGCCAAATGTTTCTTATTTATTAAATAGATGAGCCTACAAGTTTTTCAGCCCCAACCCCCTAATAAAAAACCACTCCTTTTCTAGGAGAGAGTGAGACCTAATTCTACTTGTTTGAATCTTTAAGCACTTCCCTTTTCTTTGTTATGTGTGCTACCCTCTATACACTGGTTTCACCAGCCAGTTGAGTCCAACGAAAAAAATCCAAAGTAAACCAACAACACAATTATTTGTTAACATTGATAGTGTATTATTCTTGTGCCTCTATGCTTTGAGTATGAAATATTTACCTGTGAAGTTGACTTGTTATGGCATCAACAGATACAGTGGAGAAAGGGGTGGCATATCTTTCTTTACCCCCAAGGGCAATCCCTTTTCCCAGAGCAGCCTCCAGAAGTTGGCCAGGAGTTTGACGTGAAGGAAATGCATGTGGGTTTATGACGATATCAGGAACTATTCCTTGCGCCGTAAAAGGGAAGTTTTCCTGAGATTCCAGAAAACCTAAAACACCCTTTTGTCCATGCATGCTAGAGAACTTGTCTCCAAGACATGGTGATCGAACCTACAGTATATAGTATATATGTAAGCAATGGTAATGCAAACTGTGCCATTGTTTTTGTCCATGTGCAAGGAAAGCATTTCAAACAGGTGATCACCAAGGGTGCAGAGGAATAAAAATTAAAAGCCATAAGACTATAATTTTTAATCTCCGTCTCCTTTATATAATTTAATATACTAATATGCAAACATCTAGCTAAGCTTGAAGAATGCAAGCATGATAAATGAAGTTTGAACATCTTGGCAACTATAATCTAAAACAAAATACTTGAAACTACATAAAGACTTCATATAAAAAGATATCTGGAAAATTTTTAAGAAATATACATACAAACATAGTATAAATATGTATTGAACATTTTAAAAAGAGGAAATATTTAATGCACATAAAGTTCACCTGTCTCAGAGATACTACAGCAAAGTTTTTGCCTTCATCATTTGAAGAAAGTATTACTTTCTGAACCATGCCCTTTTCAGTATGCTTCAGTTTAACACTCTGATCAACCCCTGATTCAGCATGTTTTCCAATGACGATATCACCAGTCTGCAGGTTTGCACCAATAAATGGAAAACCATCCTCATCTAAGCTGTCAACCCGACCAATTTTACTTGGGATCTTCCCAAAGTTTATTGCATCCTCTATTTTCTGCTTCTTTAAAGTAGCTTCTTTGTTGTTAACATCAGCCTTATAACATCTAATGTGCTCTGATCTAAACATGCCTCGCTCGAGTGAAGAGCGATTCATAACCAAGGAATCTTCCTGGTTGTAACCAAGGTGAACATTCACAGCAACAATAGCACACTGCCCATTATAAAATTCAGGCTTGGGAAGCATCTTGCTGTTTTCTGCTTTTCCAAGACATTCTGAAAGCATCGTATTAAAAAGTGGTCTTTGAGGATAATATAACTGATTCGTATTTGTGTCTACTCTGATACTTGGGTTGGTGGTAGAAAAACCAATGGCCTGATGTGAGTGCTTTTGTGATTGGTAGAGGGCTCTTCTTGCATGGTCATGATTACAAAAGGGGGTCAGTCCGGCACTTAAACCCAAGAGAAATGACATGTCCAGTTCACAGTGTGTGTACTTTTTGGGTGTGTCTCCGCTAGTTTGCATCATAAGATATTTAATCCCCCATGCTGTGCAACAGTCTTCCTCCTCCTCAGTTCCTATCAGCTCAATAACTCCTGCGTCCAAAAGAGACTGAAAAGAGTAATCTCCCCCTTTCAATGATTTAATTTTTCTTAAATTACTGACAACTAAAAGAGGTCGTAAAATCCTTCCAGCATCACAAAATATGCGCACTTCTCTATTTTTCTCATCTCTTTTAATCTCCACCTACAAGAAATATCCAGAGCAATGATAATTACGATTGATATAAAAGATCTGGTCAGAGTATTAAATAGAAATTACGACAATTTGAAAACAAGACAATGTGATGCCCTCTAAATTAAAAGGAATCAAATATAAGCAAAGATTATAAATACAGAAAGATGATTTACAGAGTATCATCGGTCTATTCCCTATAGTATTGTAAATAAGTAAAGTCACACCATTCAAACCAGGAGACCAAGTTATAACAGAGAACCTGGTGAGGAAGTTCCTTTGAGCGTCTCATATTTCGTAAATCTGTAACAAACGATGCAGAATCTCTACATATTCCAACCAGTTCACCATCCAGGAATATATTGTCCTTGCCACGAAGAGAATATGAAGTATCGTCTACCAATTCATCCATGCCACAATCAAGCAATTTGTCAAGAATCGACTCATATACAGTTGTACTCACAAGCCCAGTGCTGGCAAGATTTTTTATGAGGCCACAATTTTCTCCATCGGGAGTCGAAAGGAAACACAACTTACCCCAGTGAGAAGGGTGCCTGCACAAGCAGCATTACCCACAATTTTAATAAGAGTCCATGTCTTTACACACAAAAATTTCTTCAGAATGTTAGTGATGTTAGTTTTAAGAAAGTTGAAACCAAAACCCGCATACAGTAAGATACCAAATCAAATGGCAGAGACATGCAACTTACAATGCACCTCAAATAGCAGTATTTCACACAGCAAAATAAATTCTGCCTCTGCTGTTACAAAATTTTCTGGTTATTGTTATCCAAGCGCATTTCAAGTAATTAGAGTAAAACCTGACCTGTTAACCACTCTTCATGGTCAACATCTAATGTGTGTGTGTGTGTGTATTATAATGTTGGTGATGTTAGTTTTAAGAAAATTGAAACCAAAACCCGCATACAGTAAGATACCAAATCAAATGGCAGAGACACATGCAACTTACAATGCACCTCAAATAGCAGTATTTCACACAGCAAAATAAATGAGATGAAAAACTATTTTCTGCCTCTTCTGTTACAAAATTTTATGGTTGGTGTTATCCGAGCGCATTTCAAGTTATTGGAGTCCATGTTACTCAGACTCTTCATGTTGCCTCGTAGTACCCGTGTCGGACGCTCGACACTCGGACATGGACACTTGGACTCGGACACTTATTTTAGGCCAAAAACATGTACATTTTTCAAAATATTACCGAGTCCGAAACATGGACACGTATCCAGGTCGGACACTTCTAGTCGAGTCCGAGTAACATAATTTGGAGTAAAACCTGAACTGTTGACCACTCTTCATGGTCAACATCTAATATGTATATATATTATATTTAGCTTGAAATTTGATAGAAAGTATCAAGAAAAGGAATTTCATGAAACTTCAAAATCAAAATATAGAAAAGAAAAGCTAATTATTTCTGCCCAACATCTTCTAAACTGTCTCATATCAATGTTTAGTACCAATCATTATGTTTAAGCAATATTGCAGTTTTAGTGTCATTAATATTGACATCTAGGGAAAATCAAAGTCACAAAGATATATAATAAATAAATTAGCATGTGCAACAAGAGTAGATAGATAGAAATTACTGACGGGTATCTTGCGTCACCAACTCTCCCTGTGTAATCAACATGCTGACGTGTTCTCCTCATTTCAGCTATCATTTGCAACGGATTTGTTCGACCAAGATTTGCCACTACACCAGAGGTCCTTTCCCCTCTGATGTACGGATGAGACCAAGCTCCTGTGGAAAATGCCCTTGAAAGCCCATTTGTAACAATTGATGAATCCAGATAGCGTTCAATGTACTCCACTTTATCCTTGTAAAGATCTCTCTGCATTGCCTTGACCATACGTTTTTCAGCATGTTTAAGATGAACTTTAAGCTCACGCTCAAGCAACTCACCAGCCAACTCTAACCTCTTGTTTCTGAAATCATCCCTATTATCAACTTTTCTACGGCCAGTATAAGCCTGCAAGAGGCACTTCGTCATGTAGGCAAGAACACGAGCCTTCTGCTTGAAGCCAGTGAGACTGGAGAAGAGATAATTCTTAATGCAATCTTCAAGAGATTCTGCAGGGGGGAATGGACAACTTTTAAGTTTCTTTTCTACATATTTAAGAGCCATTCCCCTTCTACGGAACTTCTCAGCACACTCCTCATCACACTCTTTGTCAGCATAGTGAATTGATGCAATCATTATATTTACAATCCTTCCATCTTCAAGATCACCATCAATCAAATCAACAACTTCTTTATCAGACAATACGCCAAGAGCAAAAAACAATATCCATATTGGTATCTCCATCCCCAAAAAATAGACAGCAAGAATTTTTTCGCCGCCTCCTATGTCTTCACTTTTAGGGTCTATAAGTTTTACATGGACTCTGTTCCTTTTATTAGCATGACGATATGAAGCAATCCAAGAAGGATTACTGGTCAACCAAAGCCTCTTCAAGCAGATCTGTTCTTGAGCGACGAAGGTCTGCAGTAATTCAGGATTTAGGAATTGTGCAATATCACAATTAAATTAATCAAAGATTTAGGATAAGAGTAAAAGGGAAAGCAATTACCTACTAACATACTATAATCTATATTACCATAACATTATCAATGACAAGATACTACATTCTTAAGAAGCGATAACACATATACGTTATGGGGTCCTGATAAGCCAAGGTTCTGATGTTAAATTTACTGTCAGGGAGCTTAATAATACCAAGATACCTTGTTTAACCATTCATTCTGAGGAAAATCAATATGTGTTAGATGAGATACTGTTCGAGAGTTCTTACCTTTCTTGGGCATTTGGGTTTCCCTTCTTATGGGCATTTGGGAGTGTTATTACTGTTTATTGAAATAAAAGGTGCAGGATTTGTTTAAAGTATACTTGTAGTTTCACCAACTTGATAGGACACATATGGCTTGGTAATTCTTTGTTTACCAGGTTTATCAGCTAAACACACATTGGGAACAAATTTTATAATGTTCAATTGTTAACCACCAAAGTATGCGAGACAATTACACTTGTACAAGCCTATGTCTTCCTGTATGTGCATTTAGAATTCTCAGCAGACTATGCATCAGCCTCAGGGGTTTAAAGGCTTATTTGTTTCTTTGAATAGAATCAGTCTTTGTGGGTGTTTATTTCCTGTTTAATAATGGCACCCCTTTTAGTACATTTTTACAATAAAAAGTGCTTGATACCTCCTTAAACGCTAATATGAACAACCACAGCATCTACTAAGTGTACTTGAAAAACAAACTTTGTTACAAAGAGGTAAAACTGCAGTGTATTTGTATGACAAGTTGTTTAGGAACAGATTGCAGGACAACTGTTTACATTGGCTAAACCCGGAGACCATAAATTCACTGCCTTCTAAATCATGAGCCAATAGTCTTTATTATGAAACTAATATTTGTATTACAACATAAAAATCCGTACCAAGAAGATTTTCTGCCGACAGCTATGGTGAAAACTTTTAGAAACCCAGTTTTAATCAGCACTTAAACAATGTCCCTATGTAAGAACAGTAGTATGTTGGAAATAAAAAGAAACAAACTCTTAACCTTCTCAGCTCCCTTGATTATGAAATAGCCTCCGTGATCAAAATCACAATCCCCTTGCTTAGCTTTTTTCATCCAGCATAAATCAGATTTAACCATCACTGGAAGCGTTCCTATAGGAATCTCCTCCCGGATCTCCTTACATACAGATTTGTCTACATACTGTTCTTTCCCAGTTTTGAACTTGTCACTCCTAACCATTCTCTGGGTATATACCTAAATGTTCACAAACACAATAAGTTATAAAAATTAATACAACCATGTTGAGGAGATTGTTTCAGTCTTCAAAAATAAATAAATGTTCTAAATGGTTAGCAATATATGACAATGCTCAAGTTGTCTGCCTTATCCAAGTGGTTCAGTTCATATCTTGTTTTTGGTGCAACATGCAGGAAATTACGTTGGGGCGGTGAAGAAAATCACATAATACAAAGTGTGAAAAGGCAAGTAATCAAACAAGCACATAACATTGCAAAACTTCAACAAAAAGGCATATAGTCCCTGGATACCAACATTTTATCCTGGCAGCCAAGTTTCATACAAAAACAAGATAATGGGGCCGTTTGGGCAAACTTAAAAGAAGTGATTTCTTACTTAAACTAAAGAAGTGGAGCAGAAGTGAGAAGTAAATAAGTGAATAAAGTGTTTGGAAAAGAAGCAGAAGTTGTGAGAGAGAAGCTAGGATTCTCAGCTTCTTAAAAGTGCTTCTGCTTCTTTACACAAACGGATCAAGAAAAGCAGAAGCCGGAAGCAGAAGCTGCTTCTAGTATACAAACAGGCCCAATAACAACTGTAATTATTATTTTAATAACAAACTAACACCATAGTTTAATATGCAGAATATTTGTATTGCTAATTAAACAAAGATTTTGAATTCAAATTAGCATAAGAAGTGCCTATGCAATCTGGCACTGCCAAACTGGTTTTCTATTTACAGAAGTTATACCATTTTTTCTGGAGCAAGTGACAAAAAAAGGAAAGGAATTTAAAACATTATCAAAATGCTAGCATTCTGTGCTTTAAAATGTCACATTCAAATTTTAGTTCTAACCATTAGAGAAGAGCCATGGTTGTGCAAGCCATTTGCAGTTTTGCACCCAAACAAAGACAACAACAATCTTTTGCCTTTAAGATCAAAGAAAGTGAACACTTTAATCCACATGTACCAACTCTTATAAAGTACTCAACATGCACTAAAGTCCAATTCACTTCAAAATATAAGCAATTACACGTATAGTCGTATACTGAATGTAAGATTAAACTTAGCATATATAACTATCAAGGTCACCTACTGAGGGAAGGGAAAATATAAATTAGTTACAACTCTTTCTAGGCTTACCTGGAGATGAACCTCAACTTTCATCTTGGATGAGTATGTCATATTCTGCAAGCGAGCATGTCTGGGATAGAAGTCCACAAATTCTATAGCGTTATCATTGTAGAACTTCTCACCAGTGAAAAACGTTGGTGGGGCCAGCTTGACCTTCCCAAACTTCACTGATGCATACCTCCAGTCACCATCCCCCCTTTTGGACGGATCATAACCAGGCTGAACTGTAATCTCCCCAATGGAATCAAAAACATTTTGGATACCATGTTTTATGAAATCATTATATGAGTTGAGCTGGTGACTAATCAACCCATGTTGTTCAAAAAACGATGTTGCAGCTTTTTTACAGACATTCTTCAAGAAAGGCTCTCCTAGATCCCCTAAATCGTCCTCAAAGAGATCATCTATGTCTATGTCCATGTAATTTGAACCGCCCATCACCTAGAAAATCACAAATATAGAACAAGTGTGTTGTAATTCCAATTTCCAACTTCATTATACTTATGCAGCATAATATTCATCCACAATACAACAATATACAACCAATTTTAAGCAAATCCCCTTGCTCCTAATAGAGCTCTACAACCACAACTTCTGAGTCAAACATTTTACCCTACCAAACCAAATCATGAGATCTGCCATAAAACATTAAAGCCCCAAATCCAAAACTCCAACAAATTCCATTTTTAAGCAATATACAATTATCACCTCCAAATCAAGAGAATAATCCTCACAAAATGTTGAAAATAACGTTATAAAGCACATTATCCAATAAAAAAACATAAATGCGTCTCAGATCTCATATGTAATGACAACCTACAGCCCCGAAACACACTGATTTTCAGTACTTTTGTCTACATTCTGCAGCGCTTTATAATACGGATACCCACAAGCCAAAATAGAGAGAAACTTAAACAAACAATACTATATGCAACATGCTTGTAGTTTGAGACACAGACACATACACACACATAACCCAACTTTTAAACAGAAAATTTCACCCACTGAGATCAAATCATTAATTCTGCTGTAACATCAATAACATGCAATACATAAAAACAAAAACCCTAATCATAAAAAACCTAAAAACACATAAAAAACAACCCCGTCACACAAAATCAGCTGATATACAAGCATATCATATACATAGATGTTACTTATCAAGAACCCAAAATTTACCGTGGGTAATTTAACAGACACAACTAATTTCTAGAAGAATGAACAGAAAAGAGGCTAGAATACAGATGTATACTTACATAAACAGCAGACTGCGAACTTCAATTAAGCAGATTCTAGGGTTTACAGGCGAATTTTGGGAGTAAATTGAAGAACAAAATGTGAGGGTTTTGTAAAAAGCCTTTACAGTTACTTCTCAGTTCTCTCTGATAACTCACTCACATGGATATATTGTGTGTCAAATTGCTGAATGGACCTGAGCGTGTGTTTGACTGCACCGGACTTTAATCCATTTTTATTTAAACCCAAAAGAAAGACCTCTGTATGTTTAATAAATGAGTAAGTTTAAAAATATATAACATTAATTAACTTAAGTTAGAAGTTAATGAGATATATTTTTTATTAATTTTTCATGGTTTTCAATAAAAATCAATTTCAATATTGAAATAAGTGATCTATTGATTTTATCTTTTATATTAGAATAAAAGATTTTTTTTTCTAAATACATATTTAAATTTGTATTTATAAAAAGAAAATTTTAAAATAAGTTACATAATTATATTTACAAGAGCATTACAGTGTGTGTGGCGAGCAGTTGAAATTGGAAAAGAATTCTAGAAAATTAAATGGAATGGAGGGAGTATATCCTTAGAAATCAGTCCCGAAATCTTTTTATTCACAAAATTTAGAATTTTTAAAATTGTAGTAAATATCGTATTCAATTTATTTATTTGCATTCTTCTTTATCCCATACAAATTTTATACAAGTTTCAATTTTAATTAATCCACATACTTTTCATTAATTGTCAAAGAAATGATATGATTTTAAATAAAATATATATATGTCAACTATGTTATATCTTTGTATAGTTATTATAATTATAACGAATAAAAATGATAACAAAATATCAAATTTAATATCATTTAATATATGTGAAATTTATAAAAAAAATGATATAATATGACAGAAGGAGAAATTAATTTTATACGATAGTAATAATGTATGATATCTATACTATACTATAATAAGCCAACATGGGTATAATTTGTAGTCCTATGTTTAAGTTATTTTTTTTGGTTTGGTACTCTCCTTTTGGTACTACAAGTCTACAAGTCTACAAATGTGGAGTCTATTAGTCTTACATTGTTAAACAGTTTCAAATACTAAAAACACTCCAAACAATAACTTATCATATAATATTTCATTAAAAAATTATAATGATGTTATAAATAAAATTATAAATAATAATTGTGAATATCTTTTTTTAACAAAAAATTTTATATAACTCTTTTTAATTTTAACGTGTTCTATATCAATATAAACACCACACATTACATAACTCTTTCTAATTCTAATCTTAAAAGTTTCTGTTGTCAAAAAAAATCAAGATTGCAGAATTATGTTGAAATTCGATTGATTAGATTACTGAATCTTTCAAATGTATTACAAGATCGTCTATGTTTGGAAAAGATATGAATTTTTTGATTTTTTTGATTTTTAAATCTACATGTACTAAATTCGAATTAAATGTATTATATATATATATATATATATATATATATTTGTTAGGGTTTGTCAATTTTCAAGTAATCGAGAGAAAATATAGTCAGTTGAATAATATAATTTAATTAAATTCAATTTATTAATATTAAAATACTAATAAAATGATGTTAAAATTTAAATTATTAATAATAAATTAAGAACTACATATCTCCGCCCGTGCTTCGCACGGGTTAAAGGCTAGTATGTATAATTATGTAATAACATAGACTTAGTGAATTCGACTAAGGCCCTGTTTGGTATTGCTATTACATATAAGGGTGTGCATTCGGTTCACGAAACCGAAATCGGAATTTTTCAGATTAATCGAAATTTAATAATAATCTCTGTGGAATACCGAACCGAATTAATTTCGGTTTTATAACCTTCCGAAATTTAAATTCCAGTTGATATTAAAACCCGAATTTATAAACTTAATTTTTTAAAATGTATGAAAATCTGAAAATTAACGCCAAAATAGTAAAAAAGAAAAGAAATATACAGTCATTTGTTTCTTGCAGACTACAGCCAACAACAAAAATGAATCACCATTAACTTAAAGTTTGTTTGGTTGACATGTATATATTTAGAAAGTTTAAATTCTCGAAAAATACGTGTACCTAAAGTTGTTTCCTTGACAAAAAGAAAGGGATTGTGACTTCCGTGAAAGTGTGAATTACATCGAAAAAACACGGGAAGTCACTTACCCACCTTCTCTTCTTTACTTGCATTTTCTATAGGAATTTAAAAAACTATATAACTACAAATATCAACTTCCCGTTTATTATAATTTCTATAATAAATTCAATTACTTCAAAAATAATTTTTCGTTGTCAACTAAAAGAGCACTTGACTACTGAAGTTTACATTTTGCATTTCAAATAAAAAAACTCTTCTTCTAACAACAAACACTCAGACACGCAAATACACACTAGTCTCACCGCCCCCAACCAATTGACAGCGGCACACAAAAAAAGTACTAAAACTAACATACATTGTGATACATACATAGAACGATATGCATACTAGCACAATAAATTATTCATATAGTGATGGTCTGGTATCCACAAAGATTCAAAAACTCTATCGATTTAAGAAATCGATCAAACATATAGACATAAAATTAAATAGATTCGAGAGTATATACCTTAACGTTTTGACATGTATGATTGTTTGGTTCTCTCGGAGCTCGATATAGAATCTTCGTAGAGTGATAGACATGTATTTAGGTCACAGACTCACATGCATATACACTTATAAATTATAATATTTATATTCTTAATTAAAATATTTATTATTTTATAAAAATATATAAAAAATCAATTAATCATTCAGTTTTCAGTTAACAGCGATTAAAAATCAAAAAACCGAAAATAAAAATTTGGTTGTCGAAAATTGAATCAAAATATAAAATTTTAGTTAACCAAATTGAAATTAATTCAATTTTTTGATACGATTTCCAGTTAATCCAACTGAATGCACACCCCTGGTTACATACATCTAGAGTAGATTTTTGTTGGAATGCAAGTTAAAATTATTTGCTAAATTTAAGTGCAGTTTTTCTAAACAATAATTTTTAGTTCAAAAGTATTTAGAAAAAGTGGGTCCTCTTATGTATTTCTAAAAAGTTGTTTTTCTAGCTTTTGTACGATGATGTCATAGATCTCAATATTAAAACAAAAATATTTTTTTCCATAGATTATAACTTAAAACATGCAAATATCAAAACAATTACCAAACAGTTACATGTTTTTTACAATATCACCTTTTTTACTGACACTTTTTATAATAATAAAAGAGTTCGGACTGCATTTTAGACCCTAAGATATGTTATTTAAGTGTGCCAAAAGAGTACTTTCTAATTTTTATTTTATATAAGTTTTAGCAGTTTCGAATAATTATTATTATGGGTTGGGATCATTGATATACGTATGATTCAATATATTATTGGTGATTTTTTCACTAGAAGACACTAATTCTAAATTTTGATAAAAGAAATAGGAGTTATTGTGTCTTTCATTAAAAAAATCACCGGTTCTAATATTTTTTATCATTTAACAGTTCTGCTATAATATTATTACTAGCCTTTAACCCGTGCAAAGCACGGGCGGGTATATAATTCGTGATTTATTAATTATAATTTAAATTCTTAACACCATTTTATAGTATTTTAGTGTTAATGAATTGGATTTTAATTAAATTATATTAACCAACTGATTATATCTTCTAACAAAAATTTAGCTTTCACAATTTATTATCTATCTATAAATATTGTTCTGATATTAATATGTGATAATTTATTATTCAATTAATTTTAAATAAATTTTTCATATTTCATATATCTTCATATGTTACGTAATGGTTTGTGTTTGTAATGAAATAGAACACGTTGGAGTTAAATTTCGAGTAGAATAGGTTATAATTAAAAAGTAGCGTCTCTAATTATTTATATGTATTTTAGACAAAAGATATTCAAAATTGTATATTTATAATTAGTTATACATTTATCTGTAAGTATTTTTTTTAATATTAATATATGTTATTAACAGTAGTTTCACCTTTTTTCAACAAATTATAAATTATATTTAAAAAGATATTAATATATATAAGGAGTGTTTTTAGTATATGAAACTGTTTAATGGATATCTACATGTTGTAGACTTTTAGTTTGAGAGGAGAGTACTAAACCAAAATTTTGTACGACTACAAATTATACTACTAGCTTTTTATAATACTAGCTTATAACCCGTGCAAAGCACGGGCGGTTATAATATTTGCTATTTTATCGTATATATTTTAACTTAAACTATATTATTGTGAGAATATAATTATGATAGAATAATATGATTAAATAAATTTTTTATTTAACAGATGATAAATTCTTAATAATTAATTTCGTCAAATAATTAAAAATTAGGTCGAACATATATATTTTACTGAGAATGTTAAAATACGTTTTTTTTCATGTTATATTTTAAGAAGATCTATAAAATCAGATATAAATCAATCAGTCAATCTTTTAATATTTTGTTATTAATAATTAATAATATGGTACGTAATATAGTAAGTTAAAAAGACGCGTAAAACCAAATACCAACCCATCATACTAATCTAAATGTTTTGGTTTAATTAATAATAAAAAATATATTATAATATGTTATAAATTAAGGAGGTTCGTGGGTCGAATACAACCGGCTCACCGAACTCAACTGACCAACCGACTAGGTAAACTTTTCATGTTTCGGATTTAACAGTATAATAGTATATTATAGATTTATAATATTACTTTTAAAGTGAGTCTATTAGTATATTTAAAAATAATGTTAATGTATTTTGGTTGAAAAATATCACAGGTGATTTATTAAATTATATATAATAATATTATATTTTTTATATATGTAGCTCCTGTTAATTGTATAAGATCCGTTTTTTAGTTAGAAAATATAAAAAAGATAATGTGTTTTAGTTAAAAAGTTAATTACTATGTTTCTCGATATTATTTTAAATGATGGAGTTTTTTTAGTTAGAAAATATAAAAAAGATAACATTATAATTAAAAAGAATAATTGGTATATAGATAGACCCGTATTTTGGCCCAAGTACGACCGACCAAACTTTCAATATTTCGGCTTTAATAGTATAAAATATAGATATATAATATCTTTTTTATATGAATGTTGCAAGTGTTATTTTTGGAAAATCGATTTTTTAGTTAGGATTCCGAAAAAGATAATGTGTTTTAGTTAAAAAGAATAGTTGCTATGTTGTCCAATATTATTTTTAGAGAATTGAATTTTTTTAGTTAGAACATATAAAAATGATAATAGATTTAGTTAAAAGATAATCGATTATATAAGTAGGCCCATAATTTGACCCAAGTACCGACCGACCAAACTTTTAATGTTTCGGCTTTAATAGTATAATAAACTAATATTATCGTGAGAATAAAATTATGATATATGTAGCCCGTGTTAATTGTAGAAGATTCTTTTTTTTGTTAGAATATATAAAGATGATAATGTGTTTTAGTTAAAAAGGTAATTACTACGTTTTTCAACGTTATTTTAAATAATGGAGTTTTTTTAGTTAGAAAATATAAAAAAATAAAATATTTTAGTTAAAAGAACAATTGGTATATATAGATAGGCACATATTTTTGCCCAGGTACCGACTGACCAAACTTTCAATATTTCGGCTTTAACAGTATAGTATAGATGTATATATATGTTTTAAGGTTTGATTTTAGTTTTTGGTATAGTCAAATAGGTCTTATATTTGTTTTATGTTTTGATCTTATATTTGTTTTATATTTTGATTTGTTTATATTTTGTTTGAAACCCACTAATTTTGTTTGAAACCCGCTAATTATAAAAGTCCGTATGAAAGCCTCGTTGTAACAACCGAGAAATTTACAAGTACGTAAGCATAAAATTATTTTATTTTAATTACCATGTCAGGAATATTATTTTATTTTGTAATTAGTAAAGTGAGGTACGGAATATTTTATTTAAGAGTATGTAGTTGTGTAATAATAAGTTTATGCTGACCGACAATTAATTCACATATGTACATTAATATTAGAAATATTTGTCTGGATATAATGAGCCAATGCGAGGTTTATAATTTAGTATTTAGCTAATATTTCAGTCACCTAGCTAGTATGAAAAATATGTCTGGCTAGTTATTTTATTATTATTATTATTATTTTTTTAATACAATTCATGAAATATTAATAGATCGTAGCCAGAAAAGATTTTAGAAAGCGCGTGATATTGTGTTGTCCAGTTTTTTTTAAATAAGAAAGTTATTCATTCGAGAATACAATTAGTCTCGAATAATTAATTATATACCGATTAGTATATAAATGTTACATTCTAATAATTAATTTGTTTATATTATTTTATAAATTTGGAATTCATCGAAAATCTTAATATTAATATTAATAATAATTAACTTATTTACTTATTTTTGGTACATTTATAATTATACATTTATTAAAGAATAAATATCAAACAAAAGCCGGAACGAGATTAAATGAGAGGGGCAGGTAATTACATAGTAAGGTAATGGTAGGTGAACTCTGAAGAAAATTCTTGAAACTCAATTTTGAGTAGTCCCCAAGCTTATTGAGTGGTGCCTAAGTAAGGCACACAAATCGAGGTAATTAAAAAATCAATTAATAAGTCGGCAACATTAGTATAAATACCCAAGCAAATCATCCTTTTTGTTCTAAAAAAAGCAAGGTGAAGGCGTGAAACTCTGCAGGAGAGGATTAAGCATCAGACTTAAAATCTCTATATTAAAAGGTATTCATTTTCATGAGTTTGTTTTATGCTTATTTATAAGCCTATACAACTCTGTTAATTGAATACTATTTATGGAAAACTAAATGTTGGGGCTGAGATTATATGTAAAAGCAGTTGTAAACAAATCAAAATTCCCTAATTCATACATGTAGGGTTTACAAAATTAACTAGTTACAAACTGAGTTGATTGAGGGTGATGATTTGCTGAGGTTGTTGATTTGAAATTGGGTGTTGAATAGATAGAAAGGGGCAACGCGGCCGGAGCTCGCGTCGGCACTGCCGACGGAACTCCACGGCGGCGACCGGGAGAGCAGGAGTATTTCTGTAATTTTATAATCTGACCATTTAATTAATTGATAATTAGTTACATACCAATTGATAAATTTAGATTTAAGGGATTTAGATTCCTATGATGAGGAGTGTAAAATAAATGAGAAGAATTAATAATTAATTAGGGGCTGGCAAGCTTATGAAAGGAAATTGGGGAGGAGTAGTTAATGGACATAATAAAATTATTAAAGGAGAATCATAGGAAATCTTGGACTTAGTTAAAAAGAGATGATAATTACTACCTTAATTATGTGATAAATAAAGAATAAAACTATTGACTTAAGATATTAGTATACAAAGCAAGAAGAATAAAATTGGTAGGATAGTGGATTAATCAGAGAAGGAAGACTTTGGGTAATTTGAATGTTTACAAGGGTATAGTTCCGCAAATATTCGTGAGACTTGGTAAAAAGGACTAAATAAAATAATATTTTGGGTATAAATTTATGTTGGTATGAAAAGTGGTAAAACAAAGACTTCGGATTTATTGAGATAAAATTTTATAAGATGAACAAATATTTAATTAAGTATTGGAATAAAGATAGGATTTAAATTTGAATATTGAATTTTATTTTTGAAATACTAAAATGATATTTTGTATGTGATTTAGAATATTTAATATCCGGAAGGACAGAGCTTAATTATACGAGATAAATATCTAATAAGCTAAGGACACCAGGCAAGTTCGCTAATCCCTTTTCTCCAATATGACATTTTCTTGTATATTTAATATTTTAAATGTGTTTTGTTTTGACCGTGTTGATATCAAATATTAAAGGCAAAACTAAGAATTTTATTCATTTCGGGTTCTTCCTTTGTTCGGAAGTAACCACTCCTAATAATACTCAATATTTCTTTGACATTGTGAAATCTTGAGACTTCTTGATTGATAAATAAAGAATGCATTGTTCGCATTCTTTCAATAAAGTGAAGTGGAAGATGTGTACTCGGAGGATTCTGATTAAGCTGGTCAACACGAATTTATTAAATTCGTGGAAGAGATGATAATTTCTTGACTATCTGCTGTGTGTGGATAGTCTAGGGTTACAAATGTTAACCCTTATGCTAGCAAAATGAGAGTGTGAGGTGTATCTGGTGCAGTGACGATCAGACTGCAAAGATTACACAGGGGGACGGGAAGCACGAAATGGTTATGATCGGACCATGTAGTGTTACCGAAAGGTGGAAGACCAGCCTTTTCTTATTTTTTGAAATTGTTCAGTTGGTTGGCGTTATCCGCTTCATTACTTTGTTTTGAAATGCCTTCGATGTTTTACTCGATTATTCTGCTATTTGTTGTTATGTGCTATGTGAACTTGCTGAGCAATGTGATTGCTCATTCTTGCATCTACTTTATATTATTTTAAGCAGTAAAAAGCGAGTATGGCACGACTAAGGAGAACCGCCCGGAAACGGGTACTGGCAAGGGAAAGGAGAAGGCGCATCACCCAAACTGAGGCCGCTAGATTACGTCGCTTGGTAGTATTATCAATAGTTATTATAGTCTGTAATCAGACTTCCCAATATGTAATCAAGTTAGACTTGGAAATGATGTTATAAGACGATCGACCCTGGACTTGTGGGGCAAGAGTTTTTGTTGTAAGATATTATTATGTAATGCCAGTGTTGTTTGATCCAAATGCTTAGTGGCGAGCCAGATCTGCGGGATGCGGATCTGGGGGCGTCACAGGTTTGGTATCAGAGCTATAGTTATATCCTTAGGATTTGAGAAACCCTAGGAATATAACTAGCGAGTACGACACAAAGTTTAAGATAGGTACCCTTGTTGAACCTATCCCGTATGTTAGAGTACATACGCAAGGGGTTAGTAAACCCTATGAGTATATATATATATATATATATATTTTTATATATTTGTGAGCAATCTATAATTGGTAGTAATAATGTTTATTTGTTGTTCAGATGTCAGGGTACGAGGGAGATTCTGATACAGACCACTCTTCTCAGATAGAGATTAGCAGTGATTCTACTTCTACTTTGGAGGTTATTTCTATGGATACTGACTCTACTTATGATAGTGATCCCTCTATGGATGTGATGGTTATAGATAGTGGTTCCAGTGACTCATCGTCAGACTTGATGGTTATAGACATTGACTCTGATGATTCCTCGATTCAGATTATAGAGCCACCTCCTCCAGAGATTGTCGATCTGGTTTCTGATGATTCTGACTTCATAGAGTTACTAGATCTTGATCCACCATTACCCGAGTTGACCTCGACCCCTTCTGATACTGTTCCTGTACCTTTTATCCCCGAGCCAGTTCCTGAGAGGGAGGAGCCTACTATTCCTGAGATACTTAGTCAGTTCGAGCCTACTCCCTATCCTTACGCTTATGACATTCCCAGGGTTATGGATCGTTACCAGTTTGAGACCCTTGTATCAGCTCCCACTGTGGATACACCTATACCTCCACCTGTATCCACTACTCCTCTATCGGCTCCTATCACTTCTGTATCACCCATCACTGTTCCTGTCCATGCACCTATGACTGCACCCACTCAGTTTGAGGGACCACCTCCTATTCCTGATCCTGCATTTCCTGCTTTTGACTTTCTACCACCATTTGAGCACCAGTCATTGGTCCAGAGGTACCTACAGGTGAGAGAGTCTGTTCATCAGATGAGAGCTGGTTTCCAGGGATCACAGGATCCTCTGTTTGCTCCTGCGAGGCCAGGCTTCTTGGCCCGGGACACTGGTTCAGAGATCATGTACCAGATTGCTATATCAGTGTTTCAGAGACTCCGAGCAGATATACAGGCAGTTCCGTCTACTAGTTCTGGCCTTGTTAGCGGCCCCATGATATCGATGATGGTGGATAGGGCCTTTGCTGAGTTCCTACGTCGGGTGTTTGAGATATTCTACTAGTTGACTGGTGGTATATGTATAGTCTTTACTTTTGGGGGATAACACATGTAGCTGTGTGTATCCCAGATATAGTTTTTGATGTACTTAGTAGACTTGTAGACACTGGATAGCATCGACTAGAGTATCATGCACTACCTTTTATTTTGATGCAGATGCTGTAGTATCGATATATATACATATCTGGCAGTAGTGTTGTAGTTTGGACCCTTTTGTATAGTTAGAGCCAGACTAGCTATGATGTGGTAGGAATGACATGATCAGATGTATTTTTGTTTCTATCATGACTTGTACTTTTAAAGCTTCGGATATTATGACCACCTCTATGATGTGTTCACTTATGAGTTTTGTTTTCTTTCTGTTTATTTGCACCCTCGACTTGTCATTTACTTTCAAACCTGTTCATTATTGTCAGATATTTTGCATATCAATTCTCAACCGGAAGATTTTTCTAAAAACGGGAATAAAAGAGAGGAAAAAAAAAAGAGAGAAAAAAAAGAAAATATTTTCAAAATGACTAATTATTTTTTTTTTATTTTAAAAGGGTTTTCAACGACACTTAAGTTTTGCAGATTTCTTTAAAAAGTTTTCAAAATATGCAACTTTGACACAAAATCTCTTTTTAAATAAGACATTCAAATTTATTTTCAACTTTTGTACTGAGTTTTAAAGAAATTAAACCATGTTTTACTTTCAAGTAACCATGATTTTTATACATTCTGATGAAAATCATTAACATGTTTTGTCTCTTCTTAATAGAATCAAGATGAGTTCAAATCCAAATGACAACCCAGTTGATGAGCCAACCCCTGAAGTTCCACCGGGATTCCAACCCCAACCCAACCCTGTTCAAATGTTTGTTGATTTTCTTCAACAAAATCTTCAAGCTAACTCAGAGAAGAATTCTTCAAGTCAGCTTACTAAACCAACTATTTCTTTTAAATCTTTCAAATCTTTGCAACCCCCAGAATTCAAAGGAACGGTAGATCCCGTTGAAGCCAAGATATGGCTACGAGAGATAGAGAAGACTTTTGAGATAGTCGGTGTAGAAGAAGAGAAGAAAACCATCTTTGCCGCTTTTATGCTTAAAGGTGAAGCTAACTATTGGTGGGAAGCTAAGCGAGTATTAGAGGGATCTAGTATTATATCTTGGGCTAGGTTTACTGAGTTATTTCTAGAAAAATACTTTCCTAAACATCTAGAGAATCAAATGGAGCTCAAGTTTCTGGAGCTCAAACAGGAGAATATGTCTGTAGCAGAGTACGAGGCTAAATTTACCGAGCTTTCTAGGTTCGTTCCGCATCAAGTAGATACGGACGAGAAGAAGGCTAGACGTTTTCAGCAGGGCTTAAAGCCCTGGATCCAAAATAGAGTTGCTGTTTTAGAAATCACTAGTTATGCAACACTAGTACATAAGGCTTGTATTGTTGAGTCAGGAAGTGAGCTTTATAACAAAGAAAAAGGCGATAGGAAGCGAAAGACCCCACAAAATAGTCAGAATTCCGGCAAGAAACCTTGGAACCCGAGTGTGAAGAAACCTTTTATAAAGAGAGAAGTGCCACAGAATCGAGAGGGAAGTCAAAGATTTAGGACTGCACAAACTGCAAATGTGTTACAAGGAAGACCTCCATTACCCGATTGTAAGATTTGTGGAAAGAAGCATCCACCCCCATGTTATCAGGAGTCCACTACTTGTTATAATTGCGGAAAGAAAGGTCATTACGCCTCTGCCTGTAAGGAGAAGTCAATTACATGTTTCAATTGTGGAAAGAAAGGACATGTGGCGAAAGAGTGTAGACAAACCCAACAGGAAAGTGCTACACCAAAACTACCTGCACCACCAGAGATCAAGAGCAACAAGCCAACTGCGCGAACCCTCAACATGACCCTGAAGGATGCTATGATGGATAATGATGTCATATCAGGTACGCTCCTAGTAAACTCTGAAAATGCCTGTGTGTTAATTGATTCTGGAGCAAGTAGATCTTTTATTTCTATTCGACTCATGAATAAGTTGGGAATGGAATCTGTACCTTTAGGAGAAATGATGAATATAGAAATAGCCAATCAAGAAGTAATCACGGTAGATCAGGTGTGTCCAAACTGTGAGATATTAGTTCAAACACAAAACTTTGCGATAGATCTTATCCCTATTAAACTGGGAGAGTTTGATGTGATTCTTGGAATGGATTGGTTAACAAAATATGATGCGCAAATAAACTGTAGAAGAAAACGTGTGAGTTTGAAAGGTGCTAATGGAAAGAAAGTCATGGTGAGAGGTCAAAAGCAAGCTAGAAAAATTTTGACAGTTATCCAAGCAAAAAGATTTCTTAGACAAGGATGTCAAGCATATTTAGCTCATGTAGTAGACGTAAGTAAGGCAAGCCCTAAGATTGATGAAATTCATGTAGTAAAGGAATACAAAGATGTATTTCCTGAGGAATTACCTGGAATACCGCCTGATAGAGAAATAGAATTCACCGTTGATCTTGTCCCTGGTACGGCACCAATATCTAAAGCCCCTTATAGAATGGCACCCGCAGAAATGAAAGAGTTAGCAACTCAGTTGCAAGAATTGCTAGATAAGGGAGTGATTCGACCGAGTGTGTCCCCGTGGGGAGCCCCTGTTTTGTTTGTTAAAAAGAAAGATGGAAGCATGCGATTATGTATTGATTATCGAGAGTTAAATAAGATGACAATTAAGAATAAGTATCCTTTACCTAGGATTGATGATTTGTTTGACCAGTTAAAGGGAGCATCCTATTTTTCAAAGATAGATTTGAGGTCTGGATACCATCAATTGAAAATCAAACCCGAAGATGTACCTAAGACAGCCTTTAGGACTAGATATGGGCACTATGAGTTTCTAGTAATGCCTTTCGGATTAACTAATGCCCCTGCAGCATTTATGGATCTTATGAATAGGGTATTCAAAAAGTACTTAGATAAGTTTGTCATTGTTTTTATTGATGATATCTTGATTTATTCTAAGACGAAGGAAGAACATGTTGAACATCTTAAGGTAATTTTGGAGACTTTGAGGAAAGAAAAGTTATATGCTAAATTTTCAAAATGTGAGTTTTGGATGGAGCAAGTACAGTTTTTAGGACATGTAGTATCTAAGGAAGGAATATCAGTAGACCCTGCAAAGATTGAGGCAGTATCAAATTGGGATAGGCCTAGGACCCCGACAGAGGTAAGAAGTTTTCTTGGATTAGCAGGATATTATAGAAGATTTGTGAAAGATTTCTCTAAGATTGCAACTCCTCTGACCAAATTGACTAGGAAAGAAGAAAATTTTGAGTGGACCCCTAAGTGCGAGGAAAGTTTTCAGGAATTAAAGAAACGACTTACAACAGCACCTGTGTTAACTTTACCTGATGAGACAGGAAACTTTGTGATTTATAGTGATGCATCTCATAAGGGACTAGGATGTGTGCTGATGCAACACGGAAAAGTGATAGCATACGCTTCTAGGCAACTTAAGGATTACGAGCTGAGATACCCTACCCATGACCTAGAACTAGCTGCTATAGTGTTTGCTTTGAAGATTTGGCGTCATTACTTATATGGTGAGAAGTGTGAGATATTTACAGATCATAAAAGTTTAAAGTATCTGTTTACTCAGAAAGAGTTGAATATGAGACAGAGAAGGTGGTTAGAATTGATAAAGGATTATGATTGTACAATTAACTACCACCCAGGGAAAGCAAATGTAGTTGCGGATGCTTTAAGTAGAAAAGAAAGAATCAATGTGATGTCTCTTCCAAAGGAATTGGTTAAAGAAATGGAAAGGTTAGAATTGGAAATTAAGGATTCGGAGCATAAGGAGGGAAGGATTTATGAGATGTTAGTACAACCGGAACTGATAGAAAGAATCAAAAAGAGTCAGGAATTGATGATTGAAGAAAGACGATCTGAGTTGACAGCAGACAGGTGAGGAATATTCGAGTGTTAAAGATGAGAAAGGAATTAGGAGATTTGCTAATAGAATTTGGATTCCTAACCTGATAGATCTTAAAAGGGATATTCTGAGTGAAGCTCATGAGTCAAAATATTCTATACACCCAGGAAGCACCAAGATGTATCAAGATTTAAAGAGAAATTATTGGTGGCCTAATATGAAAAGAGAAATTGCTGACTGGGTAAGTAAATGTTTAACATGTCAGAAAGTAAAAGCTGAGCATCAACGACCTGGTGGATTATTGCAACCACTAGAGATCCCAGAATGGAAATGGGAACATATTACCATGGATTTCATAGTAGGATTTCCTAGGACTCGAGCAAATCATGATGCTATTTGGGTAATTGTTGATAGATTGACAAAATCGGCGCATTTTCTTCCTATTAGTGAGAAATACACCCTCGAGAGACTAGTGAAAATGTACATGAATGAAGTTGTGTCTAAACATGGAGTGCCAATATCAATTGTTTCGGATAGAGACGCTAGATTTACATCAAGATTTTGGCAAGCATTTCAGGAATGCTTTGGAACTAGGCTTAACCTAAGTACTGCTTACCACCCTCAAACAGATGGACAAAGTGAAAGGACAATCCAGACTATAGAGGATATGTTAAGAGCCTGTTCTTTGGATTTTAAAGGAAGTTGGGATGATCACTTACCTCTAGTAGAGTTTTCTTATAACAACAGCTATCACGCTAGTATTGGAATGGCACCTTTTGAGGCATTATATGGTAGAAAATGTAGATCACCACTTTGCTGGGATGAAGTTGGAGAGAAAAAGATTTTAGGACCAGAGCTAGTTCAACATACCAAACAATCAATTAAGAAAATACGGAAAAGATTAGTTGCAGCTCAAGATAGGCAAAAGAAATATGCGGACTTAAAAAGGAATGAGAAAGCCTTTGATGTAGGAGAAAAAGTACTTCTAAAAGTATCGCCTTGGAAAGGAGTAATTAGATTTGGTAAAAGAAGTAAGTTAAACCCGAGATATATAGGACCATTTGAGATTTTGAGAAAAGTAGGAAGTGTTTCTTATCAATTGGCCTTACCCCCAGATTTACAACATATCCATGATGTTTTTCATGTATCCTTGTTAAAAGTTTATAAGACAGACAACCGCCATGTTTTAAACTACGAGCCAGTGAATATTCAACCTGATTTAACATACGAAGAGCAACCAATAGAGATAGTAGATTCAAAAATTCAAGAGTTAAGGAACAAGAGAGTCAAGTTAGTTAAAGTAATATGGCGAAATCAAGCTGTTGAAGAAGCTACGTGGGAGTTAGAGGAAGAAATGAGAAAGAATTACCCGGAGTTGTTCAGCACTAATCGAGATTCCGAGGACGGAATCCCTTAAGGAGGGAAGAATGTAACAACCGAGAAATTTACAAGTACGTAAGCATAAAATTATTTTATTTTAATTACCATGTCAGGAATATTATTTTATTTTGTAATTAGTAAAGTGAGGTACGGAATATTTTATTTAAGAGTATGTAGTTGTGTAATAATAAGTTTATGCTGACCGACAATTAATTCACATATGTACATTAATATTAGAAATATTTGTCTGGATATAATGAGCCAATGCGAGGTTTATAATTTAGTATTTAGCTAATATTTCAGTCACCTAGCTAGTATGAAAAATATGTCTGGCTAGTTATTTTATTATTATTATTATTATTTTTTTAATACAATTCATGAAATATTAATAGATCGTAGCCAGAAAAGATTTTAGAAAGCGCGTGATATTGTGTTGTCCAGTTTTTTTTTAAATAAGAAAGTTATTCATTCGAGAATACAATTAGTCTCGAATAATTAATTATATACCGATTAGTATATAAATGTTACATTCTAATAATTAATTTGTTTATATTATTTTATAAATTTGGAATTCATCGAAAATCTTAATATTAATATTAATAATAATTAACTTATTTACTTATTTTTGGTACATTTATAATTATACATTTATTAAAAAATAAATATCAAACAAAAGCCGGAACGAGATTAAATGAGAGGGGCAGGTAATTACATAGTAAGGTAATGGTAGGTGAACTCTGAAGAAAATTCTTGAAACTCAATTTTGAGTAGTCCCCAAGCTTATTGAGTGGTGCCTAAGTAAGGCACACAAATCGAGGTAATTAAAAAATCAATTAATAAGTCGGCAACATTAGTATAAATACCCAAGCAAATCATCCTTTTTGTTCTAAAAAAAGCAAGGTGAAGGCGTGAAACTCTGCAGGAGAGGATTAAGCATCAGACTTAAAATCTCTATATTAAAAGGTATTCATTTTCATGAGTTTGTTTTATGCTTATTTATAAGCCTATACAACTCTGTTAATTGAATACTATTTATGGAAAACTAAATGTTGGGGCTGAGATTATATGTAAAAGCAGTTGTAAACAAATCAAAATTCCCTAATTCATACATGTAGGGTTTACAAAATTAACTAGTTACAAACTGAGTTGATTGAGGGTGATGATTTGCTGAGGTTGTTGATTTGAAATTGGGTGTTGAATAGATAGAAAGGGGCAACGCGGCCGGAGCTCGCGTCGGCACTGCCGACGGAACTCCACGGCGGCGACCGGGAGAGCAGGAGTATTTCTGTAATTTTATAATCTGACCATTTAATTAATTGATAATTAGTTACATACCAATTGATAAATTTAGATTTAAGGGATTTAGATTCCTATGATGAGGAGTGTAAAATAAATGAGAAGAATTAATAATTAATTAGGGGCTGGCAAGCTTATGAAAGGAAATTGGGGAGGAGTAGTTAATGGACATAATAAAATTATTAAAGGAGAATCATAGGAAATCTTGGACTTAGTTAAAAAGAGATGATAATTACTACCTTAATTATGTGATAAATAAAGAATAAAACTATTGACTTAAGATATTAGTATACAAAGCAAGAAGAATAAAATTGGTAGGATAGTGGATTAATCAGAGAAGGAAGACTTTGGGTAATTTGAATGTTTACAAGGGTATAGTTCCGCAAATATTCGTGAGACTTGGTAAAAAGGACTAAATAAAATAATATTTTGGGTATAAATTTATGTTGGTATGAAAAGTGGTAAAACAAAGACTTCGGATTTATTGAGATAAAATTTTATAAGATGAACAAATATTTAATTAAGTATTGGAATAAAGATAGGATTTAAATTTGAATATTGAATTTTATTTTTGAAATACTAAAATGATATTTTGTATGTGATTTAGAATATTTAATATCCGGAAGGACAGAGCTTAATTATACGAGATAAATATCTAATAAGCTAAGGACACCAGGCAAGTTCGCTAATCCCTTTTCTCCAATATGACATTTTCTTGTATATTTAATATTTTAAATGTGTTTTGTTTTGACCGTGTTGATATCAAATATTAAAGGCAAAACTAAGAATTTTATTCATTTCGGGTTCTTCCTTTGTTCGGAAGTAACCACTCCTAATAATACTCAATATTTCTTTGACATTGTGAAATCTTGAGACTTCTTGATTGATAAATAAAGAATGCATTGTTCGCATTCTTTCAATAAAGTGAAGTGGAAGATGTGTACTCGGAGGATTCTGATTAAGCTGGTCAACACGAATTTATTAAATTCGTGGAAGAGATGATAATTTCTTGACTATCTGCTGTGTGTGGATAGTCTAGGGTTACAAATGTTAACCCTTATGCTAGCAAAATGAGAGTGTGAGGTGTATCTGGTGCAGTGACGATCAGACTGCAAAGATTACACAGGGGGACGGGAAGCACGAAATGGTTATGATCGGACCATGTAGTGTTACCGAAAGGTGGAAGACCAGCCTTTTCTTATTTTTTTGAAATTGTTCAGTTGGTTGGCGTTATCCGCTTCATTACTTTGTTTTGAAATGCCTTCGATGTTTTACTCGATTATTCTGCTATTTGTTGTTATGTGCTATGTGAACTTGCTGAGCAATGTGATTGCTCATTCTTGCATCTACTTTATATTATTTTAAGCAGTAAAAAGCGAGTATGGCACGACTAAGGAGAACCGCCCGGAAACGGGTACTGGCAAGGGAAAGGAGAAGGCGCATCACCCAAACTGAGGCCGCTAGATTACGTCGCTTGGTAGTATTATCAATAGTTATTATAGTCTGTAATCAGACTTCCCAATATGTAATCAAGTTAGACTTGGAAATGATGTTATAAGACGATCGACCCTGGACTTGTGGGGCAAGAGTTTTTGTTGTAAGATATTATTATGTAATGCCAGTGTTGTTTGATCCAAATGCTTAGTGGCGAGCCAGATCTGCGGGATGCGGATCTGGGGGCGTCACACTCGTACCGACCAATAAATTTTTAATGTTTCGGCTTTAATTATATAGTGTTTTTCAAGGTTTGACTTTAGTTTTGATATAGTCAAATAGGTTTTATATTTGTTTAATGTTTTGATCGTAGATTTGTTTTATGTTTTAATTTATTTATATTTTGTTTGAAACCCAATAATTTTGTTTAAAGCCCGTTAATCATAAAAGTCCGTATAAAAGCCCGCGTACGGCTTGTAGCTCGTTAATTATAAAAGTCCATATAAAAGCCCGCGTACCGACCGACCAAACTTTTAATGTTTCGGCTTTAATAGTATAGTATAGATAGTATAGATAGATTACTACTTTAATAAACTAATAATCCCTATCATTCCTACGTTATTATTACTCCTATTATTTCCAATAAAAAATTGATAAAAACACAAAACCCGGGAGCTGAGGGAAAGAATCTTTCCAGGTATAAAAAAATTGTGAATATGTCCATTCTTCGTCTTCTCTCACTTAAAAATGCATCGGGAAGGGAGAAACAACCCTACACAGCACCACTATCTGCACCAACATTAAACAAAAAACACAATTACAATACACTACTTGTAACATATCTCCAGGTTATTGATGTCTTATATTAGACGCTCCCACACCAATTAGTTTCAACACACTCCTCACTTTATACTTCTACTTCATTACCGCCATCTATGCCAACGGCTATATTTTTCTCCCTCGCCGCCGCTTTGCTACTATGCGCCGCCACTATCCTCGCCGTCGATAACAATGCTACTGAGATCGACTCATTACTTGACTTCAAGCTCAATCTCCACGATCCACGTGGCGCATTGGACGGCTGGGATTCGTCAACTCCTCGAGCTCCCTGTGACTGGCGTGGAGTGTATTGTTTCGACCACCGAGTTTACGAGCTCCGCTTGCCTCGTCTCCAACTCGCTGGTCGACTCAGTGATCAGCTTGCTAAGTTGCGCCAGCTGCGGAGGTTGAGCTTACATCACAATGCGTTTAACTCTTCTATTCCTCTTTCTCTCTCTACGCTCTCGCTCCTCCGTGCTGTTTATCTGCAGAATAATGAACTTTCCGGCGAGCTCCCGCCTGAAATTTCTAATCTCACGAATCTCGAGGTGCTTGACCTAGCAAACAATCAACTCTCCGGAAGAATCTCCGGGAACTTACCGGTACAACTCCGGTACTTAGACCTGTCAGCTAATCGATTCTCCGGTCACATCCCGAACAATTTCACCGCATCGCATAATGTACAGCTTATTAATTTCTCAATTAATCGATTATCCGGTGAGATTCCGGCGAGTGTTGGATACTTAACACAGCTGCAGTACTTGTATCTGGACTCGAATAAATTGTACGGTACTATCCCCTCTGCGATATCGAATTGTTCGTTGTTGGTGCATTTTAGTGCGGGAGATAATTTACTACGTGGACTTGTTCCGGCTAGTATTGGCGCGCTTTTGAAACTTCAAGTCGTGTCGCTTTCCGGTAATCAGCTCTCGGGTATGATTCCCGTGTCTTTTTTATGTAATGTTTCGGTAAATAGTTCTTCGATTAAGATATTGCAATTGGGGTTTAATGAGTTCACGGGAATATCACAGCCGTTAAATGCATTATGTCTTAGTGTTTTAGAAGTGTTGGAACTTCACGAGAATAACATTGATGATGTATTTCCGAGTTGGTTGACTAGTTTTTCAACACTCAGAATATTAGACATTTCGGGGAATCTATTTTCGTGGGATTTGGTAGATGGTATTGGCAAGTTGTCGAGATTGGAGGAGTTTAGAGTTGCGAATAATTCTTTGGGCGGGGGGATTCCAAGTGGTATTCGACAATGTAGGTTGTTGAGAGTACTTGATTTAGAGGGGAATAGCTTTTCGGGTTCAATTCCTGAGTTTTTAGGAGAGTTTAAAGGGTTAAAGATACTTTCTCTTGGAAGAAATAGGTTTTCAGGTTGGATTCCTCGAAGTTTAGGAACTCTTGGTGAGCTTGAATTGTTGAACTTGAGTGAGAATAAGTTGACTGGGAAGCTACCAGAAGAAGTAATGCAACTTAGCAACTTAACTACTTTGAATTTGAGTAATAATAAATTTTCAGGTGAAGTTCCAATCTATTCTGGGGACCTTAAGGGTATAATGGTTTTGAATATGAGTGGCTGTGGGTTTTCAGGGAAGGTTCCAGCTAGCATTGGAGGTTTGCTTAATCTCAAAACTCTTGATTTAAGTAAGCAGAATATATCTGGGAAGTTGCCAGTTGAGCTATTTGGGTTGCCAAGTTTACAAGTTGTGGCTTTGGAGGAGAATGTCTTATCTGGAGATGTTCCTGAAGGTTTTAGCAGTTTGTCAAGTTTGCAGTTTCTGAATCTGTCATCTAATGAATTTACCGGAGAGATTCCTGCTGAGTATGGCTTTCTTCCTTCATTGTTGGTTCTATCATTGTCTAACAATCATATCAGTGGCTTAATTCCAGTTGAGCTAGGTAATTGTTCTACTCTTGAAGTACTAGAGCTTTGCAGAAACAGCTTGACAGGCAACATTCCAGATGAAATCTCTGACTTACCTCATCTAACAGATCTTGATTTGGGTGAAAACAGGTTGACTGGTGAAATCCCAGAAAACATATCTAATTGTTTACCACTGAGTTCTTTGTTATTAAATGGAAATATGATTTCTGGTGAGATACCTGACTCGTTGTCAAGGTTATTAAACCTGACAGAGCTTGATCTTTCTTCGAATAATCTGACTGGAGATATTCCAGCAGATCTTTTTCTCATTCCTGGCTTAAAATACTTAAATTTGTCGTTTAATTATCTGGAGGGTGAAATTCCTTGGAGATTGGCTTCACAGTTTAATGATCCTTCTGTGTTTGAGAAGAACAGAAAATTATGTGGCAAGCCGTTGCACAAAGAGTGCAAGAATGAAAGAAGAAAAAAGAGAAAGAGATTGATACTGTTAATCCTTGTTATTGGGATGGGGGCAGCCATATTGGCATTCTGTTGTTGCGGATATATAATTGGTCTAGTACGATGGCGAAAAAAGTTGAGAGCCGGGCTTACTGGCGAGAAGAAGAAAAGCCCGGCACGTGGAAGCTCAGGAACAGAAAGGGGCCGTGGCAGTGGAGAAAATGGAGGTCCAAAGCTCATAATGTTCAATACAAAAATAACATATGCAGAAGCACTTGAAGCAACTAGGCATTTTGATGAGGAAAATGTATTGAGCAGAGGAAAGTATGGACTTGTGTATAAAGCCACATTTCTTGATGGAATGGTGCTTGCAATTCGTCGCCTTCCAGATACATCTGTCACTGAAGGAACTTTCCGCAAAGAAGCTGAAGCCTTGGGCAAGGTGAAACATCGAAATTTAACAGTTTTACGTGGCTATTACATTGGAGCACCAAATACTCGTCTGCTTGTTTATGATTACATGCCCAATGGCAACTTATCGACTCTCCTTCAAGAGGCATCTCATCAAGACGGTCATGTCCTTAACTGGCCAATGCGCCACCTGATTGCACTTGGCATTGCTCGTGGTCTAGCATTCCTGCACTCAAATTCAATGGTTCATGGCGATGTCAAACCCCAAAATGTGCTGTTTGATGCAGATTTTGAAGCGCATCTTTGTGACTACGGGCTAGAAAAATTGGCTTTGGCACCAAATGCAGAAGCTTCCACATCTTCCACACCGGTCGGGACATTAGGCTATGTATCACCCGAAGCAACACTAACCGGTCAAGCAAGCAAAGAAGCTGATGTTTACAGTTTCGGAATTGTGTTACTAGAGATACTAACAGGAAGGAAAGCAGTGATGTTTACAGAAGACGAGGACATTGTCAAATGGGTAAAGAAGCAGCTACAAAGAGGCCAAATTTCAGAACTTTTGGAACCTGGGTTGCTCGAGCTTGATCCAGAATCATCAGAATGGGAAGAATTTATGCTAGGCCTGAAAGTTGGGCTGCTTTGTACAACCACGGATCCTATCGAAAGGCCATCAATGACAGATGTGGTGTTCATGCTTGAAGGCTGCCGCATTGGACCGGATATTCCATCTCCAGCTGATCCAACATCCACTTCACCTCTTTGAAGATGCAGCTTTATATGTGTATCCTGTGTATTGATGTATTCATTCTTGTTTATTCATTAAACTCGATGCATTAGGCATACTTCACAAACTAGTGAGAGCAAGTCCAATGCTAGATGCTATATATCTATTGCTATTGCTATAATATAGCACCAAAAAGTGTTTTTTGGTGCTAAAATAAAACTTGCACTCCAATGCTAAGTTCTATAACTAGTTTCAAATTTAACCAACTCATTAACTTTTACCTATCTTCTATAAATTTTATTAAATATCTTAACAAATTCTTCCCTTTGGAGTTGATGGGGCAACATGGATGGATCCATCCTTGGTTTCAAATATAGAACCAAGGATGCATCTATGCATGGATGCATCCAAATATAGCACCCCTTTGGAGTTGAGTTTTTTTACTTTTGATGCTATAATATAGCAATAGAACCAAGTATAACATTGCATTGGAGTTGCTCTGAGACTCTTATATGGAGTTACACAGTGCAAATCATCAATTTTATTATAAATTCTGTTATAGAATACACATAAAACGTGATTTTAATATAAAATACTATAAAATAAATCTATTTTAAGTAATTTAACACTTAAAATTTGATTAAAAAAAAGTATATTTTCGAAACTGATTCTACAACTGAATAATTCTGGATGATTATTATTCTGTTATAGAATCATGTTGAGATATTACATAATTTTAGATGATCTTTGAAATAAAAAAATTGTATAACTTTGTTTTCGGTTTAATAATCAAAATTTGCAATTATATTTCATAAAAAATATAATAAAAAATATATTATTAATATATTTATAATGGTGTGCTATGTAACTCCATATAAGAGGTATGCTACTATGCTATGGAGTTCTACCCTATATACATTTACCGCACTCCGAAACCCACCCTAATTTTAATATGGATAAACATTTTTCTTATAAACCAATATATTAAGAAATAAATAGGGAAAACATTTTTAAATTTAAAGCTCGTGCTTTTAAGAGTCAAAATATTTGCACGCATTTTGGGACTCCTATGAAATATAGTTTTATAATATTTTTTGAGTTTTTGTGAATAAAAATTTAAATGTAAATTTTTATTAAAAAAGTTTAAAAAATATTATGAAATTATATTTTGTAGGAATTTCAAAAAATGTGCCAAAAAATAACGTAAACCTACTGCCTGTTTGACCAGTTTTAAAGGAGAAAAAAGGTGTCGCAAGAGTGTGAGGTTAGGAGTTTGTTTGTTTAAATTTAAAGCTCGTGCTTAAAATTGTTTATAATTTTAAACTGTAAAATGTTTGCTTACGTAATAAATCAGAAGTTGATTTAAAATCAGGAATAAACCAGAAACCGACTTAAAGTCATAAGTTAGTTTAAGGTACTTTTTTCCGTAACTCAATTTTTTGAACTTTTTTTCATAAAAATTAATCATAAGTCATGAATTATTTTATAAATCATTTTTATTTTTATTATCATATTTTTAATAATTCATGAATCATTAATATGTTAAAATGATTCAAATAAATATTTTGAGTAGAACTTATTAAATAAGTTACAAGTCAATTATGGTCGTAAATCATATATTCAGCCCAACACACGAGTTTCCGAGAAGGCGAAAAGCAAGCCAGTAAATGTAACAGGGGTTATGAGTCAGATACGCAGAAAGTAGCCGTTAATGATAACTTCACTCGAGCAGGCTTTTTAAAGTGATAGAAAAAGACTGAAAGACTCGCCATAATTGTGGGATATATTGGCCGTGTTTGGAAGTTAGCGGTTTGGGAAAAAATTATAGGTTTGGGGTGAGTTAGAGGTTTGATCATTTCAATCCGTTAATAATAGTGTTTGAACTGTTTGATAGTTAGCAGATTGAAATAAAGGTTTGAGCTAAAAAAACTAATTTTCAAAAAATTACAGGAGTTTTTTGGATTAGCAGTTTTGGTATGTTTCATAAAAAACTAATGAAGCAGCTATTTGCCAAACAATTTTACATGAAACCGCTAATTCAATTCACTAGTCAAAATATTTATTTCAATCAGCTAGTCAAAACATCTAATCTAATCCGCTAACAACTAACAGCTAACTGCTAATTCCCAAACAGGGCCAATAGTACGATTTGAATTAAGTTTTTTTTTATTATCTATCATCAAATATATTAAAAATGTACTAAATAAATATTATTATTTAAAGGTTTTAAAAATCGTATCTATCAACTGATATCACGCACCGTGATTCAGATTATCATTTGTTGAGATATATAAATGATTCAGAAGTTATGCTTCAGAGTAAACAAGTGACGCTCAAGTACAGGAATAAATAAAAATACTGGGGAGAGATGATGCTTTCGGCCGCAGGATCCGCACTTCGTCCACGTCTGATATTTAGTTTTGTGTGGGATACAGACCATGGTCCTCACAGTCACTGTTGCTGGGCCAACTTTAAACTTCAAGTTGGAGGCCCATAGACGCCGCGTGACTTGTACTGTATCAGTTGTTATTCAAACCTTTTTTCATAAAATCTACTCAGAATGTCTTCGAGATTAAAATAGTTTTAAAATATTAATTAGTTTAAAGTTTAAAAATTGATAAGATAATATTATTATAGAATTAGTTTAGTGATCGAATGGAAGTGTCCAATAATTTAAAATTTGACATAATTTGATAAGTTGAACTAATTTAAAATTGTTGAGTATATTTTTGGTTAAAGAGGTTGAAACTAATTAAATTAAATTGGTAAAATACGCAACCATGTACACGCTTAAATGTTACACAGTGGACACTAATGTGAAGCAGTGGTAGAGTAATTATTAGGGGAAACTGGCTGTAAAGTGTAAACACAAATTCTTATCAAGAGTTTGCCTTGGTCTTCTCTCCAGTCCACCGCCTTACCTTCTCGTGACTCATATATATTTTCCCACGTGTACTTCTCCTCTTCTCCTGCTCCCCCATTTGCTTCTCTCTTTCAATTGTCACTATCTTTCTCATTCTCAGGTAACTATGTTAGTGTCATTTTTAATATTCACCATGATTTCTTCATAATCTTAGATTTTGTGTTTATGCAAGCTCTATATACTGTGCTTAATTTCTTCGATTACGAATTCAAAGGGTTTGTACTGTGATTATATATGTATGTATATATCCTGTGTTTTGTTTACAATCGTAGTGTGTTAGTTCATATATTGATGTTAACACCACTCTCAGTACTTATTTTTGAGTTGTATCTATCTGACATTGTAGATTGCTTGATTTTGTTCCGTGACCCTACTTCACTCCACTAAAAAAGTAAAGAGAATCTGAGCTTAATTTTTTTTTACTTATTTCTTTCCTTAAAAAAGTGGTTATAAGTGATAAATATGTTATAATGATATGTTTGACTATTATAATTTATAAGTTAATTAAATGGTTGGTTGGTAATTTTAAAAAGTAATATTATTTGAAAAGAAGATAAAAAATAAATAGAAGTAAGAAAAAATAAGGTATTAAAGGCCAAATTAAAATAAACGTGAAATAATAAATTTTTAAACGTGAAATTCATATCTTTATTTCACCTCTTCGCATCATTATACAATTTCTAAAATTATATCACCTATATATCAAATATCTTAAAATTATTAAACCAATACTCTATTTTTATACAAATCTTTGTTATATAAGATGGAGTTCGATGCGAAACATGGTGCAAAAATGAAGATGTGGAAGGCTAACTCGAATGTTTTCGATACAAATTGTAAGGTAGAGGAAACACACGATAAGACATCTTAAATTTATGATATCAATATAATATTAGTATGATTTATTTGATAATCATAAAATAGATAAACTAAATTTATTTTTTTCACTTGCAAGTAACTTCTCACTTATAAACTTATAAGTAATAAAGATTTATTTTAGGTTAAGTCAAACTCCTCATTATATTGACTTAAAATTATCAATTTCGATCAAATGACTCAACCTCTTATATATAATTATCATATTAACTGGGAAATTTTTACTATTTCAGTGTTTTTTTAATCTTCATATAATTGATATAATGGTACTCCCTCTATCTTGATTTTTGATTCCCATTTCCTTATTTCTTTGTTTCAAAAAATTTGTCCAAATTAAGTTAATATGTTAAATTTGTTATTTTTCTAAGAAATTAATATATTTTTTGTAAATATAAGTTATTTTCTATAATTGGATAAAAGGTGAATTTTGACAAGGACTATAATATGGGATAAAGGAGTACCAAATATTTATATAAAAATTAAATTAATACTCCATCTTGTTTTTCTTAAAATTTACGTTTTATTCCATCAGAATAAACTAGCTTATAATCCATATATACCATGCACGAGTGATTTATAATACTTGTTATTATATCACACACACACACTTATATTAAATGTTTAACTAATTTTATTGTGAAAATAAAATTATGTCAGGAAAATATATGTTTTAGAATTAAAATAGTGTTTTGAATAATTAATATTTAACCTGTCATGTTGAGTAAGTATTCGTAGTTAAACTCATCAAAAATTAATAAAAACTGGGACGAAGGGATGTTTTAATGTGATTATTTAAATATATATTAATTATAATAAAATATCTACCGAAACATGTTATACATTAAGCATGCTCTTGGGCTAAATACCGACTGTCCGACCAAATTTGTTTCTTATCGTGTAAATAAGCTAAAAATTATCAAGGAGGTGTATTAATTTATAAGAATATTAACATATATAACACATCATTTATTATTTTAATTCAATATGAACAATTTTTTGAAATAAAAAGATAAGAAAATCGGGACTATATAAATAAAACGGAGAGATAAGAATATGACCATTTTTTTAGTATTTTCCCCGATTAAATTAAAATTTTAAATGTTGATTCATATCCTTGCGTCTAATGTTTGGATATATTTATGGTAACAATAGTCATCATAAATAATTATATAACAAGCACAATTATCAAGGTACAATTATTGAGATAAAAGAAAGACACACATATATACAATTTTAGAACCTATGTTTATAATAGACAAAATGCTACTTTTTCTCGATCTCCATTATTTTCTTTTCCCTTCTTCTTTAAATCATCTTCTCATACTTGCAAACAACACCCGCTATCAATGCTAAATCTGAAACATGAACAGTTTCATCTAAAACAAGGAGTAAAGAATGTAAAAAGCACTCGTTAGCTTTTGTGGTTCGTCATTGTCAACATTTGTGGTCACAATACTTGACGTTTTGGTTACATTTGTCCATGGATCAAGGATGAACAAATTGGATCGTCATATGTGGCCAAGTCCAGTGTTCCTTATTTCCATGATACAAACATTTGACACTTGCGAAGGCTCATAAATCTCGGATCGAGCGGAAATCACAATATTTAGAACTTATAAAAACATGGAATATTGATAGCAATAAAAGAAATGAAGTTGATTCCAAAAACATCGGGATTGATATAGGCTATAATATTGAAAACAAAACAATATTTACTTAGTATTATTACTACTTAATCTACATTATTTGCTAAATCTCGATAAGAAGAATAGCTAATAATCAAAAGTATATGTCTAATACAACAACTCAAAAGTACCAATCCTACACGTTCCTAGATAGTATGAAAGATACTCTACCTGGTTTCCAAAATGAAACCTAATTCCGAATCCGAAAATAAGCCGAAATATGCTGGCCCAAATACAACTTGGGTAGTCCACAAACCCACCACAGGCCCCCAAATAATCATGATTCTTGGTGTAATTGATAGTGGAATTTATGCTTATAAATTGAACCAAAGTCCCCGCACTCCTCGATGTAGGACTGGGGTGTTACAAACTCCCCCACTTAAATTCTTGATGTCCTCGTCAGGCTGAAAGAGATAGCCCATAGGCCTAGATCGTACCTCTTTAATTATTGTGGGATAATACTGAATGACTCCGTGTCTCCATCTCCGGACTCTTGCCATTATGGCATAATACCACCCGCATTTATGTCCCCACCTCCGACAACTTGACGAATCAAGCTTTCAAGAGTTGGCTCTGATACCATATGTAACAACCCGGATGAAATCTCGAGTCTTTTTCGAAAATCGGGTCAAGTCCCTTCCAAATCCGAATATAAGCTGAAATAAACTTGGCCAAATGCAACAACTTGGGTAATCCACAAGCCTACCGCAGGCCCCCAAAAGATCATGATTTGTTGGTGTAATTGGTTGTAGAATTTATTCTTATAAATTGAAGTGAAGTCTCTACACTCCCCGATGTAGGACCGAGGTGTTACAAACATCCTAGCTGAACTCTTACGTGCAGTCCTAAAAAGACATGCAATCTTCAAAACTATCTAAAAGAGGTTAGAAATAATAGAAATAATGAGCAAAATAGTGCTCAACAAGGTAATGTAAAATTAAATTATAAAATATGACATGAATTAAATCAAGTATTTGTAATGAAAATTTAGTTCTGAGTTCAACTTGAAGCTAATTGTCCACCCCTTCCACATGTGATTTCTAGGTTATGTATGGCTGTGCCTAAGGGTATATCGTTCTTCTTTTTGATCAATCATAACCCTTCCCTAAACTGTACAAGCTTCTTCCAAAGCATACGGCTTTCTGGATGTAGATGAAATCTATACATATGGATCTTATATAGCCTATAATGAAATACCACACGGGAAGTTATCCAAATCTTCTGAATCACTCATGTTATGATCTTCTACATCCTAGGTCTTCCCATTCCATCATCTGGCTTATGTTCTTCATGTAACAATCAGAACCAATGTATCTGTAAAATTATGTTGATACTTCCATATATTATGGATAATGTAAAAGACATCTCTATTTTCCCTGGGAAATCTTTATAATTACCACTACTTGTCTTTCAATTTGTCTCTGACTATCAAATGAAATGTAAATAACCCGTCCCCTCTTTTTTAAAGAAGAAGCGCTTTCGGTTCAGTCGATGCTTGAAACAATTTTTCTTCTCCATATTACTATATCTCTAGAGTCAAGAATTTTATATGAATTCCCAGTGCGGGGGATTTTGTGACATGTCAATAGAAGTTTAAGAATTCTGGGATATGCAATTCAGTGAAAAAGTAAGTTACGAGGATTGATCATTTACATAAATGCAACCTTTTTTTGTAACTTTCACTTTCAATTATTCCAAACAATTCTTTATCATAATATAATCTTTCTTGAGAACATTTATTTATCAAATCCTTTTCAAAAATTTGGAGAATACAAGTGATCAGCCACGTACAATCCTCCAGACTGAGCACCAGACATAAGTCCCATCGACAACGAAAACTGAGACACCCATAGACATCTAATACCCTCTCGATGGACTAGGTTCACTAGTCTCTTCTGCCAACCTTTTTATAAAACCTTTCATTTTCAATTTCATGTTACTTTCTAAATTCCATTTCATTCAATGTTTGGGTATAGTCTCAAGGGTCCGCATCAGGGTTTCTCAAGGAATTAACAAAGTGATCAAACTAGCAAATCGAGGAGTGCGGGGACTTTAGTTCAATTTATAAGCATAAATTCTACTACCAATTACACCAAGAATCATGATTATTCGGGGGCCTGTGGTGAGTTTGTGGATTACACAAGTTGTTGTATTTGGGCCAACATATTTTGGCTTATTTTCGGATTCGGAATTATGTTTCATTTTGGAAACCATGTAGAGTATCTTTCATACATGCCTGAAAGTTCTGGATACGATTGGGTAAATACATTGTACTTATAATGCAGAACCTGATTACAAAAGTGATATGACCACGAAGAACCGATGAACACCGTAAAAGCAAAATTAATGAATAAACTGAAATCCTCTAATCACGTACACATAATAATTGTTGCCGGGTTGCTGATATAAAAAAAATTCATATATTATTGGACGTTGGACTAAATTATAATGAACGGTTGAGATATTGGACTCCAATACTCCAAAAAAGTGTGTATTCATGAAACTTAACTCTCTCTCTCTCTCCACACACACACACATGTATATGTGTATACATATACATGTATATGTATGTATACGTGTATACATATATAATATATATATATATATATATATGTATATTTCAATTTTCAAGTCTCTATATTATAAACAAAAGACAGAAGATCAAGTTTACATTGTAGTATTAAAACAAGACTCCTATAAAGTCAATAAGAGTTCTAAACTGTGAAAAAATTCGTGTATTAATTCCAGGTAATTGATTAAACAAGAATCAAATTGTACTTTTAACAATGTTGTCAACTTTAGATATAATAAATGAAATGTGTCGAACTGAAGATATGCAACTTGTTTTCAATAACAGGAGAAGTAAGAATACTTGCCCCTTTCAATATAAAGTAGAGTAGAACTACTTGCGTGATATGTAGTGAAATTCTGTGCTGAATAACTTCTATAACCTGTCTAACTACATCGCTTTTGAACCTATTATAAAAGACTCAATTTACGAAGAATCCGAGTCAGTCTTCTGACTTACTAGAATGTTCTTAACTGCTACCCTTCATATGTTGTACAAAATATTTGCAAGTAATTAGATAATAATAACATATACACCTTGCATCACATAAACAGGTAATCATATAAGTATAAAGTAATTAACCATCTTTTTTTAATTAACATATATCTTAAGATTTCCTAAATTAAGTAACAATAACAAGTATCACAAAGAATTGTACCACCTCTACGTGACCCAATTACTTATATGTCTTAACTTGCTTCCAACTTCTACGTCACTTTTTTACTTTAAGCAAGAAACACTTATTTTAAACTTACCCAAACAGCCCCTCAATAATAAATTCTAGATGCAATCTCTAAGAAAATTAACACAATTATGTCACAAAGAGAATATAATATTTATTAGATCACAACTCAAATATAATTCGTGATTCACAACTATCTAAAATAATTGCAAGTAATATAAATTAGAATTCTAATTAATTATTGATTTATTTAATATTATTAACTATTATTATTACCATTATAACTGATGATAATAACAATATCAATAATAGTGATAATAGTTATATAATAAATTAATTATCCATCGTCTGGAACTCGCGACTGCATCACGAGCCCCACCCGATCTCGAGTCCCCCTTCCAATTCATAGCTCTCACGGTTGCACTACCTAGGTCGCTACCTGCCACCAATTATTATTATTTCGCAAGTTTCATATAATTACATGAAATTTTCACATAATTGCATGAAATATTAATATTAAGAAGATTAAATAGGTAATAATATTCCCGACAATTACACATGTACTCATGACTATTACTTTGTTTGATATAATTTTTGTGTAATCCTCAAAGCTCCTTTATAAATTTTGACATTTAAGAAAAAAATGATAACCAAGACAAGAGGAACGTAGGTAACAGAATGCTACTTCAATATTGAAATAGTATATGACAAATGATTCAAACCAACCAAAATCTAATAAATGAACAGTAATTTAGGTAAAAAAAAATTAACATTTATTATATATATATATATATACACATATATTATAAATTAATTAATGTGATAATATTTGAAACCTTAAATTTTACAATAGTTAATTATGTTCGGTTATCTGAAGATTTATGTCCATTTTAAACTTAAATAAATTAAATTATAATTTCGTGTTAAAAAATATAAGGATATTTTTAGAATTACACTATATGATATATGAGGCTTACTGATGTGCAAGTGAATTTTTAGAATCACTTGAAAAATAAATGTGTATATAAAAATAAAAGGTATGATCATATAAAAGAATGGATTCGTAAGTATAGATTTTATATAGTTATAAGGATCAATTGTCAAAAATTATTTTAATGAATTCTAAGTATATATAATACTAAATATTATCGACACAAATGCAAGTGCTATGTTGTCGCGCCAACTATTATGATATATTTGTTTCCTTAAAATAATATATAATATATGTTAGACAATGCAAATTTGATCTATGTTGTCAAACCATTTTATACGCTCATTGAATTGTATATATTACTAGTGTGGAATATCGTGCATTGATGAATTTCTTCTTGATATATATATTTATAGAACTAATATTACTTGTTGTCTTATTAATAACATTATGTCTATATATGAATCTTCTTGATTTTTTATTAGATTTTGTTTCGTCACAAATACACCTTATCTGGTTTCCAATATTTTATTTTTAAAAATTCAGTTTACAAGGAGTCGAACAATTTGGTTTGTAATATATATCCTAATTTCGGCCTTATTCGATTTCAAAATTTTAACAATTTGATTCTCACTCTTGTCGCTTATTCAACTGAATTTGAAATGGTAATTTAGTCATATAGTTATTGTTTAAATTCAAATAAAAGAATAACACAATAAAGCAAAATTTGTTAGGATTATCGTGCAAAAAAATGGGAAGGAAGAAGATAGAGATCAAGCCAATCAAGGACAAGACTAATAGGCAAGTGACATTCTCAAAAAGAAGAAGGGGATTGTTTAAGAAAGTCAAAGAACTTTCTATTCTCTGCGATGCAGAAGTTGCTGCAATTGTTTTCTCTAACCGTGAAAAATTATCTGAGTGCTTTCATGGCAACAGGTGATTACATTCTTTCTCCAAGTATTTTTTACTCGTTCTCATTTCTTTGTGCTCTACTTGTTAGTTTATTTTTTCACTGCATGCTTGCTTTGATATTTCCAAATAAAAAATAAAGCATTTTGTATTTTTTTTTTCATGATAAAATTATGCACATATAGACAAGCTAAATCAGCCTTTTATGTATGTCAATTCATATTTCATCTTCTTTCCCATAATTTCATATTTGCCTTTTTAACTTTAATGACACTTCATCTTCTTCGTGATCTCTGTATCATTTTCAAATTTAAACATATTTAGAACAAATATTTTGATAATATAGCGATAAGTAAAGATAGAGCGATTGATGATACATATAAAGATAAAATCTTGAAATTTTGAAATGGATTTGATTAAAAACTCTAAATTCATACAAAAAATTATTCCAAGTTGATCATTGTAAATGTTATTGAAAAGGGAAATTTACTTTGAATCCAAATGTTAATTAATGTAGTAGGTCATAAAGTAGGTATTATAGCAGAAAAACTAGGTTATAGTTAATGCGTTAGGGCCTTTTTCCTCGACTATAGTCATAAAATAGGTCATAAAGTAGGTATTATAGCAGAAAAACTAGGTTATAGTTAATGCATTAGGGCTTCTTTCCTCGACTAGTTTAAAACGTGATATATGCGAGATGCCTATCAAGTATGTTTTGAGAATCAATTCAAGATGTAGTTCTGAGTGGATAGGTTATGATGTTTATATAGGCTATCAAGCTATAGTTTTTGAATAGCCTTAGATTTTCTTTGTAGGCCCAAGTCTTATCTTCTGACGAAGAAATTAGTTTCCTTATAGGACGTAGAATCTTAAAATCATTCTTAACTAAATCCAACCAGGTTTCCAATTAATGAGCTTGTTTTATTGGCCCATTAGTTTCCTACTTATTTTATTAATTAATTAGGACTCACCGGCCTAATTATTTGGGCTTTGTGTAGACTTTTATTTAGGTCACATTTAAAATGCAACTTGACGCTTTTATAACACATTTTACCTTAGTTGTTACAATTATTAAGGGATTCCAGTAGAAATTAGTACAAGGGACATCTCGGTATGGATGCTTATCAAACCTTTATAGGCATCTTATTCCTCTTGAACAACAATTTGGCATTTTTAAAAGTTTCATATTGAACCAATTAATAATAATAATAATAATAATGATAATAATAATAATAATAAATAATAATATCATCATAATCATAATATATGTTGTGGAAATATAACTTATCTTATTAATTTGCAATAGAATTTATCAATATGCTTTGTATTGTTTCATAATAATATTAATGATTAATATTGTTTATTTTATTAATATTTATTTTTAACTTAAATATTCTTTATATTAGTGTAAACTAATTTTACATATATTATTATTAGTAATATCTTTTTAATTTAATTATTTTATTATGACGGTGGAAATTGGTTTTATTTATGATATTTAGTTTATCAATTTGGAATTTTAAAAAAATATTATGTGATTAGAAAAATAGTTTTTGTCTCCAATTTTAGTTCAGGTACGTTTAAATCAAGATGTTTGAATATTCATGCGAGTTGCTATATGCATTTAATATGAAAAAAGGCGGAACAAGTGGGAGAGAGTGGGAATATAATTTTATAAGTAGTGTAATTAATTAATTAATCAATTTAAGTAAAGTCTTCATCATTATGGACACTGCATAATAAAAATATTAGAGAAGATAGAAGACTTGAAGAAAGTGAGAGTATTATTTTACAAATAATAGGATTCATTAATAAATATAAGTAAAATATTTATTATGAAGGACACTTGGAAGACATTGAGAATTCTCAGAGTTTATATAGCAGCTAGGTATATATATATGAGATGCAAGAAAAAACAGGAGATGAAGGAGTAATGTAATGCAGTGTATATCCTTATTGATATCTTATTATTCAGGGAGAGGAATCAGTCCTCTTTATATAGAATATACAAGAGTAGTCCCCAAGTAATCTACAGTAACATCTACATGATGTAAGCTAGCTGACATCATGATGCTTGCATCATCTTTTAACACTCCCCCTCAAGTTGATGCATATATATCGCTCATGCCCAACTTGCTGATAAGAGGATGAAGCATTTTTCCACTTAAACCTTTGGTTAGTATGTCAGCTAATTGATCTTCTGATTTTACAAATTGAATACTGATGATATTGTTGTTGATCTTCTCTTTGATAAAGTGTCGATCGATCTCAATATGCTTGGTCCGATCGTGTTGAACGGGATCATGAGCAATGGCAATAGTTGCTTTGTTATCACAATGCAGCTTCATTGGAGTGACCGCTGCGAGTCCCAATTCGGTTAAAAGCAATCTAATCCATAGTAATTCTCGTACACCTCGAGCCATAGCTCTGTACTCCGCTTCCGTACTAGATAATGCCACCACCGGTTGCTTCTTGCTTCGCCAAGTAACTATGTTGCCACCAACAAATGTACAATATCCTGATGTGGAACGTCTGTCGTCTGAACATCCGGCCCAATCTGCATCCGTATAGCTTTCAACCCCAAGATGATTGTTTTTAGTAAAAATCACTCCTTTTCCGGGAGTAGCTTTAAGATACCTTAATATCATATAAACTGCGTCCAAATGAGGTTGACGAGGATCATGCATGTACCGACTCACAACTCCTACTGCATATGCTATATCTGGCCTTGTGTGTGCGAGGTAGATTAGTCGTCCAACTAATCTCTGATATTGAAACCTATCAACAATTTCACCAACATCTCCACGAAGCTTATTGTTTGCTTCTATAGGAGAATTTGCGGGTCTACATCCCAACATACCAGTTTCATTTAAAAGGTCAAGCGTATACTTCCGTTGTGAAAGGAAGATACCACCCTGACTTCTGGAAACTTCAATGCCAAGAAAATATCGTAGTTCTCCCAAGTCTTTCATCTCAAATTCAGAAGCAAGTCTTCGTTTAACATCTGCAATCTCACATGTGTCGTTGCCAGTTATCACAATATCATCAACATAAACAATTAACACAGTGATCTTTTCACCTTTTCTTTTCACAAACATTGTGCTATCTGAATTGCTCTGCTTGTAGCCAAATTTAACTACTGCTCTTTGAAATTTGCCAAACCAAACTCTTGGAGACTGTTTCAATCCATAAATAGTCTTCTTTAACTTGCATACTTTCCCAATGGTTGCTGCTGTAGAAAATCCAGGTGGAATGTCCATATAGACCTCTTCTTTTAGGTCTCCGTGTAAGAATGCATTTTTAACATCCAACTGTTGAAGTTCCCATCCAAGATTTGCTGCACATGAAATCAAGACTCTAATAGAAGCCATCTTTGCTACTGGAGCAAAAGTTTCCTGATAATCAATCCCGTAAGATTGGCTATACCCTTTTGCCACAAGTCTTGCTTTGTACCTATCAATCAAGCCATTTGGTTTTTGTTTCACAGTGAACACCCATTTGCATCCAACTACCTTCCTTCCCGCGGGGAGATGAGTCAACTCCCAAGTGCCATTATGTTTCAATGCATTCATCTCTTCTACCATGGCATTTTTCCACTTAGGATCACATAAAGCATCCTGCCAAGTATGTGGAATGGAAACGCTAGACAAGGAAGACACAAAAGCAAGTGAAGAAGGAGATAAAGCTTTATAGGAAACAAAGTTCGAGATAGGATGGTTAGTACAAGAGCGTATACCCTTTCTAATAGCAATAGGAAGATTAAGAGTGGGATCAAGAGTGTTACCGTTATCAGGCTCAATTACAGGAGCCGTAGGATCTGCCTCGAGGTCAGAAGTCTCTGGGAGTGGTAAACTAGTGATATCATTATTTCTCCGTCTAGAATATGTGATCAAATCTGGTCTGTCAAATCTACTTAGATCATCCGACTCACTACTGAAATGTGGAGGGAATGTGTTCGGGCTTGTGTTTGGACTAGTGTTTGGGCCAGGACAATTTGGAATAGGCATATTGATAAATGGAAGTGACTCCTCTATCACTTCACTGTCAAGACTATGTCGATTAATCTCCCCCTGAAGTAAAGAGGAGGAGCCGGGAGAAAAATAAGATATAGACTCCCAAAAAGTAACATCATGACTGACAAAAGTGCGATGTGAGGGAGGATGATAACACTTATATCCCTTTTGAGTTGGTGAATAACCAATGAAGACACAACGAAGAGCACGAGAATCGAGTTTATCCCGAGAGGGAAAATGATTATGAACAAAACATACACTCCCAAATAACCGAAGAGGTAATGGATGAGTGGAAGGTGCAGGAACAAAGGACAATGGTGTTTTGAATTGTAGAACACATGAAGGAAGACGGTTGATCAAATATGCAGCAGTCATAACTGCCTCCCCCCAAAGATATTTGGGGACATGCATAGTTAACATAAGAGACCGTGCAACCTGTTGTAAGTGACCAATTTTTCTTTCGGCAACACCATTTTGTTGAGAGGTTTTAACACATGTAGTTTGATGAATAATACCATATGTGTCCAAATAAGATGTAAATTGTCCGTGATACTCGGTACCATTGTCACTCCGAAGAATTTTAACAGAAGCATTAAATTGTGTTTGGATCATGTGGTGAAAAGATTTAAAACACTCAAATACTTCACTTTTGTGTTTAAGAAGATATACCCAAGTAAGCCGAGAATGACAATCAACAAAGACAACAAACCATCTATACCCATCATGTGTAGGATGTCTAAATGGACCCCAAACATCGGTATGAATAGTTGAAAAAAGATTAGAACTCCTTTTATTATTAGATGGATAAGATGACCTCTTATGTTTGGCTAGTTCACATGGTTCACAGAAAAATTCTTCTTTATTACATTTACTTGCTAATTTAGGAAAAAGATGTGCCAAAACACCAAAAGATGGATGACCTAATCGTCTATGCCATTGATACAAAGATTCTAAAACAGGATTAGATTTAGATGACACCTGATAACTGTTCAAATGACAAACAGAGTTGCTTTCCATGACATAAAGTCCATCGACCAATTTACCACTGCCAAGGACCCTCCCTGTTGCCAGATCCTGAAATACACAGTAAGAAGGGAAAAAGGTTACTGAACAATTAAGATTTTCAGTAATACGAGGAACGGATAATAAATTTGCAGATAATGAAGGAACATGTAACACATTGGATAATGGTAAGGATGGAAGACAATGACATGTGCCCTGTCCGTGAACAGGTACAGTAGCCCCATTGGCAACCCGAATTTTGCCAGTTTCGCCATGATATGACTCTAGAAAATTGGAATTCCTCGTCATATGTGTAGATGCTCCAGAATCAATAATCCATGAAGTAGGAAATTTATCAGATATAAAATGACAAGAGATACCTGCATGAGCAGAATTGGCTGTGGGTATGGCTGCATTGGTGTTCAATTGTGACAATAGTTGACGAAAAGTGTCGAGTTCAGAAGCATTTAGTGTCCCTCTTGAAGTAGATGACTCATAGTCAGAGACTGCATGATGAGCATTGAAAGGAATGCCCCTTCCAGTGCCTTTGCTCGTACTTCTGCCCGATGAGACGCCTCGGTAGCCACCTCGACTGCGTCTTCCTCGTCCTCTGACTTTTAGGTGAGGATGCAAAATAAAGCAATTCTCCCGAGTGTGGTATAACTTGTTGCAATAATCACACTGAGGAATTGGTCTTTCACTAATAAGAGCTACTGGATTTTTTTCTGCTTTTTCTGACTCAAGCTGTTGAACATCTGCGGTTAAGAGTGCAGATCGATCTGAAGGAGCTGTCCGGGCCATGCTTTGCTTTCGACTTTCCTCTAATCGAACACGACCATATGCATCCTCCACAGTTGGAAAGGGAACTTGTCCAATAAGTTGATTCTTAATTGAATCATACTCGTTAGACAATCCATCAAGAAATTTCATCACTCTTTCTTCAGTCATCATTTTTTGATATTTCTCTTGATCTTCAGCATGTTTACACTCGAATATAGTGTAATGACTCAATTCACTCCACAATGATGTAAGCTCTGAATAATACTGAGCTAGTGTTTGATCTCCTTGAATCAATGCCCATATCTTCCGCTTTACCTCGAACCGCTTGGCCACATTTCCAGAGAAGGAATAAGTTCGGATGAGAGAATTCCACACCTCCTCAGCAGTATCAATAAATATATAACTTTTGCGAATATGCACTTCCATGGAGTTAAATAACCATGAACAAACCATGGCATTTTCAGATTCCCAATCATCGAAATTGGAGTCACTTTCCGAAGGTTGTTTGGACTTCCCATTGATATATTTCATCAACTTATGAGATTTTAATGCCATAGTACTAGCCTTTGACCATTCAAGAAAATTTTTCCCGTCAAATTTTGGGCTCACATATGGCATACTGTGAAATCCAGATTTAGTGCCCGTTACTGTAGTGACGTCACTTGTGACAGAACTATCTCCAACACCAGCCATTTTGAAGTATAATAAATTTGATCAAGATCAAGTCTTAACTTGATAAGGATAGGCAGCACTGCCTTTGTACTTGTATGATATAGAGTGTCTCTTACGAGAGCTTTCAAAAGAAACTAGCTACAGGAATTAATATCACAGGAGTATAATCAAATAATGAAATAGATTTAAGGTTCTGAAATCAGTACCAAAAATGAAGCCGGGAGAAGCAGATCAAAGGAGCCCTTCAGAGTCTTCATAAAAAAAACTGGCCAGAAAGTGAGAGTATGTGGCTTTTTCTGGGTAGGTTTGGTTTTATGATATAAGAGATCGTACTGGGCTCTTGATTCTCCTTGAAGAATTCAAGCTTTGAAAAGGTAAATTATGTCCAAAAAGAACAGATTGTCGGTCTCTGGGCAGAGTGTTGCTTCTGGGTTTAAAGAGAGCTTTGTTCTTCTTGAAGAAACTAAGCATCTGGAGAGAAATTAGTGTCCAGGATGGACCTGCTCTGATACCATCTCAGAGTTTATATAGCAGCTAGGTATATATATATGAGATGCAAGAAAAAACAGGAGATGAAGGAGTAATGTAATGCAGTGTATATCCTTATTGATATCTTATTATTCAGGGAGAGGAATCAGTCCTCTTTATATAGAATATACAAGAGTAGTCCCCAAGTAATCTACAGTAACATCTACATGATGTAAGCTAGCTGACATCATGATGCTTGCATCATCTTTTAACAAGAATATTATTTACAAAAAGTCAGTCTTAATTAATTAGTGAGTTAGTGCAAGTAGAGTATTTGTTAATATGAAATTTGTAGTAACCGAGTGTATTATAGATTTATATCATGATTATATACACATCCAAGATTCATATGCTTCTTATCGGCTCTTAACCCCTGTTTATGAAAGATAAGAAGTGTTTGTTAAAAATGAAAAGTGAAACAACTAACTGTTAGGCCCTGAAACGATTGTAGAAGGGGGGGGTTGAATACAATCGTCACTAAAAATCGCGGCGGAATAATCTGATTTGAATTAAACTTGTTAATCAGATTTTAATTAATTAATATAACAATGTTTTAAGTCGTTATATAATTAATAAGGTTCGTTTTAATGTCCACTAAAGTTCGTAGAATAAATTCGACAGGATGTATTCTAGTTTAGTGATTAAAACAACCGAGTGATCAAAGCACAGAAAACTGTGGATATAACAATTGCAAGTTACAAACAACTTGAAAGCTTTTACAATGCTTGAACAACTTGAAATGAAGAAAGTGAAGCCATATATATAGGCAAAGCACTTGGAACTAGGTATGACATTGAAAGGAATGACTTAGTAGCTTAGGAATGACATTACAAAGCAAAGCCATGCCAAAAGGAAGGAAGGAATGACATTTAAAAGGAATGTCATACTGGTACAAACGGTATGACTTAATTTCCTTGGCCTTCAAGGGTCATTTGGCATGACAAAACTAGCTAAAGTCATGAGGGATAAGGAGGTATGACTTTATAAGACATAGAGATGCAAAGGGTATGACTTAATAAGTCATAAGGATGCAAACGGTATGACATTCAAAGAATGTCATACTGCATCACACGGTATGACTTGATGAAGTCATGATGGATGAGTCAGAGCAAAGGACACGGTATGACTTTCTTTTAGAAAGTCATGCCGCCTGTTAAAACCATGCACACCTCACCAGTATGACTTGTTTAAGTCATGACTAACAAAGCCATAAAGAAGGACACGGTATGACTTTACTGAAGAATGTCATACCGACCCTTTTCAACCTTAAAAACAGTTTAAATAATTATATAAATATTAGATAATTACTCACTTAATTATATTAATTATATAAATTCATAAATTAAATTAATTCGAAGGTGAATCAATTTAATAAATAAATTATACAACCAATTTAATTATCTTGATAAGTGAGATAATTAAATAAATACTTATATAAAAGTATATCTTCATCAGCAGAGACTTCCGGCTTGATTAAACTTTGTACATCTTTGTCTTGATTGAACGGTCACTTATAGTTGATGCAGAACACTTAATCTGAGTAGCTGACACACAAACGTACTGTCTGGTTCATCTGTATCTAGCTGAATTAAATATTCTTTATCAAATAAACATTTGAGACGTGGCTTGTTCGTCGAGTCTTTGTCTTCGTAGTTCTTCTTCATTAGTAACAATAGTATGGAATCTTCTGAATAAATAAAGTATTAAAACTTTATACCTTCTGAACTTCTGGACGTGCTACAAAAGATTATTTGTACACTGAGGCTTGAACATATTAATGAACTTCTTCCAGTGGTGTGCAGCAGCATCCTGAAATTCTTCAGACATATAATTTCAATAAATCACTTGACGTTCTTCGTACGGATTCCTTCAACAGTACTTGCTATTTACCTTGCTTTCTTATCAGAGTTGAGTTGGTACCTCTTTAATTACAAATAGGCTAAACATATGCCTTTCACTAACATATCCCAAAATATTTCAAAACATTAATATTAAAGATCTTAAATCTGTTGCAAAAAAATAAATTTTAAATCAAAAATACTTTGTTAAATTCCCACGAACAAATTTGAAAGAGTTATACTTTGTTGAATTCCTGTAATTGACTAATATCATATCTTTTCTTCTCAATATAATAAGTTGGTCTTTCATAATGATTTCAATGTAGTTTAACTTTTTCTACATTTCCGTCTTTACTATTCATTGTTTTATGTATATAACAATAATGAATTATGTTTATAGTTACATGTAAGAAGCGGCTAACAACATAAGTGTAGGTAAATAAGCTTTTATGATCCTTTTGGTAAATCCTCGAAATTACATTTGTAATATCACTACTTCTAATAGCGGTCTTAATAATGCATATACCAGAAAGATCGTTTTTTTTCCTTTGTTTAAGAGAATTAATTTATTTTACTGCACAGGCGATCATCTTGTTTTTTATCATACCGTACTGGTTACTCGTACATTCTGCATTTAGGTTGAGCACTTTGGATGCAATTCTTCAACAATATCATGATGTCTCTCACGCAGAAGGAAAAGAAGTCGCTAAAATTCATGAATCTGAGGTATTTTAATAGTCGTCGTTTATTCGTCAATGTAAACATTCAAAATAGAAAGGTCACACTTAATCGATATTATATTATACTTTGTTTAGAGGGTTTTCAATCCATGATAGTTAGGATTATTTTTATATTTCTCTAGTCCGTGATAGTAGAAATCGTGATTAATCTGATAGTTTATATTGTTATGATTTATTTAGTTTATCTTCTTTTATCTGTTTGGATTGTTGTATATATCGCTTTTAACTATAATTTTGTAGAATTCAACAAAAAGAAAAGATAACTATTTAACCAACTAAAATATATGTTTAAGTATAATTAATAGATAGTTATCAAAGTTATTATTCGTTTGGTTCAAATTTATCAAATTAGTCACTCGTTATAAAAATTATTAAATTTTATAACCAATTTAAAGAGTTATTTGGCAAAATGATCAATCAACTCAAATCTAACTTGCAAGTAAGTCACCGAACTCAAAAAACTTGCAGTTAAACATTAAACCATTTAAAACTTTCAATTAGGTTTATACTGTTGAAAACCATTAAAATCTTGAACGAAAAAATTACATGGAATGCTAATGTATCTCTTAAATAGCTAAAATATCATTACAATCTATTATTATTTTATATTTTTTCTATTGAAAATACATATTTTGATTAATAATGGGAGTAAGCTTTATATAGAATTAAAGTGCAAATCTATTAATACTGAATAAATTATATATATATTTAACAAGATTTTTAGAAACTAGTAAGAACAATATTGATGTATTTAATACAAATAATTAATTTTCTTTGATAAATATTCTAATTTACATAAGCTAGTAGTAGAATTGTTAATCATTGGTTTATATACATCCAACCAAAAAAAATTAATTTACTGACATCAAGATTTAAGATAACGATTTTATACTCGAATAGCAATTTCTTTGTAATTTAGTTGATGGTTGGGAAATAAATGTTATGTTTAATGATTTAATTACAAATATTTTGAGTTTGATGACCACTTGCATGAGCATAAGTTGAATCACTTTTTGCTGGTTGCCCTTCAATTTAATATATCATCTGTTCTATGGCAAGTGAAGTAGATCTAACAAAACAATACTCCCTTCGTCCCACCCAAATGTTTACATTTGGGTTGGGCACAAAGATTAAGAAAAGTAGTAAAGTAAGTGTGAAAAAGTAAGAAAAGTGAGGATAGTGGTGGGATAGGTTGGGCACAAAGGTTAAGAAAAGTAGTAAAGTGTGAAAAAGTAAGAAAAGTGAGAATATTGGTGAGATCGGTTGATATTTAATGTATAAAGTAAGTATAGTGGAAAAAAGTTGTGGTAGTGGTTGATTTTTATATTATAAAATTTTACTATATTTGGTAAGTTTTGACATGTTAAGAATTTGATGGGAAATCTCAAAAAGAAATAAAAATGGTGAGATATGTTTGGGATGGAGGGAGTATCAAACAGACTTCTGTTGAAGTTAAACTCAACTTAACGGTCTTGAATATTTTTTAATGTTTAGTGATTAGATTGTAAGATTTTTTTGGTTAAATGATGTATTTGAAAACTTTTTTAATTTGATAATCGGCTTGCATATTGGATGTCAGTTTGAACGATGAAAATGACATTTAATTCCTAATTCAAGCAAACCATTGCAAGCGACTGAATTTATACAATATCATAATTTTTAATGACTAATTAAGTTGGTAAAAAATTTACAAGTCAATGATCATTTTCAACCACGTTTGTAATCAATGACTATTTTGATATATAGATCAAATGAGTGATGATTTTGATATCTATTTCTTATAATTAATTACAATTAGATTTCCCCCCGTGTTTTTTGTAATATTTAGTTTTAGTAATTCAAATAAATTTGTCTTGTGTAAATATTTTGTTCAAATTTAATTCAAAGTACATAAGAAAATGATTGGTTAGAATGCACCTACTTATCTGGAGGGAGATCACAGGGAAAGGCTATGACTGCATGATGTGTTTTATTATGGTATATACCAGTTACTTCTACTACTATAACTGAGAACTTGGCTTCGGCCTTTTATGTTGTTTCCTACTTAATTAGCCTTGTTTGATGATGCTGTCATTCCGGAAGGAAGTAGTTTCATGGATTTATACACTAGATTGTTGTTAATTTGACAACATTTACTTGTGGATAGAACTCGGAGTGTGCAAAGAGCCCGGTTAACAAAAATCTCTTGCAAGTTCAAAGGCAAGTATTCTCTTATCTAAATGTTAATGGATATTCATATTGTGTGATAATATACCTCTGACATATATAATAATCTTATATAGGTACCTTGATGAATTGAATTTGGACCAGCTCACTGTGACTAACCTTGAACAACTACAGAGTGAACTGGAAACTACACTAGCACAAACGAGAACAACAAAGGTCTCGCTCAATGTATGAACATCTAAACTTGAATCTATCAAAATTAGTGATAGATGCTATTAAGTTATCTCTAGATCCAAGAATTGTACACAAATGTAGTGTCTCTCTAATTAACAAGCCAAATATTTGCCTAAACCATGAATTTTGTGTGTTGTCTTTATACAGTCAGAGAGATAAGAATTTTGTAAGGAAGTATCACCGCTCCAATTATGATGTCTACAAAAAAACAGTTCCCTTGTTCATTTGCAGTTCTTAGTCAGACCTAATTTAGGTTTTATAGTGCACCTAATTGTGTAGCAAGGCAGCATCAGCAACTTAGGAATGCAGTCAAGGATTTTATTGATGGCATTATTCTACCTTAACACCTCGTAACAGTCATGCTAAGTTGGTTCCTAACATCCTGCTTTATCTGAGTTTTTCTTGTTGTGAGCAACAAAAGGCTGTGCCAGTCACTCTCTTACTAAACCTCTTACATTATATCTGAACATGTTTACTTGTGTAGGGATGTTTAGAATGTTTAGGACATTCCAGATAATATATTACATATCTCTGAAGTGCTTACTGGACATGTTTATGCAGTATATACTATTGTGTAGGGGGTCTAGTCAACTCATATTAAATTTTTTGACTCTGCAGACACAGATGATGGAACCAGCAATAACTCTTCATGAAAAGGTACCCCTCCTTGTTCTCCAAATAAATTCTTTAGTACTGAATTAAGGTTTCTTAATGTTGTTTATAATAAAAAGGCCTCCAAAGTATCTTGGCATAACATGTATTTGGGAGACGAGATTAAGTGATATATCTCACCTGAACATCGTTTTCTCCTTTCATTTTACCATTGACTCGTAGCGTCTGCCATATACATTGCAAGGACAACTTGTTATGCTACTCCCTCCATCTTAAAACTCAAGTCATCTTAATTATGTTAAAAGTTATTCAATTTATGACCATAAAAATATTTGGAACGTCTACTGCAAATTTTAATGTATATTTGCAGAATTATAAAGTAGTAATTTGACAGGGGAAAGCTAATCTAGGCCATTAATTATGGAATAGAAGTGCTCAAAATCTTGTGTACCTTGAGGAATATGTATTTTGATATGTAAGCATCAGATTCACCCTAGAATTCGCCATCGAGACACCCTGTTTTCTCTTCTAAAAGCATAACCCTATTCTCTTCTAAGAGCATAACTAAGCAGCTAGGGAAGCTGCTTCTATATCTTAAGCTTGTCTTGAGCCTTCTATTATTTCGTGTCAGGCGTCAACTAGCTCCAATTATTTTCTTGGTTGATTAACTACAGCCATTAAAATTAATCAGGAACCTCTGTGCAATTGTTTCATGTATAAACTTTTGTAATTAAGCACGATAGAAGATGAAAAATACTGTTCACACATTTGGAGCATAATTAATGCATAATTAGCGGTTCTTTGTGGAAAACCTCAATTTCTTAAAGTAATATGTACAGAGTACAACAGACCATTATACATGCACATTGGCATTTTAATGTTAAATTAATATAACCAAAAAAATTGTAATGAGACTTTGCTAACCTCCTTGTGTAGGCAAAATTGCTAATGGAAGAAAACAAGCTCTTGAAGCGGAAGGTACATATAGATTGCCAATTCCTTACCTGGACATCATTATTGCATGCATGTTAAAAAATTTTGAACAAGCAGAACCAATAAGTTATTTACCAAATTCTATGCAATTACAGATAACTGCAATGGAAAAGGAAAACACAGATGCAAAGGAGAGGGATGATAACAGGGAGGTAAATCTGGAATTCCACAACCTTGCAGATAATGAGACAGATCGTTCACCACCGCAGCAAACACTTAGTTTGCTTTTTCAGTGATATGATACATCCATCATCAAGGACCACCTGAAGGGAGACATCTGATCAGAATCTCAAACAGAATGAGAGCATGTTGCAGTAGTGTTTCTAAATCTCTAAATGCTTGCTTTGCAGCCAGAGTTATGGAGATTAAGCTTATCCAAATGCCAAGATAATATTACTCTGGCCCTTGCAATAAATAAATAAAATAATAAACCTGTGCAAGGACTGTGTTATGCAAGCATTCTGTTCTGTTAACTATTTGCTTTGTAGTGTTTACTATTTGGTGTTTGTAATAAAGATCTGCTTAAACTGTGTTCTTTAATCTTTTGCTATCTTGCTTGGGCCTCTTCAGGGAAGTAATTGCAACAGAGTAAGTGTTTGCTCGGGATTGTCAGTTGTGTTTCGTGTAACATTTCTGATAGTTTTAGTTTAGTACTCCAGGGAGTGCCTGAGAGTAGGTCAGCAGTCGGCCTAAGAATCTACCATGTTCAGAGGTCTGATTAGTTGGACAATTGTTGTTGAAGTATCTTGTTGTTGGTCTAAACTCTAAAGGAAACCAATTAAGCTTTGCTGTTAGGATCATTCTCCAGATGGTGAATAAAATTCCCCACACTCTGCTACAAACATGCACATAGCCTCGCCTCTGAACTTACCCGTTGTTTAGCAACTAATACAAATAGAGAAAACAAAGAAATCGCTCACCTTTATGTTAATTCTTGCCTATCAAGTATGAAGAAAGAAAAAGCAAAAAAACAAGTGTACATATCGGAGGTGTGCACATAGCACACTTTACATGCATTCTTCTTCCTTCTTTTTTTTGCGCCTCCTGACAATATTATAGTGAGCTTTACCAGAAAAGGAGAGATGGTTCTGTAATTAGTACTGAAAATTTAGTAAGATTTTAATCAGCAAACCAAAATTGTAGGGCAAGCCAAATAATGCATATGCTTTCTCTTTGAGACCAAAAGAACAGAGTAAGAAGAGGTGTGTTAAAAGTCTAAGAATCACTTGAACAATTTATTTCATTACCGTTTTAACATAAATAAAATAAAAATTTTCATTAACGTAGAATTTTGAAAAGGAAGACCGGTAAACATAAGACTATGTTTTTTCCGTGATAAAGTATGAGATAAGATTTGATAAATTTTTTTAAATTTTGTGATATCATGTACATAAAACTCTATTTTGATAATAATACAAGAATTATTCCATATCTTGACGGGGCTTCCATCAGTTTTCCGGTGGAAAGCCCCAAATCTTTCTGTTTATTTGCTTGTTCTTTGATTGTTCTTGCTTGTTTCATTGGTTCTCTTAATAAATCTCCCTCTTTGGGGAAAGTTTTAATAGATATATATCACCGAAACTTTCTATTTTCGTTCTTATTCACTTCCTGAGGGCTTTTTGGATGTGCGAGTGGATCGATTATCTCCTACACTCCCTGGTGGTGAGAGTCTGTGATTTTTCTCTCCTTTTGTGAGAGTTGGTTTAGATTTATCGATAAAAGCCTTCCGGAAATTATATTTGTGGTTGATAGCTCAAAAGGAGTTTTTGGAAAAGATGGTGAATGCAGAGTAATGATTTATATATATATATACCATCGTCAATTTCAACATCGCTTATTTGTCTCATCCTGGATATGAAGATAGGCATGTTAATTTATTCTATGTTTGTTCGACACGATAATTCTTGTAGATGCCGTATTACTGTTATTTATTGAATTATCTTCTTCTCTTAAAAAAATAATACAAGAATTATAATTCTTTAAATTTTCCGAAATAAAGTAGGAGATAAGATTGCGTCCTTTAAATTTTGTTATCCCATATTTGTTTCATAAAATTTTATTTGATGTTAATCTGAAAAATATAACCTTTTAAATTTTCTGATTCCATGTTTATTTTGTTAGAATAAAAAATATATTTAAGTCCGATAAACGAAATATATAGAAATAACAAAATGATTATTTCACAATAAATTAGGTGATCCAAATTTGAATCACTACAAAAATTTTTGATTCAATACTGGAGGAGAATTTGAAATAATCTGCTTTAAATTTAGACTTTTGGATAATTGATTTGCCTTCGGGAAGCATTGTGGAGAGGTTATAATCCATGTAAAACCAAGCATGGCGTAATAGATATTAAAGCATCTCCGGCAGTAAGGTTTGTTAAATATAATCGGGACTCTATATTGATTGACAATTTTAACAATAATTTCTATTTGTGTTCCCTATTAGTATTATAATATAAATTCAAATTTTTAAGCAAAACAATAATAAAAATGTGGAAAATAGTGCGCAAACGATGAGAGTTGAATATTTAATTATTAAAAAACAAATGAGTAATGTGTTAGGCATTACCTATTTATGAGAAATGAAAAATGTATCTTTAATATTTAGAAAATGCGTAGCGAATCAATTGAAGTGAATTTTTGTACATATTTCTCAAAATTATAATTTAAAACACCGTATACCAATGGAGATGATCTTAGAACTCTCTTTTTAAAAACTTGATCAAATACTAGCATTTTTATGTTATATTCTCATTTAAGGTTTACTCTTTATTAAGATATATATGTTCACTTAACCATGTTGGATAATATTAGTTAAAAGTACATACCAAAATACAAAAAGTCCCGAAAATAGGAGATATGACATATATAATGGTGATAAGATGAGTGTATTTTGATAATTATTATAACTATATATTTAAGGGTTACAGTTAAATCTCTTTAAAGTAATACCCTTCGGACCCGAAAAAAATATTACTTTACCGAATTTATTATTTTATCGATATAATAATATTTTATTACTTTATCGATAAAGTACTATTTTATTATTTTACCGAATTTCTATATGTATAAATTATAATTCATTATTTTTAAAAACAAGAATCAGTCAAATGCAATGTATTTGATTTAAAATTACTTTTATAATAATTAATCATATGTGAAAACTAAATTCATGCATGTACTAGATAGAGTATACATGTTACAACATGAGCAAAACATACCGGAGTTAGTTATACTTTCCATAAAGTCGAGGATGAGGTTAATTTTTGCATTGGTGGAAAAACGAAACAAGCAACTATAGATTCATATTTTAAAAAAAGACTGAATTTTGAATTCATATACATTACATTACACACACACACACACACAGATATATATATATATATATATATATATATATATATATATATATATATATATATATATATATATATATATATAGTCCCACTCTATGGAGACCCACTTTATATGGAGTACCTGGAGACTCATAATCTAACTGTTAATTTGAACTATTAATTGAACCGCTGTGATTTATTTAAAACAAAACAATGTAAACAAAAATATAACAGGTGAAAAATAACAGAGTTACACACAATACACATAATTGACAATACACGCACTTACAATAGAGAGAAATCGCGTGGGTGAGAGCCAGTGGGAGCGCGACATGGAGGAAGAGAGCAAAACAAGGATGTTATCGTAAGTATAGATTCTCAAATTGAACTTGTTTCGGTAAATTATCGCGAGCATCGAGCTTGATATACTGGGAAAAGGCACTAATTATCACCGATTCTTGATTTCGACTTGTTTTTCATGAAAAATTGTAAAAGATATATGCGTATGTATATCTTTTTTGTAGATTTGGTATGATTCTACATGCATATGTGTTTATAAGATTGAATCAATTTAATACTTCTGATTCTTTATACAATTAGATGATTAATTTGATTTTTATGTGTGTTGTTTAAAAATTTAGGGTTCGAACCATATTTTGTAAAATTGTGATTCTAGAGTAGAAGCATTGTTGTAGTCTTGTGAAATTATTTTTGTATGAATTTACTTAATGCTTATTTTTGTTTTAAAATAAATGTTCAGTAATGGAATCAAAATTTGTAAAGTTGTGCTTCTACAATAGAAGCATATGTATATCATGTCTTTATTAACTAGTTGATGCTGCGGTTAATGGAATTTGTGTATAAATTTAAGGTATAAAGTATGCTTCTGTAACAGAATCAAATTTTGTAGAATTGTGATTCTATAGTACAAGGTGTTTTAATGTTAATATTCTGTAATAGAACCAGATGTTATAGAGCAGTAGATAGATTTTGATTCCATAACAGAAACAAATTTTATAGAAATGTGGTTCTATAGTATAAGGTGTTTTAAAACTTAAATTTTGTGATGAAACCAAAATTTATGGAGTAGTGGATACAAAATATTCATGTACGTATGTCTATAGAAATTGACAAAATACGGTCTACTATTTCTATGTTGGATTGTGGTTCTATAGTACAAGGTGTTTTAGTATTAAGATTCTGTAATGGAACCAAAATTTATGGAGCAATAGATAAATTACGATGCCATAAGGGAACCAAATTTTGTAGAATTGTGTTCTATAGTGCAAGGTGTTTTAAAACTAAAATTTTGTAATAGAACCAAAATTTATGTAGCAGATACAAAATATTCCTGTACGTATGTTTATACAAATTGACAAAATAGGGTCTATTATTTATATGTTGGTGGCATTGCTGTTTTCATTTGCCTAATTAACTTTTTTTGGGTAGACCTAAATAGTATACACAAGTGTATTGATTTTAGGCTATTAATTTTGTATAAACATTTCTTGTCGTTATTTCTTGAATTTATGGAACAGAGTAATTGGACCGAGGTTAAATACTTCTGTTGTTTGTTTTATTTTTATATTCTGATTGTAATACTAAAGGCATCTCGTTTTGAAGAGGTCATGTTCTATTTCTCTATTTTGTTTGTGCAAGTATAAACATGTTTGTTTTTCCAGTTTACATGATAACAAACAAGACACTGACTTTACAGTTTATACTTTATACAATCAAAACTACTAACTTGGGATTGTTGGTTTTGCTGCACAGAGAAAGGATGTTCTTTAGCTCCACGGGTACAACCAAAATTCAATTTCAGTAGTTGTTCTATTGTATGATGCAACCATCTAAAAAGAACAGGAGCGTTAGTTAGCCTTCCTTAACTAACGCTCCTGTTCTTTTTAGATGGTTGAATTAAGATTCATGGAACTTCTCAATCATTCTGTTTTACTTTAAAGAAGTGATATTATGATTTTACTACAAAATAATTACCTCACAGTGTTACATGGGGATTGAGCTTGTTATACGCTATGGATAACAAAGGCCACAAAGCTTCAGTTTCCACTCAAGGTATGCATCTATAGGAAAATGGTTTTTCCCATGTTTTATCTGTCTCATGGAAGTTTCTCTTTCATAAGAATATAAATACGGGTGTGAGATTTGATTATAGTTGGTTTTCACAATCAATTTGCTTGATTTTTTTAAGGTCTAGTTTTATATATCAACTTTGTCTTGATTTGTTTTGGTTATATTTTCTGTGTCTAAAATGTTGGTTGAAAATATTGTGCACAGTTGATGGGATGAAGCATGGTATGAGTGTAATTATAAGAAATGCAAAGATAGATATGAATAAGGAAGCATGAGGCGAGGTTGACAAATGAGGTTGCTAAGAGGTCACCAAACCTGTTTAGTTTTAAGTCATGAAGGACAATAACCTTTCTCTGGTCATGTATGAGCTGGTGACTGTTGTTGATCCCAACTCAATACTTGCACCAGTGCTAAGAAGGTTGAGAAATGAAGTTGGCTGATTTCTGTCATGCTACTAGCTGGAATGCAATAAGTAGTGGTACTGTTTGCAACCTAGAAATGTAAAGTTGAAGCTAATGACTTGTGCTTTTGAATATTGCATTCTGCCTTTATGGATTTTACATATATTCAGTTTATATTTTTAAATTGAACTAAACCTTTTAGCAAGACGGTTTTGTACATTGCCTTGTCTTTACTTATAGCTCGACGGTTTTGTAGCAATATTTTTTGGAGCTCCTATTCCTCATCTGAGTTTCAGTGTCCCCTTTTCTTAACCAAATTCCCTTTATTCAGTTTAAAATGAAAAAAAATCTTTATTGATAAGTAGCAAGACTTCAGTGTCGAGAAATAGTGTTGAGATTTTTGTCTGTCTCAGGCATCTTCAGCAAAGAATGGATCTGTTTCTTGATGTCACTCTGCAGCAGATTATCCACAATTGAAAAAAAGAAATAGCAATATCCACTCTTGAAAATGGGATATATCAGCTCCTGATGAGCTCATCAGGAGCTCATAAGGAGTTAAAAGTGGACTTCTGGTATAGTTAGGATGTGCGATAGGAGACTAAAGTTAATTATTCTTCTTGTCAAGAGTTAGTTAGAGGCTTAGAGCACCACTTTAATCTTTCAGTGTACAGGCATTTTGTAAACAGTCTTTGTGACTTTCTGGTAATCTTTACATACACATTCAAGTTGATAAGAAAATTTTCTTGCCTTCTTATGAAAACTAATGCATAATATTTTAATCAAAACATTTGCAACTTTATTTATTATTTATTTATTATAATTTGCAATGAATTTTCTTTGAGATTTCCTATATATTTTCCTTGCAAATTTAAAAATTCTACTACATAATGGACTAGTTTGATTCTGTAATAGAATCAATTTTTCAATTATAATATATGTCAACTGTGAATTATGATTTTGTAGTAGCTTCATATCTAAACAAGAATTTAAAATTGTGACAAAAAAAACAAGAATTTAAAAAAATATATTGACAAAAAAAATAATAATTTTGTTACATTTCTACACAAAAATAAAAAATTAAAATGGTTCTATAAATGAATTAAAATTAAATATATTGACAAAAAATGAGAAATTTTGATACATATTCCATACTAAAATTATAAAACTGAATATTAATATAGTTCAATATTAATTTGGTTCTACACTAGAATCAATTCAAAAAAAATAACCCCTAAAATTAATTGTTAAGCCAAAAGGAGCGACACAAAAGTATTTTTGTCCTCCCATGTCCCGTATTTTTGTAAAATCCAGAGGAGAACCCCAAAAATAAATGAAATGTCGTGACATATTTTTCTAAAACCCAAAAAACAACCCCAAAATTTAACTGGAAGCTAGAAAGAAACGACATAAAAATACTCACGTAATAGAAAAATTAAATTGATTCCATTATAGATTCAAACTTATTAATTAAAATAACTTGACAAATGTTCACGTTATAGAAAAAATAAATTGATTCCATTATAGATTCAAACTTATTAATTAAAATAACTTAACAAATGTTTGTTTGTTATTTTGCTTCTATAATAGAATCAGGATAAGTCTTCCTATATTAGTAGTTTGTAATTAACAATAAAATTAGAATATTTTTATTATTATGAAGTAAATAAATAAAACAATTTTTTTTTATTTTTTAACTAAAAAGCTGTCAATAATTATCCTAATAAACGTTTGTAATCGAATTTGCAGGACATGTATGTTTAATTATTCGGCAAAATTTAATTATAGATATGTTAGCTGAGTAGGAGCAAAAGTTAAGAAGTTGAAAAATATTAAGGTAAAACTAGACGGATACATAGAATGATAAAAGTATAATAAAACTGTTTCATAAAGATGCCTATAAATCTAAAGGACTGGAAGTCCAGTACAGAATTCAATGTAGAAAATCAAGGTTGATTACAAGGTAAAACAAAAGGGTAAAAAGGGTGAAAACTAGGAATGCATAGACAGTAATTTTTTCAAGTGATACGGTGTTTCTTAAGTATTAATCTTCCTGCAACTATTCCTGATCTCTCCCCTCATACTAGTCAGTGGAAAAATGTTTCCCATCTTAATCATGACTTGGCAAATTATTCAAAAAATTCCTGATTGTACTCTGTGTGTTTTCGCACTAGCTCAAGGGAAGCTTCATTCTTGGTCACAAGAAATTGGTCAGATTTTAATAGGCCATTTGAAGCAAGCAGGTTCATGAAGTAGTGGTCGTCGAATTTTTTTGGTGAAACAAAGTCTAGAGAGAAAAAGTTTTGGTCAACTACCAGATCTCAGGCAGTGAGTACTGAGTTGCGCAGATCTAATGCATAATCTGGATGTTCATTGCCTGATTGATTGTAAAGTCTCTGCCTGAAGCTGACGCACCTTGTTTTCCCCATTGTGTGACTTCCTGTATGATCATAACAGAGTCTTAAAAAATAAAATAATAACATGGATTATAGTTTAATAGTCCAAATTATGACATATGCACTACAAAATATCAGCAAAACATACCGGATAGTGCCTCAAGATCAACTATGTCAAGTCCTTGTAGCTTAGATTTAGTTAGTATTGTCTGTAAAGTGTTGTTTGGGGCAGGAATGTTGCTGTTGGAGCCACTCAAACTCGCCCCTCTCGAGTCCCTTCTTCCTAGAGGAACCCAAATCAAGAAATAATTAAGATCCTCCGCAATTTCCACTTCCTCAGGCTCCTGATATTTTCTTTCCCTCTCCAAAATTTTCGTGAAATGAGCCGTCAGATCCATCCATTTCCTTTCTTCCCTTCACAGCAAAAGAAGTAAGATGCATACTCTGTTGCTCCACATCTCAATGTGCCTTCCCTAACATCGATCATAACTCAAATGTGTCTGTCAATATTGTTTTGTTACGAAACTGTAATAAGCTGGCTATTCAAAAACTAAGCCATTTATAAATTGTAATTCTCCCATATATAGTCAAAATTTCTGCATGCTTACTAGACATCACGAAGCCTTTCCCCGGTAAGAAACAAAAATCCATAGTTTATTTATAATGCACAACATCATTGAAGTCATGAAACAAAAGTCTTAAACATTACAGAAGATGCACATGAGATAACAAGGCCGAAAGATTAATCAAACCATTGCGTAAAACACTAGCAGGGACACCCTTGTTCATAATTCTGTTTTCACTCTTTCTAACAATGCTGAACAGGCTTACAATCATTGTGTTGCGGCATCTTCTCAGTAGGTAGCATAATTCATTGTTCTTCTTATTGTAGCAAGCTTCATTTGTTCAACTACAATTAACCATACCAACAAACAATACCATATGCAAAGGCCCGGCCATTATTTTACATTGTATTGCATCAAAATTTACTGCAAATGCATCCAACTCCAACGTGCCTTTTTCATAGGTTGTTGTCATTGTATCGCATTAAAATGGTGAACCGACTTGTTCTGATACGATGACTGATAGAATATCTTGTACACCAGGGTCAAAAGATTATTTGAACCATTACCACCATTTCACCCTTTCTAAAAATTACTAAATATCCTTTTTCTAACCACGAATTATAGTGAAATGCGAACTAGATCTACTTTATTTTTTAAGTTTTAACACATATGATATCAGCAATTACCGGCAAACAAATTATACTCATTTCAGTAACATTTGTTTACTAGACACTATCACAAAAAAAAAAAAGGCCACACACATTTCCCCCAATATGTGTTCTACTTTCTACTTTGATTCTATAATAGAATCAAGTAAAAAATATAATCTGAAAGAATACATAGTTTGTAAGCAAAACTTCTGGCTTTGGAACTAATTTGTAAAACATTATTTGGTTCTATAGTAGAACCAAAACTATAACAAAACTAGATATTTAGGAAAGTTATTATTTTGACTCTACAATAGAACCAATTTATAGTGTAAATTATATAATTCAAAAAATCGAGAGAGAAACTAAAAATAACAAATCCCATTGCAAAGCTACAAATAATTTAACAAAACTCAACTATGATGAAACGTAAATTACAACTAATATAATCAAAACTGCACAAAACTTGAAGGCCTTTTCTGAAAATCTATCAAATGGACAAAATAGAAAAACAGAAATGTAGTTAATGACTTAAGGTAATGATATGAATAGAACAAGAAAAGCCATATAATCTATAAGCATCAAAGAAAGCCATAAAAGCTTATGTTAAGTTTCTGCTAAAGGTATAACTAGACAACATAAACTTCAATTGCCACAATGTCGTCGAACTAGAGCAATAATTGGAGATAAGAATGAATAAGCAAAAGCTATAAAGTGCACAAATGATGCAACCAAACCAAAGAAGAAAACGAAGTAGAGAAAATAAACTCCAATAAAAAAAAATTCAAGAGTTGATCAATATCATCCAATTATAAATTACCTTGGTTATGCAACCTCCCATGGAGTATGGATTATTGTACCCTGGTAAAAAAAAATACAGCAGTGATATTGTGACCTAAATGTAACAACGTGGCAGATATCAAACATATGTATATATACAATCAGCAAAACTTATACGTTATTCAAGTGAGCAGAATTGACAGTTTTGTGTTGGTGTCACATAATACATTCTGAGACAAGAGAGGCTTTCTTACGCTTACATTTCTAATAAATAAGCCAAGTTTACAATTAATAATAACTAAACTGAACCGCATCAATCCAAACATCCCTTGCATATATCACTCGTGAATAAGTTTGAGATGTAGGCAGACTTTATTACTACTACAAATAAAGAGGTTAGGCTATTTTCGCAAGCACACCTTGGTTAGTCACTATTGTTGTGTTTAAGCATATCGTAACTAAATTACATGACCCCTAACTATAAAATTCACTTTTTTGGTTATCATGCCCACCAGACAGTTTGTGAACCTTCACTAATCAGACAGACTGCTTGGTCTTTGTTTAGTTTTAAGTCTGCACTAACAGGACCGAAATCTGTCCCAACATTGGTAGTATTACATTTTTAATAGTTTGGATAGAATCTTTCAAGCTAGCATTTTCTGCATTGAGATAAAGGGACACAAAATTTGTACAATCATCAAAGTTAATTATAGAAAAAGCACATAATAATCACTCAAAACAAACTTAAAATTATTTATAATCTCTAAGTTCATACTAGCGAAAATCTTCACTTACCTCTTGAGATGTCATTGTCAGCAAAGCCTTGAGCCAAATAATGATTAGCAGACACTTCCTGGCGGGGAGGAAACCCGAAGAAAAAACACTTGAAAACCTGAAATTAAATATAGTATACTTATAGTCACCTATTATTTTAAATCCATAGGGAACTTGCGTGGTATAATAGTAAATAGACAAACACTTTAATGGTACTTTCTCTAAATTGTTCCAACTACATTTCTACTACGCAATAGTCTGCAAAGCATAATTACAAAATCAAGAGAAGAGCAATGTCTTAATTCTACAACAGAAGCATAAATATTTACCATCCAGACATAATGGTTCCAATTAGAACTCTGTTACAAAAGATTCTATAGTAGAACCAAACCTATGATACAAAACTATGCAGAAATTAAATTTTAATAAATCCACTATCTTGATACTGCAACAGAACCAAAATTCAAGGAATAATCTCAAACTGCAGTATTTACTCAAACTGCAGTATTTACAAAAAAATGATTCCCACAGTAGAACCAAAGCAACAATATAGCTAAAAATTGAAAATTAAAACAAACTAATTTGATTCCAGAACAAGACTAGCAAAAAATAATATAAATTGAACTAAGACATATGATGAATAATAAAACTTAAAATTCAACATTTAACAAATCAATATCAACAGAGAGGGAGAGAAATAAAGAACATCACATCTCAAAGCTTATTAGTAAATCGAATTCATTTGATTCTACAACAGAACCAGGCAAAATTAATTGATTCTAAATAGTTTGTAATCAAAACTTCTAGCTTTGGAACTAATTTGTAAAACATTATTTGGTTCTACTGTGGAACGAAAACTACCACAAAATTAGATATTTAGGAAAAAAAAATATTATTTTGACTCTACAATAGAACCAACAAAAATACATAATTTATACTATAAATAATAAAATTCTCAAAATCGATCGAAAGAAAAACTAAAAATGACAAATCCGAATTCAAAACTACAGAGAACTCAACAAAAATCAGCTAATTTAGCACAATACCACATATCTGCCTGAAACTCAAAGCATAGTAAGATGCAAAATTAAACTTAAACACAAATTTAACAAATTCTACACTAGAATCAAAATTCTAAAGTAGAATCAAAATTCTACAGTAGAGCCAACCAAGAAATATATGAATCAAATATCTATAAAATGCAAAACTAATCATTTAATAAATTGATTGTTTTGAATATATAATAGAAGCAATTTTATTTTTAAAATTCAAGCAAAATATTTATCATGGATGAAGAATCAGTATATTTAATACAAATTTAGAATGAGATACAATCAAAATTGAAAAAGAAACTATACAGAAAAAATTGACTAGATAGATTTCAACAAGAACATCAAATGCAAAACTAATATATATGAGGCGTCAATTACAAATAAAGCCAGATTAGTCTATACGAAATCAAACTCAAAGTGTAAACACATATAATAATAGTTTAATTCATCAATTCGAACCTGATGAAGATTGCATTTCAATAAAATCAGACATGTGAACTTGATTTAAAGAACACAAAGTTCAATATGAGCATTTGATTTGACCAAGACAGGATCTCGTAGTGATTGTAATTACTGTGAGCGAGATCAAGAAAGAGCGAGCGAGAGAGATTGATTCAATGAGAGGGAGAGAGATAACGCCAGAGAGAGACAAGAGAGAGGGCCGATCGCGCGAGAGAAAGAAGAGAGAGGAGAAAGAGAAACAGATTGCTGACCGTTAAATGTTGTTTTGATCTAACGGTTAGGATTAAGAGATAAGGTTCTCCACTGGACTCCATATAAAACCGTACTCCATAGAATGAAGGCCTATATATATATATATATACGCCAACATTCCAAAGAGGGACTCCTTATATGGAGTTACATAGTGCGCCACTATAAATCATCAATTTTATTATAAATTGTGTTATAGAATACATATAAAATGTGATTCTAATATAAAATACTACTCCCTCCGTCCCATTGGATTGTTAACATCACTTTTTGGCACGCTTTTTAAGGCCTCAATAAAATATAGTTCCATGATGTTTTTTTTTATAAAAAAAATTCTGAATAAAAGTTTGATGTCTAAACTTTTATTCAGAAAAAAAATAAATTTAAAAAATATTATATTGCTATATTTTATAAGAGCCTCAAAATGCGTGCAAACAGTGTACGTTAACAATCCCACGGGACTGAGGGAGTATAAAATAAATCTATTTTAAGTAATTTAACACTTAAAATTTGATTAAAAAAGTATATTTTCGAAACTGATTCTACAACAGAATAATTCTGGATGATTATTATTCTGTTATAGAATCATGTTGAGATATTGCATAATTTTAGATGATTTTTGGAATAAAAAAATTGTATAACTTCGTTTTCGGTTTAATAATCAAAATTTGCAATTATATTTCATAAAAAATATAATAGAATATATATTATGTATATATTTATAATGGTGTGCTACGTAACTCCATATAAGAGGCTATGCTATGGAGTGTTACCCTATATATATATATATAATTCATGAATTATTACTTTACATATTACCCGAGCCTTTAATGAATTTCTAAATTTTTATTATCTTATGCTTTTAGCGAAATTATTACTTTACGACATTAGCCCAAGTTGGGACCGACAAAATTTATTACTTAAGCGAGCTTATTACTTTATCAGATAGAGTATTACTTAATCGAGGTTTAACTGTATTTGTTACTTTGTTGACATAAAGATGCTAAGTATTGGAATCAAAAATTGGGTTAAAATAATATGAGTTTGAGATATTTTGGGGCCGTTTGGATGAGTTTAAAATAAGTGCTTATTACTTAAAATAAAAAAATAAATTAGAAGTTAGAATTAAGTTAGGACATATAAATGATTAAAGTGCTTGGGAAAAAAGTGGAAGCCGTGAAACAAAAGTTAGGATTTTCGACTTTTTTTAAGTACTTATTGTCTTTTTTTTTTTTTTTTTGATCAAAAAAAAAAGTGCTTGTAACTTATAAATGCAGAAGTCGGGCATTTAAGTCTCAGCCAAACACCCCCTATATCTGGTTCTTGTATCTTTTTTTTTTTTTTTTTTGAAATGGTTCTTGTATCTTGTTTAGTAGAATCAATATATTTAATTTCAAAAACAATAAATTATAATCTAAACTAATTAAAATAATAATAAATTTATTATAATTATATATTTTTGTACCATTAATTTGATTTTTGTATTAAATATTTATATTAATTATTTAAATAAAAAATATTAAAAATAAGTTCATTACATACCTATCTCTGGTACCGCCCTGAAATGCCCTAAACAAACTGAACCCCTAAATGTACATAATTATATTAACTAGTATTTTTGCCCGCTTCGCTAAGGCTTTTTAAATATTTAAAATTAATTTATTTATTTAAATAAATATAATTAAAAAAAATTAAATTAGCTTATTTGAGTTGCTACCTTGTAATTTGTCCGTATATTCCTAAACTGAGCTTATTATTGGGTTATCTGTGCGTTTTGTTATTTATCAGCAGATGGGCTTAGTACAGTAATTATTGGTTTGGAGTTGCAATGATAACTGAGATGAATTTAGTTTTATTTTTCATTAAGATTTGCTAACTTTGTGTCCGTTTTCATATTATTCACATATCATACCCTGGATGAGTTTTGATTTTAACATGCAAAAAATTCTGTTGCCTTTTTATGTTGAACATGGAGAGTTTTTACCTAGTAATCTGGTTTTTCACGGGCCCGTTTTGCATGGGTATTTAAAAGTTATAAATTTTATTGTTAAATAAAATGTGAGTTTTAAAATATAATATAAAAAATGAGATTCCATGTTATTACTCCCTCTGTCCCATTTTAACTGATGTTTGACTTTTTAACACGTATATTGAGGTGCAAAAAAATAATATCTACACTCAATAAAAAATTTCAAATCTTATACCAAATAAAAATTTAGATTCTAAACTTTTATTTTATATAAATTTTATAAGGAATAGTTAAGTTTTAAGGTGATTTATTTAACACCTTAAACTACGTGTAAAAAAGTCAAAAGCAGTTAAAATAGGACGGAGGGAGTACTTATTAGAGACATAAGAGATATTTACTCCATTTTTATCCAGTTTTTACATTTTTTTTGTAAGACATTTCTCTTATTCTATATTTTTCCAAAATTTTAAAAAACATTTGTGTTTCCAATATGTAAAAACAAAATTCACATTAACTTTGTCAACTTTTTTCGGATTGATTATTAATTATGAATATCACCCATTTTTATTTTCCACACTTTTTTTATACTCAACGTCTCGCTGGAAATAAGAAAATTGGCATATACTCAAGATTGTTATTCAATTACTACGCTTTCCATATTTTCCGGGTAATAAAATCATTTTTCATTCAACTTCACTTTATATTTGAATTAACAAATTCAAAAAATGTGATATAAACTAAGTGTTTAAGAATTAATAAAATAAATGATTTGCATAACTAATAGGATTATATTAAATAAAATTATAATTGTAATGGATAATTTAAGGTATTTCTATGCTTTTATATTTAATTTTTTCATAATATGTAGTTTGTGTAATTTTACTATCAATTCTAAATGAAACCTAAAAACAATCAGAATATGAAAAATAATGCAAGGAGATAATGTAAGAACGCAAAAACACAAAACCATGATGCCGAAATTTATATAATAGATCATAATATTTACCCACTCAAAAAGGAGCACACTCTCCCCCAACAAAAAAGTGGTACATATATACATCTCAGGTGAGCTAGAAAATTCTTCTGATATGGAACTCAATAGTATTAACTATATATATATAGTGAGTAAATTTTACCTCCATAATCAAAAAAGCTCGGGCTCTTCAAGTAGCATTTCTTTATGTGAACTTCACATTTGTTTCTTTGGCACCAGAGCTGATTAGTCAAGAGGAAAAACTCTTTACTAAAATCTGTAATAATTGATAATGGAAAAAATTAAGCTCAGAACCATAGATAATCAACAAAAATAGGGATAATTCAGGTCAAATTAGACACACAATTAATATGATTGGCAAAAACAGTGAAAAACAAACAGGGAAGAAAAACACACCAATAGATCAGATCGAGAGACACTTGTGGTGAATACTATAATCAAAATTCACAACCAACAAAGTGATTACGAAACTACCGGCATCTGGATGGAGCCAGCTCGTTGATGTAGGAGATTGCAATACAAATGTCCCAGGGTCTTGAAACCTTTCATTATCCTGGATTGAAGCTTCTACTTCTTTTGTAATGAGCCCTTCAATCCATTTTGGTAACACAGAATCCAGATTTCTTTTATCCATTCTTGTGATATTGTAAAAGCTGCAGGGTATAGTCAGTGCCATAGCCTCTCAAAGTTGCCACCGCTTACTAAATCTTGACATCCAGCAGTTTTCCGCAGCCAGTACATATAATCTTTCCATTAACTTTATTTGACATAACATGTTCGATATCCTACATCGTTACAACGCAAAGATAAAATCATTACATCCTCATAGCACTTGCAATCCTATCAATGAGCTATATGAGTTGAAACTAAATTTAATACTATGACATTGCATGATTAAATGTGGCAAGTTCAATACTTGAAAATTATAAATGAGCTAAAAAAGCATAAATAATATGAATTGGGAAACTCGAAAACTGTAAATAAGAGTCTCTACCTTTCTTGAGCAGACATGCCAAAACACTTGTAGCGGTATCATGACCAGCAAATATCAATCCGATGATATTGTCCGACATCTGAGAGTCGGTGAAATGAATCTTTTTTCATTAATATTCCCAAACAACCCTCCAATGTTGCCAATTTCTTTGCCTTTTCTTCTCTTTGAATCAAATTCAGTTTTTCATTTAGTAGCTTCCTTGCCTATCATTCACCTAAACTCTTTTTGCTGTAAATTTTTTTAGATCCGTCAATAAAATTGATTTGGGCATTATATCAGATAGCTGGTGGAACACTTTCAAACACTTGATCTACAAATGTATACACACAGATACATCATACAGTTCTCACACTACTTTAAAATAAGACGGTAAACATACATCCCGGAAAAGATAATAATACTACAAACTTGAAATTTTACAAATCTTGGAAGAGTTTCAACAAATATTACTATTACATCTATATGCAAGAGAAAATATTTGTATATACCTTTACATGCTCATTTTCCAGAATGTTTTTTCCTCGTATACGCAATACAGATCCTTCTTTCTCATTATCTACGGTCTATGCACACATTAATGATGAGAACATATAGAATGCAAAATTCCTAGCAGCAGGGTACAACATATTAATCAGTATAATGCAAGCTATCATTTTCTAGGCCAAAGGCGCCGAGAAAAGAAGGAAATTCAGGGGGAGAAATTAATATTTTAGCTGGATCAACAGTTCTTCAACTAAGAAAAAGGTGCATCTATTATTGAAAATCACTTACAGAATTTTGTACCAAATTAGGCACGAGGATATATAAAGTAAAGAGATATGACAGGCAACACAGAATTTCGAAAGGAAGTTAGGATCCAGGATGAGTAGAGTTCTATACTTCTATAGAGAAACATTATTTCTATGGATTTATCACTCCAACAACAATAGCAATAACTATGGCCCTCATTTGTGTACCAGACAATGGCATCTGCAAGAATATAATCAAGACGACTTGATAAATATATGATGGTAGTGAATAAATGAAGCATGTGAATAATCATAGCAAATATAGCACCATAAAAAGAGAACAAATTAATAGCACAAAAGAACTTGACCAACCTCCAAGAAGTTGAGAAATAACAGAGGAAAATAATTTAAGGTCCAGATGAGATCAGAACCGGATGAACATAAAGTACGATTTCTCCGCATCTGCACAGTTCGATTCATCATAAAGAATCTCCTCTGGTAATCCCATGCCATCATCTGCCTGAAAAAGTGGGTACATCATACATGTACCATATTATTGGAATTTACACAGCAGTCAAGTTACTTTCATTTCTGGGAAAAATGGTCAGTCTAGCATAGTTTATTACCACTATGCTTATCCGTCTTTCCAGATAATAATTTCTTCATCGCAGAAATCAAGAACCTGTGTTTCTGCAGCAGGAGGAGACTGAACTGAAAAAATGGTTGCTGGCTTTGGCCCTCATCTGTGTACCAGACATTTGAACTAATAAGCTGATTTTCTAAGTCTTGAGATCCACAGTTTTGAGTACCATGATTCATTTTTTACCCCAAGTCTATTCCAATAAAAGACACATAAATAACAACAAAAAGTTAAGGAACTAATTAGACAAAGCACCTCAGATGCGTAAAAAACTTATTCATTATGTAGCTCTTGTGCATAATATCACAAAAAATAACATCAGAGCTAACAAACTAATGAAATAGAACATTAAACTGAATCAAATCTTGGCTGAAACATGATTAAAAAGTATGGATAAACAATAAATTAGATACACAGGCAGTCTTCAACCAAGATGTTATCCATAAAATTGGTACTAACAATTATTCCATCTGACTGAATCGAATCTACTTTATGACAGCAGACCCTAATCACTCATAAAAATAATCTAAAAAACATAATTAAATAACACTCATAAAAAAAATCTATCTACATGAATCAATATTTGAAAAACGAACACTTGACATGAAGAAAATTTTCAATTGATAGAAAATAATCATTTTATTAATCAAAACAAATATTGTAGTAACAAAAGATTACCTTAATAGTATACGTTATCAATTCTTTTCATTTGGAAAGAAAATCGAACAGTTTCTATACGAAGCCCGACTGCAATACAATAACCATGATTCTCTTTGTTGGACCCATCGATCTTTCTTCTCCTTCGAGCATTGTCTCCTGCATTTCAGTTGTAATAAATTAGATAACAACAATACAACAAAATGGTAATAGAAATGCACAAAAATCATAATTCTAACCACAATCAGATTGGAAGGAGGTGGAATTATCAAGTTTAAGATGATCGCAATTAGCCTGAAACTTGAGATAAAAGATGTGAGATTCAAATCAAGTAGATTTAAAGGAGTCAATCATGAAGAAATCACAGCAAAAAACAGACTTCTTCCATAAATCGGCGGCAAAATCCATTGGTGTTGATGGTAATCAGATGTTAGAAATGCAATTCGACTCAATATGATTCCTATATTGAATCAGATGTTGATGGTAATCTGATCATGTTTCACCATCAGCTCCAGACAGGAAACATTGATATTTCAAGAAACACAAACAAAATTAATAACATATAATAAATTCAAAATCTTAATTTACCTTGTGGAGGAATGATATTAGTTCCCAAAAACTGATTTGTATGCGCACTATTTACTCTGTTACAGTCACCAAGTACTCTCACTCCCTCTTTCTTGCACAACTACAAACCCAAAGAAAAGTTGAATGAAAAAGATAAAAGGAAAAACAGTGAAAAAAAAACAGAACAGGAAAGATTACATACAGTGTGCACGAGTGTGGGAAGATCCTTGAAATTGAGTAGTATTAAATTTAGTGGATTCCTTGCCTTCAAGAACTAAACTTCTTCTTCTTCGGTCTTCAGGACCTAACAAAATATAACACAAACACTTTAAAAAAATTCTAAGAAGTAATGAAATCAATAATAAGGTGCAAGTAAAGAACATACCCAAATCACTGCTAAAGGATGAGAAGTTATCAAGTTTCAAATGATTATAGTTAAGCTGAAAAACAACAATAAGAATTCAATATTGTGATGAATTAAACTTACACAAACTACATACATTTATGAAAATTAAAAATGAACGACCGTAAGTGGAAGACAACCTCTTTCATGTTGAGAGGAGGTGTAATACTCAAAAGCTCATAAAAATTTGAATGGTATGAGAAGAGACTCATTTTCAATACAAAATAGACTATACACAAATTTTAAATTCAAATTAACAAATAAAGACAAACGGAGGAATATTACATTACCAGATTAAGCAAACAATCGTAGCAGATGAAGTTTAGATGAGAGACCATTTGAAGAAGTTAAAAAGCAGAAAAACGTAAGATGGAATGCGCAAAGGAGCTGAACTGAAGGGAACAATGTACCAAACTGCCAGCAAAATACATACCTCTCTCATAAATCCACGGCAAAATCGTTAGCTGAGAAGAAAATTCAGAGCTGGTAATTTCAATTTGGGTGATTAGGGTTCGTATAATCATAATATTAAAAATTATAATCAGAAAAACTACTAATAACAGTAATAAGTCAAAGAAGTCTGAATACATAATTCAGTACATGGATCCATGTACATTTAAGAACCCGTGACACTATCTCGGTATCTCCATGTCCAAGTTCAATTTCTACGAAGAGCTGATGAACATTATCTCGGTATCATCATAGCTTCCTAAAATTTGAACTTAAGACATCACGTAAAAGTTAAAATTAATAAAAGAATCATTAAATAAAAATGATAAAAAATTTTGCAAGAAAGAACAAATTAACAAAACTAAATTCGATGTACTCCCTCCTTGTCACTTAGGCTCATCACATATAAACAAACATATTAACATTTAAACTCTTTTAACACTTTTAGCAAACAGATGGTGTGCAAACAAAATATATAACACAACTTTTAAAAAAGCAGTTAACAAATAAAACGTAGTAACAGAGAAAAGCTCTCGTACCTCACAATAAAACGTAATAAAGCTTATGAAGGATGAATCTGCGTAAAGAAAATACAAACATCAATCAGATTCGAAATTTGAAATATAAGAGATACATACACCTATACATACACATCAGTTGCGTCTTAACCTTCAGATCTCTGTATTTTCTCCGTCTTCCCTCAGAGCTTCACTGGTGAAAACCGGTCCGATCGATCTGATTTCTCGCGCAGCGATTAGGTTAAGTAATTTCATCGATTTTGAATTGAATCGGTGAGCTTCTTCCCGAAGCTTCACATGTTTGAATAAGAAATTGGTGTGGCTGTGAATAATGGCTGATTAGGGTTCGTATATTGAAGGAGTTGAAGAGTGGATGAGATCTAAATTTGAAATCCTGGCTTGAATCAGGAGTAGTACGCAGCAGAGCAACGTAGTTGAGAAAAAACAATATGGAGCTCGGTCTGCAGCAGTTGAATATCCTTCCAATTGAGGAATTTTTGATTTATTTAATATCTGTATGCATAGACACGCAGCAAAAGTAGGGGAAAGTAGCAGCAACAAAACAAAAATGGTAGTCAATGTCTTTAATTAAGTTTGACTGCTTGTAGTAGTTGTTTTGAAACCAATGGCAACTACTGTAAATAAGTATTAAGTTTTAGGGTATGGGGTGTAAAATTGTTAGCAAGAGGATTCAGGATTTATTATATATATAGATAACGAAACTGAAACTTGTACTCAGATTCCTTATTCTCATGATAAAATCTTAATACTTCGTACCTGTTAGATATAATTGATGATTACTGATGTTCTTAAGGTTTGTTTTAGAACAGGAATCATCAGAGTTTAATATGGAAGCTGATCAGAGTCTAGTAAAGTCTGACAGAGTTTGATAAAGTCTGACAGAGTTTGATAAAGTCTGATCAGAGTTTACATAGTCAAGACTCGACAGAGTTTACACGTGGAAAGAGCTCAGAAGCGGATATACTTCAAGGAAGGATAGAAGCTGAGGAGTGATTTGCTGACTATGGAAACTAAACAGAAAACTGGAGCGATCTTTGATTGATAGATTTATTAGCTGATTTATAGGATATCAAATTAGAGATTGATTTTGTAACTGTGTCTATATAAACACAGATTAGGGTTACTCTATATGAGGTGTGTTATCGAGTATATTGTTAAGAACCCTAGCAGCTCTTAGTGATACAATATAAATCACTGAGAGAGTTTTTGTAACCATAAAAGCTTTGTGAATATAAGAGTTTATTGATTCCAATTACTCATATTGTCTTACTGTGTTACAGATTGTGATCACTATATCATATTATATAGTGAGTTTATAGGACCTAACAAGTGGTATCAGAGCCAGCTCTGTTAAGATTACTACAGTGAGATCTTAAACACAATCATGTCTGAAAAATCACAAGCTTCATCCTTTAGAGTTCCAATCCTTAAGGCATCTGAATATCCAGTCTGGAAAGAAAGAATGATCATATTCTTAGACTCTGTTGATCCAGAATACCTTGACAGGATCTTTGATGGACCACATATGCCCACCAAGCTCTCTGTTGGGCTTGCTGATGAACCTCAGAAGATGGTCCCAAAAGAAAAGAAAGATTATACCCCTGAGGACATCCTGTCAATTAGTAAAGACTCAAAGGTGAAACACCTTTTGCACAGTGCTCTTGACAATGCAATGTCTAATAGGGTAATTGGGTGCAAAACTGCTAAACAAATCTGGGATGCTCTGGAAACCAGATGTCAAGGAACTCAGGCCATTAAGAAAAACAGAAAAACAATCCTTACACAGGAGTATGAGCACTTTGACTCAAAATCTGGTGAGTCTCTGACAGATCTGTATGACAGATTTGTCAAACTGCTGAATGACTTATCTCTGGTGGACAAGGAATATGATCTTGAAGACTCAAATCTCAAATTCCTTCTGGCTCTTCCTGAAAAATGGGATTTGAAAGTCACCACAATTAGAGACAATCTTGATCTTGGAGAAATGTCTCTTGATGATGTTTATGGAAGATTGAAGACCCATGAACTTGAAATGGAGCAAAGGAGCAAACGTCATGGAGGAAAATCAAAGTCTGTAGCTCTGAAAGTTCAAGAGGAAGCTGCTAAGAGCAAAGGAAAAGCTCATATCACAAAGTCTGACATTGAGTCATCAAACTCTGATGACTCAAACTCTGATGTTCCCTCAGACTCTGAAGAAAGTGATGATGAGATGATGCAGTTAGCAGCATTGATGGTGAAAAGCTTCAAGAAGTTGGCCTACAAAAAGTTCAACAAAGGCAAAAGTTTTTCAAGAAAAGACAGAAACTCTGACAGAGTTTATGACAAGAAGAACTTTAAGAAGAATGAGGGCAAAGAAGGAAAAGCTGGAAAAGCTGACAAGTATACCTGTTTCAACTGTGGTGAAAAGGGACACTTTGCATCTGAATGCAAGAAAGCCAAGAAGGAAAAAGAAAAAGCCTTTATCACCAAGAAAGGAAACTGGACAGATACATCTGATTCAGAAGAAGAAGTCAATTATGCTCTGATGGCAAACACTGACAACAACTCTGAATCTCCTGCTAAGGTACCTCATTCTACTCTTGCCTTTGATACTGAAGATATAACTGAGTTAAGATTGTTTCTTAAAACTTTGCATACCAGCTTTAGAGATCAGACTTTAGAAAATGAAAGATTAAAATCTGAAACTCTAAGTGTAAAGAAAAGAAATGATTATCTTGAAAAAGAATTAGTTCAAATGTTGGAAGTTCAGAAAGAAAGAGATGATGCTGTCATTATCAAAGATGAATTATTAAAGAGGTATGCATCTCTTCAATCAGAACTTGCTAAGGAAAGGGAAATTATTAAAACATGGACTAATTCAGGCAAAACTACTCAGGATATCTTAGGTAGTGGAAACTGGAAGAAAGGACTAGGTTATACTGATAACTCAGAAGCTGAGTCATCAAAAACAGAGTTCGTTAAAACTCAAAAACCTAAGGTTAAACCTGTTAAATTTGTTGTTGAATCCTCTAAGAATAAACAATGTAGACCAAAATCAGAGATTAACAACAATTTAAAATCTGAAAAGCCCAAACAGGTTAACATAGGACTGATGACTCAGAAACAGCTTAAACATAAGCTTAAAGAGGTAAAGTCTGATGACAAAAACAAGGAGCCTAGGAAGAACAGAAATGGCAAGATTGGAATAGACAAGAGTAATAACTACATGCCTGTTCCAAATGCACCTAGGAAGACATGCCATAACTGTGGTAATACTAATCATCTTGCTAATTTTTGCAGGAAGAACAAGGACATTAACTCTTTACCTACAAAGTCTGGAGTTAGAAAAAGTAGTATTAGATATAAACCACAAGATCCATGTTTTCATTGTGGTAGTTTATGGCATTCTATTTATACTTGCAAAGAATATCATAGTTTGTATTATGATTATTATCAATTGAAACCTTCTTTGAAGAAGTTTAATAAAAGCTCTGCAAGTACAAAATCTGTTTCTAGTACAAACTCTGTTGCAAAGTCTGTTAGCTCAAACTCTGATAATAATACCGCTGCAAAAGCTAACAAACTTAATAAGGCCAAGGGATCCAAGCAAGTCTGGGTCCTTAAAACTAACAATTAGTGGTCTTTGTGATTGCAGGGCAACAGGAAGAATATTCTAGTCTTGGACAGTGGATGTTCAGGACACATGACTGGAAATAAGGCCCTGCTGTCAGAGTTTGTGGAGAAGGCTGGCCCAAGTGTTTCTTATGGAGATGGCAACATAGGAAGGACTCTGGGATATGGCAACATCAATCTTGGAAATGTCATCATATCAAATGTAGCTCTTGTTCAAGGGCTGAAACACAATTTACTCTCTGTCAGTCAGATCTGTGACAGAGGATATCATGTTGATTTCTATGAAGAACACAGTGAGATAGTAAGCAAGTCAACAGGCAAAGTGGCAGTAACTGCTCACAGACATGGAAATATTTATGAAATCCACTTGCCTACAAACTCTGAAGGAAAAGCAATTTGCTTGTCTACAAGGATCTCTGCAGAAGAAAGTTGGAAATGGCACAAGAAGCTTTCACATCTAAATTTCAATTCCATAAATGAGCTTATAAAGAAAAAGCTTGTGAGAGGACTCCCTGAATCACTACTGACATCTGATGGATTGTGTGATTCATGTCAAAAAGCCAAGCAGAGAAAGACATCTTTCAAGAGTAAGACTGAATTCTCAATAAATAAACCATATCATCTTCTACATGTTGATCTATTTGGACCAGTCAATGTACCATCCATTGCAAGGAAGAAATATGCTCTTGTCATTGTTGATGAGTATACTAGATACACATGGGTATATTTTCTTCACTCTAAAGATGAAACAGCCTTGCACCTGATGGATCATGTGACACAACTGGATCATGGATCTGAAGACAAAGTGAAGATTATTAGAAGTGATAATGGAACTGAGTTTAGGAATTCAACAATGGAAGAGTTCTGCAAAGAAAGAGGTGTAGTGCAACAGTTCTCTGCACCTGGTACACCACAGCAAAATGGTGTAGTTGAAAGGAAAAACAGAACTCTTATAGAAGCTGCCAGAACTATGCTTGATGAGGCTAAATTGCCTACATATTTCTGGGCAGAAGCTGTTCAAACAGCTTGTTTCACTCAAAATGCAACCTTGATTAATAAGCATGGCAAAACCCCATATGAGATGGTGAAGAAAAAGAAGCCAAATCTGAAGTACTTTCACATATTTGGGTGCAAATGCTTTGTATTGAAGACTCATCCAGAACAGCTTACCAAGTTTGATTTAAAAGCTGATGAAGGCATTTTTGTAGGTTATCCTATCATAACAAAGGCCTTCAGAGTCTATAATCTAAGAACCAAGGTGATCATGGAATCCATACATGTGTCATTTGATGACAAAAGAATAATGGGTCTAACAGATATGGATGATCATGAAGAACTGCATTTTGAAAATGAAGAAATATTCTCTGATTCAACAAACTCTGATGAACAGTCAAACTCTGACTGTGAACAAAACACAGCAAACTCTGGTGAAAATTCACAAGTTCATGATGATGAAGCCCTTGCTGAGGGGGAGCATCAGAATGCGTCAGACTCTACTCAAGACTCATCAGAGAATGCTAACTCAACCTCATCAGAGAATACTGATTCAAACTCTGATAGCACAATTGTAGGGGGAGCTACAGAGAATAATCAGCAGAATCAGGAGAGCATGGATCAAGGGGGAGGATCCAATGATGAAAATGGTCAACTTCCACATGCAAGGAAGTGGACAAAATCTCATACACCTGATTTGATTATTGGAAATCCAGAAGCAGGTGTACAAACAAGGACAGCTACAGCCAATGAGTGTTTACATCATTGCTTTCTGTCACAAACAGAACCCAAAAAGGTGGAGGAAGCTCTTCAAGATCCTGATTGGATTCAAGCAATGCAAGAAGAGTTAAATGAATTTGAGAGAAATAAAGTCTGGACCCTAGTACCAAGACCTAAAGACAGATCAATAGTTGGTGCAAAATGGGTGTTCAGAAACAAAACTGACAGTGAGGGTGTCATTACAAGGAATAAAGCAAGGCTTGTGGCAAAAGGGTATTCACAACAGGAAGGTATTGATTATGATGAGACATTTGCTCCAGTTGCAAGATTGGAGGCAATTAGAATCTTTCTGGCCTATGCTGCACACAAGAAATTCAAGGTATTTCAGATGGATGTCAAAAGTGCTTTTCTAAATGGGAAACTGGATGAAGAGGTATATGTTGAACAACCTCCAGGCTTTGTGGATCCAAAACATCCAGACTATGTCTACAGGTTGGACAAAGCACTTTATGGACTAAAGCAGGCTCCAAGGGCATGGTATGAAACTCTAGCTCAATTTCTTCTTGAAAGTGGATTTACTAGAGGTACCATAGATAAAACTCTGTTTTATTTGAATCATGGTAATGATCTGCTTTTAGTTCAAATCTATGTTGATGACATAATTTTTGGCTCCACTAATGCTAAACTCTGTCAAAGATTTGCCAAGCTTATGCAGTCTAGGTACCAAATGAGCATGATGGGGGAACTCAGTTATTTTCTGGGTTTACAAGTTGAACAGACTGAAGATGGGATTTTTATAAATCAAGCCAAATATACCAGAAATCTTTTAAAGAAATTTGGTATGCAAGACAGTTCTGCTGCAACTACTCCTATGGCAACAGCAACAAAACTAGACAAAGATACTGGTGCATCAGTGGATATCACAAACTATAGAGGAATGATTGGATCATTGCTTTATTTAACTGCAAGTAGACCAGACATTATGTATGCCACATGTCTATGTGCAAGATTTCAGGCAGATCCAAGGGAGCCTCATCTGACTGCAGTAAAAAGGATATTCAGATATCTCAAGGGAACAACATCATTGGGATTATGGTATCCTAGAGAATCAGATTTTAGTCTAATTGGATACTCTGATGCAGATTTTGCAGGCTGCAAAATTGACAGGAAAAGCACAAGTGGGAGTTGTCAATTTCTGGGTGGAAGACTAGTTTCTTGGTACAGTAAGAAACAGAAGTCCATCTCAACATCAACAGCAGAATCAGAGTATATTGCTGCAGGCAGCTGTTGTGCTCAAATTCTTTGGATGAAGAATCAGCTGTTGGACTATGGGTTATCCTTCTCTAAAATTCCTATTTATTGTGATAACCAAAGTGCTATTGCTATGACAGGAAATCCAGTTCAACATTCTCTGACAAAGCACATCAGTATAAGATATCATTTTATAAGGGAGCATGTGGAGGAAGGAACCATTGAACTTCACTTTGTTCCTACTGAACAGCAGCTAGCAGACATTTTCACCAAGCCATTAAGTGAAGCAACTTTTACTAGGCTGGTGAATGAGCTAGGAATGATATCAGGAACTGAGTAAACATTTTGGTTAGATCTTTAAAATTTAAATTGTCAAATTTACCATATGTATTACTCACACATCTGCCATGATATACTCTGATTGATAAACTCTGATGATATTCTCTGATGATATACTCTGATTGCTTTACTCTGATAACATTCTCTGATAACATTCTCTGAATCTTGATAAATGATCTCATTTTTATCTTCTCTGAGACAAAACACCTATGAAGATACCATGAAGCATGTTCTGAATGAGTAATCATGAATCTCAGCTAAGTTCCTCAATCCTGATCTCAATTTTGTGCTACAATAGTTCATTATGCATGTTGATATCATTGAGACTTTACTACTTCACATATCTTAATTATAAGTGAGACTGATTAATTTAAATTTTCTCTCATATACTAGACAGTGATTATAAACTCTGATGTTTTTGTTACCTGAGACAAAACCCCCCTGAAAAATAAGCATGGTACTCCTTTGAGATCTTAGATGTTAATATGACAGTGACTGGGAAGAACCAAACATTTGCTGGTATTAAGTAATTGCTAAGATTTTATAATCTATGGTGACCAGTCACAATCTCTGATTACTGGAGAAATACTAATGCAATAGTATATTTAAAGGTCGTGCCTCACTTACACTGAGAAGCGTCCTTGAAAAAAAAAAAAAAAAAAAAAAAAAAAAAAAAAAAAAGAAAAAAGGGGGTTATATTATTTTATCTGAATCATCAGAGTATGTCTCAGTCTAAATTTTGAGAGTTTGCATAAATTATTTTTGTCTACCTTATAATTACGAAATTGTGAAATTTTATATTCTCTGATTTAACATGACAACACACACATTTCACAGGCACATTATTGAGCTATGGATTTTAGAACAAACTCTGATTTATTGATGAATATTCTGAAAATTATGTCTTTATTCTGAGGTTTGTAGAAATTTATTTTCTTTGACTTAAATCTCAGAGTTTAAAATTCGAGAGATTTGATCTTGATTTTTATTTCAAATATTCAGAGAATGTGAAGAGAATATGTTTCAAACGGATGTATTATTAGTGGGTTTACATGCACAACTTTTTAATAGGAGAACGTGTAATCAGCATTTATTACTGCGCATGTTTTACTGCACTCATGATGATTACTCTCGTTTCTCTATACCACTAACATTCATCTACCAGTTACATTTTGACAGGTGTCTAATTGAACAAAAAGCCCATGCGTACTCAGTTCAACAAAATCTGAAGAGTTTTTCAGATCAGATTTTATTATTCAATTTTACACTTACTCTCTACTTTCACTTTCTAACCAACACTCTTACACTCTGTTCTCTGCAAATTCAAATCTTCATCTACACACTTCCTCAAACATCTTCTTCTCATAATCTCTGATCTAATGGCCACTACAGCTTTTATCTTGGCAGGTGTTGAATTTGTTCCAAATAACTATGCAGCCATTCTTGACACTGCTGAAGCTCCAAGGGATTATCATCCCTTTCAGCGATTCTTGGCACAGAGTGTCATCGGTACAGCTCTCACCGCTCCTGCAAGACTTTCAGGAAGCCAAATCATCAGCTTTTGGAGGTCGGGTACATATGACAATGGTGGTGCAGATGGATCACCATCAATTGTGTTTTCTTATGACGGGGAGGAGTATGCAGTTACTCCAGCAACTGTTCGTCAGGCACTCAACCTGCCGGAACATCCTGCATACATTACGAATGGAGATGCAAATCTCAGAACGATGATGCTTGATTTGGGGTACTACGAATCTCTGGATAAACTGGGTCAGTTGAAGCGTCCATGGCTCAATAAGGAATGGAGCTTTTTCTTTGATTGCATTACCAGAGCTTTTCAGAAGAAATCTACCAACTGGGATGCTATTCCTATGGACATGCTACAGATCGGGTACTCTCTGATCTATTCTACTGCATTTGATTTTGGTAGATTAGTTCTTAGAAATATTGGTGAAAGAATGCTTGAGAATAGGAAAGTCATATATTTCTCAAGATTTTGTCAATTGTTGTTTAATGCCACTGTTGGAGAAGTGGATTTTGATGCTGCAGATGAGATCAAGCCTTTTAAACTTCATAAAAGGGCTTTTAAGGATCTCATATCTAAAGATGAGAAGAGACCAGTTCTCAGGCCTCTGCAAATCCCAGCTCCATTCAGAGCAAGACTGAATCTTCCTCAGGACCCACAACCACAACCACAACCCCAACCACAACCACAACCTCAACCACAACATCCAACCTCTCCCACAGTCACTAGAAAATCCAGATCATCAACTACAAAACCATCCAAATCAACAAAGTCTGATGACCAACCCTCTACAACAAAAACAAGAACCTCTGTTGATACACAAGTTCTACAGACAAAGTCTGATAAACCAACAAACTCTGAAGCCCCAAAATCTGATGTTCTAGTAAACTCTGAAGCTGCTTCTTCTCCAAAGCAGAAGAAAAGAAGAAGACTTGTTGCAGCATATGACTTTGATGATCTTGAACCTGCACAAGATGTAAACTCTGAACCTACACCTACAACAACCAATGAACCTGCTCAGCCTAGTCCTCAACAAAAACCAGCTAGATTCAAAAGAAGGGCACACAAGCCACAGAGAGCCAAGATTCCAGAATCTGAAATTACTGATTTCACTATCCAAGAAAAGCAAACACCATCAAGTCCAATTCCTGTTGATCCTTCTCAAGCTCTGATGGTGGAACCTCTTCAAGCTGTTCCTATCACTGATGCCACACCATTATCTCCTACAACATCTCCTAAAGCATCTCCTACAGCATCTGCAGTAGATGAAGAGATCAGGTGTGATGAACCAGTTACTGCTGAAGCTGGAGCAACTCAGTCTGATTGTCAAACTCCACTATCTGATCATGGTCAAATTCCTCAATCTCCAATGAAAATTCCTAAGGATGCCATTGTTCATGATACAGCTCCAGAGAACTACAAGTCTGATGCAGTTGAGGAAAGTGACAAAGTAGCTGTGGAAGCTTTACAATCTCTGGCTCAGACTGGTGAAGAGCCCATCAAATCACAGTCTGAAGATAAAGGAAAATCTGCTCAGGATAATGTGGAGAAAGTTGCAGATCCTGTTCCTGCAGATGAAAAAGCAAACTCTGATACTGAGGATGATACCAGTTCAGATACTGACAAGGATGACAATGCTGAAATCTCTTTGACACAACAGAAATGGGAGTCTACTAGCCAGTTCAATGCAAGGCTACAAACTCTGAATACAGCCTCTGAGCCACTCCCAAGGGATCTTCAGGTTGATCCACCAAATGAAGTCTGGGATAAACTCTGGTTGAGTCACCAGCACTCCTTGGAAACACCTAAAGCTGAAGAGTTCTTAGCTATGGCAGAGAAGAAGATTACAAACTCTGATGTTATGTCAAGCCTCAAGGGCACAATTCTATATCTGAAGACATTTCATCCTGCTCATGACCAGACATCTAAATCTATAGATAGTCTAAGAACTGAGGTGGCAAAGGTCAAGGAGACAAATGACCTGGAAAAGAAAAGGACCTTCAATCCTATGAAAGAAAGTGTACAGAAGCTGGTCACTACAAATGAATCTCTTAACCAAAGGATGACCTTGATTGAATCCAATCAAGAAAAGATGTCCAAACAGCTTGAAGCTATCCAAACTTCACTTTCTCTGATCACATCCATTCTGATTCCTGATGAGGATGATGTCAAAAAGGGGGAGAGAGTAGCTCAAGTCAAATGCAAGTCTACTACTCAATCTCTGAAAAGGAAGAAAAAGGATGATGATGATGATGCTGATGATTTTACAAAGCACAAGAGATTTCAAGCAGGGACTGGTGGAAGAGTTTCAAACTCTGACAGTCAGAAATCATCTAAGCAAAGCACAAAGTCTGGTCCAACTCACAACATCACATCTGGATCTAATCAAAGACCAGTGACTGGATCAGACAAACCCATGACTGATGAAGAGCTTGCTAGATTGGTTTTTGAACAAGAAAATCCAGAAGCAAATTTGGATTTGGAGTTGTGTTAGGTCCAGATATGATTGTAGAAGGGGGGGGTTGAATACAATCAGTACCAAATCGTCGCGGAAGTGAATCTGATTGAATATGATTTGTTAATCAGATTATAATTAATTAATATAACAATGTTTGAAGTCGTTATATAATTAATATGGTTCAGTTTTAATGTCCACTAAAGTTCGTAGAATAAATTCGACAGGGTATATTCTAGATTTAGTGATTAAAACAACCGGGTTATCAAAGCACAGAAAACTGTGGATATAACGAACAAGCAAGTTACTAACAACTTGAAAGCTTTACAAATGCTTTGAATACAAAGTGAATGAACACTTTCAAATGAAGAAACCAAGCCATATTTATAGGCAAGGCTTTGTACATGCAAGACAATCACTAGACAAGACAATTACAAGCTAGCAAAGACAATTACAAGAAGGGTAAGACAATCTAGGCTTGGGCAAGACAATAAGGGGCAAGGGAAGACAATCTCAGATTGTCTACCAAGCTTCAACCAAGTCAGTAAGACAATCAAAAGGGAAGGGAAGACAATTCCTTTGTCAGAAAGACAAACACTACAAACGGCAAGACAATGGAGGATTGTCTTGCACACCTTAAGCATTCGGCAAGACAAGACAAACAGATTGTCTTGCTGGAAGTGTGTCTCTCGGCAAGACAAGACAAACAGATTGTCTTGCAGACTTACACATGCCTTCGGCAAGACAATCTTCAAGGATTGTCTTGCACACCATTGAAATGAATCGGCAAGACAATTAGAGATTGTCTTGCTGATTCAATCAAGGCTAATGCAGACAATGAAGAATTGTCTTGGAAGCATGATGAATCCACTCGGCAAGACAATCCAGAATTGTCTTGCTGAGGTGATTTTTGTGATTAAATAAAGAAATAAAATGGTATATTAAAATAGAAAATTATTCACTTAATTAATTTAATCATATAAATTCATAAATTAAATTAATTCGAGAGTGAATTAATTTAATAAATAAATTACATAATTAATATAATTATTTGAGAAGTGAAATAATAGTCTATTAAAATATTTAATCACACAATCTTCAGTAGAACAACTTCCGGTCTTCTTTAAACTTGAATAATTTCTTCTTGATTTGTCGAACGAGCGAACTACCACTTCTGCTTGACTTCAAATATTTAATTTGGATAACTGATACATAGATGTACTGTCTGGTTCATCTGTATCTAGTTAAATCAAATATTCTTCGTCAAATAAACAATAAGAATTTGGTTAGTTCGTCGAGTCTTCGTCTTGTACGTACATCTTCATTAAATGGAATCTTCTGATGAAATAAAGTATAGAAACTTTATGTCTTCTGAATTCCTGGACGTGCCACAAAAGATTATTTGTGCACTGAGGCTTGAACATATTAATGAACTTCTTTCAGTGGCGTGCAGCAGCATCCTGGAACTTATCTGACATATGATTTCCATAAATCATTTGACGTTCTTCGTACTGATTCCGATGACTTGCTATTTACTGAGCTTTCTTATCTGAGTTGAGTTGTACCTCTTTAAATACAAATAGGCTGAACATATGCCTTTCAATCTCCCCCTATTTGTTTGTTAACATAACATGCAAATTTCCTAGAGGATAACTCAACTAACAGATAAGACAAAGATTTAAACAATAGAATGTAAATAGCAAAAGTTTATGGCTTGCATTAAACATTAAACCATGATCACAAATAGATTACAAAAGGATGTTCCTTGAACATATCTAACAAATATCCTAATCAATCTATTCACTCAGAATGAGTGACTTCTCCTTCTTCAGCATCAGAATAGTGAATAATTGGAGTAGAAGGCTCATTCTGAGTAGGCTCTTCAGCTGCAGTGGATTCTCCACGCTTCTTTCTTTCACGAGCCAGAGCTAGCTGGTGAAGAACTTCCAGATCCACAGGGTCTTCACGGAAGTCAGATGGCTGAGATTTTGTTACACCCTTCATCCTCCGAAAGTATTGAGAAATGTTTCTTCGAGTGCAGTAGGATGAGATTACATCATCAGCATCAGACTTGGCTTTAGATGCGAAGCCCTTGGTCCTTAGTAAGGTGGATGCTAGAGCCAGACGTTTGGCAGGGTACTTTGGCAAAGCCTCTTCATTTAAATAGACAGTGCAGAGGATTTCCAAGTGAACAAACTTGACACAGTAAGGGTTCTTAACAACCTGAGGACTGTTGAAAACAGCACAATCCAACAGTTTGTCACGAAGAAGTTCATTCAAGTTTGAGCAACGCTTGACTTTGTTGCGAAGTACCCAGAGCTCAGATACGGAGAATGATTTGAGAAATTCGACAGATAGTCTGAATGAACCATTTCTCCGTGTGTAGACAATCAGCTCCCATTCTTCTAGCAGTCCCCTAACAGCAGTAGTTACATATTCCAGTTCTAAGGCAAAGGCATGCATAAACACATCCTCATCAGGGTTCACCTCTCGAAGGTCATATATCAGAGATAAGAACTTCTTATCATCGAAAGTTTCCCTTTGAGGTCCATTGAATATTCTCCTAGCAATGTCCCAGCCTTTTCCTTCTTTTCTTTTAATTTCAAGATTCTTCTGCTTGATCGCAGCATCATAGATTTTTTGCTTTTCAATCTTGATTTGTTCCTCTGTGATCAACTTGTCTTCCAGAAGTTTCTGATAATCACGAAGCTTACGCTTCCTGGCTTCATTTTCTGCTTTGAACTTCCTGACATTCTCCTCGTGTTCAGGATCAACAGGTTCTTCCTGAAACAAATAGCTTTCATCAAATTTACCTTCTTCTTCAGCCTGACGATAGGTAGCATCGAATACGTCATCATCATCCATGTCTTTGGGATAATCATCATAATTGTCAGTGTTGAAGACATTTTCAGATTGATGTAGTGGTTCTTTGCCTTTAGACCTTTTATAGCTTTTATCAGCTTCAGAAGTTTCTTTGCCACTTGCTCTTTCTCCACCCTTATCACTCCTGTCAGCATCATCCTTATTACTCCTATCACCAGCATTGCTGTGATCATCTTTGTCCTTATCTTCCTTATCCTTCTCCCCCTTAGTTGAGGGATCCTCTGGAGTGGACTGAGCTGTTGACGGATTAAGCTTTAAGTGATGAATAACTTGAGCCAGAGTTTGCTCCAAGTTTCCAAGCTTTGTCAGACAGAGCTCCTGAGATTGATCAAACTTGTCCATCCTAGAATGAATACCCTTGACATGAGCATCTAATTCCTGTTTGAGAGAAGAATATGAAGGATCAACAACTTTTTCCTGTAGAGTCACCAACTCTTCACTTCTGAATCTGGCATTCTCAGCATTCAACCTTGAAATCTCAGCTTTCATAGCAGCCAATTGTTCCTGTAACAGATCAGTGTTGGTGTGTGCACTCACCTCACGAACACTCAAAGATTTATCACTATCCTCTCGTGCATGTGTTTCGCTCGGTGTTTGCCTGATTTCACTCGTGTTTGTCACACCGTCACCAGTACCTGTATAGACAACCATAGTACCATAAGATGGAACTGTAGGTTGTGAAGGAACAAATTGTCCTTCAGATGCCTGTGAAGGCGGATGTACTTGCAGGTTGCCAAGTATAGCCTGATCCAAAAAGAAAGATTGATCAGAAAGTTTTTCATATGACATTTTTTGAATATCTGTGCTCTCTCTAAGTGAAGAATCAAAAGACAAAGGTTCAACTAGCGTGAGTGCTAGTTGCGTGCTTGACTCTTTACAGGATACCGCGGTCGGAAGGCCAATTTCAATAAATGCATTCTGTGGAGAGAATGAATCTAGAGACTGTATATTTACCATGTCAGTGTCCAAATCCTTTTGGGAGGAAATGGATGCGGCTGCAGTTGTCTCCGGTTCTGCCACCCTTTGCTTCTTATGAGACAGAGCTGCGGGTTCTCTCAGAATTGCACTACCACTCCGTTTCCGGGCTACCTTTCGAACAACTGGTGTTTGAGTAGTGTCGGTTGATGTGTTTGACGAAGAATCAGTTGTTGAAACGAAAACGTCAGCTTGGTTATGAACCTGGGTGTTGACAGGTTCAATGCTGGGAGTCTGGAAATCAAATCCAATATCACAATCAAAATCTGCAATATCAATATTAAAGGTATCAGTGAGATTAGAAAGTACCTGAGCTACCTGTAAATCTGTCCTGAAGTCCTGTAGCTCTGGATTGATAGCAGAATCAGCAGGCAGAGGCTGAGAGGTGGATTGTGGTGGAGGAATGGTATGTGGATGTGTAGGTGAAGGTATTGGTTCAGATTGAGAGGGAAGAATGGAGGCTTGTTGGTCTGGGAAGAAGTTGTATTGTGGAGGAGATTGGTGTTGAGAATTGTATGATGATTGGTGAGGTGATTGTTGTGGAGAATTATAAGGAGGGTTGTAGGGAGAGTAATGTGAGGATTGGCTGGATGATTGATAATCTTGTAGAAGTTGAAGTGGTTGGAAGTTGTGAGGAGGAGATTGTTCCTGAGGTTGGTTATCTTGAAGTTCAGGTTGATCCGGTTGATATTGTTGTTGTTGTAGTGGCTGAGGAACTTGGACAGGTTGAAGGGGAACATTAAACTGTTCCAACATGTAAGGAGTCACAACAAGAGGCACATTCTCATGCTTCTTTTGATTAGCAAGTCTTGATTGAATCTTGGTGCAAGTTCTTAGAATGGGCACCACTGCAGAATCAACGTACATTGCTCTATCAGCATCATTCATCTTGTCACTTAAGAATAGCATTAAGAACCTTGGAAAGTGACACTCCACTTTGTCATTTTCATGAATGGATCTCTGAGAGACAGAACCCATTTTTCTGTTCGCAGTTCGGAGGAATAAGAACATATGCCTTTTCCATAGGCCAAAGTGTTCCTGGCTGAACGGTGGGATTTTAATGCTACTGATCTTTTGCGTACTCATTTTTTAGGAATTTAAAGTGAATAGTGTTTGGAGAGATTTAGATTTTTGAAAGAAAAATATTTTTAATCAAAATTAATTTTTGGAATAAAATTAATTCGAATAAAAAATATTTGGACGTTACAGAGTGTGTATAGGATCTGATACGGAAAAATGGTATCAACCTGGCTCTGATACCAATTGTTAGGTCCAGATATGATTGTAGAAGGGGGGGGTTGAATACAATCAGTACCAAATCGTCGCGGAAGTGAATCTGATTGAATATGATTTGTTAATCAGATTATAATTAATTAATATAACAATGTTTGAAGTCGTTATATAATTAATATGGTTCAGTTTTAATGTCCACTAAAGTTCGTAGAATAAATTCGACAGGGTATATTCTAGATTTAGTGATTAAAACAACCGGGTTATCAAAGCACAGAAAACTGTGGATATAACGAACAAGCAAGTTACTAACAACTTGAAAGCTTTACAAATGCTTTGAATACAAAGTGAATGAACACTTTCAAATGAAGAAACCAAGCCATATTTATAGGCAAGGCTTTGTACATGCAAGACAATCACTAGACAAGACAATTACAAGCTAGCAAAGACAATTACAAGAAGGGTAAGACAATCTAGGCTTGGGCAAGACAATAAGGGGCAAGGGAAGACAATCTCAGATTGTCTACCAAGCTTCAACCAAGTCAGTAAGACAATCAAAAGGGAAGGGAAGACAATTCCTTTGTCAGAAAGACAAACACTACAAACGGCAAGACAATGGAGGATTGTCTTGCACACCTTAAGCATTCGGCAAGACAAGACAAACAGATTGTCTTGCTGGAAGTGTGTCTCTCGGCAAGACAAGACAAACAGATTGTCTTGCAGACTTACACATGCCTTCGGCAAGACAATCTTCAAGGATTGTCTTGCACACCATTGAAATGAATCGGCAAGACAATTAGAGATTGTCTTGCTGATTCAATCAAGGCTAATGCAGACAATGAAGAATTGTCTTGGAAGCATGATGAATCCACTCGGCAAGACAATCCAGAATTGTCTTGCTGAGGTGATTTTTGTGATTAAATAAAGAAATAAAATGGTATATTAAAATAGAAAATTATTCACTTAATTAATTTAATCATATAAATTCATAAATTAAATTAATTCGAGAGTGAATTAATTTAATAAATAAATTACATAATTAATATAATTATTTGAGAAGTGAAATAATAGTCTATTAAAATATTTAATCACACAATCTTCAGTAGAACAACTTCCGGTCTTCTTTAAACTTGAATAATTTCTTCTTGATTTGTCGAACGAGCGAACTACCACTTCTGCTTGACTTCAAATATTTAATTTGGATAACTGATACATAGATGTACTGTCTGGTTCATCTGTATCTAGTTAAATCAAATATTCTTCGTCAAATAAACAATAAGAATTTGGTTAGTTCGTCGAGTCTTCGTCTTGTACGTACATCTTCATTAAATGGAATCTTCTGATGAAATAAAGTATAGAAACTTTATGTCTTCTGAATTCCTGGACGTGCCACAAAAGATTATTTGTGCACTGAGGCTTGAACATATTAATGAACTTCTTTCAGTGGCGTGCAGCAGCATCCTGGAACTTATCTGACATATGATTTCCATAAATCATTTGACGTTCTTCGTACTGATTCCGATGACTTGCTATTTACTGAGCTTTCTTATCTGAGTTGAGTTGTACCTCTTTAAATACAAATAGGCTGAACATATGCCTTTCAAGTTGATTGCTGCAGAAGAAGAAGAACTAAAGAAAGAACATGCTGAAGCAATAAAGTCAGGAAAAATCCAAAAGCCTGCAAAATCAACTGCCAGACCAAAAGAAAAAGGGATACTGATCAAAGAAGCTACTGTTGCTGATCAGAGTTTACCAATCAAGAAGGTATACTCTGAAGATGAATACACCTCCAAGGGTAAAAGCAAAGTAGATGAACATCTGGAGAGAGGCTGGGAAAAGAAGAAATCTACAACCTCTGACAAGGATCAAGTTGTGAAGGAAAAGAAAACAGAAGCTGCAATCTCTGACAGAGCTCATGTTGCAGAACCTCAAAAAGAAAGATTGACCTCTGACACAGCTCAAGTCAATAAAGAAGCAAAGAAAGACACAGTCTCTGACAAAGCTCAAGCTGTGTTCAAACCAACAACTATACCACTGGCTGGATTTGCAAAGCCTACTCTGATGACAGAAATAAGTTTTGAAAAAGGCTCAATTAAACCATTTTCTCATCAAAAGGCAGGAAGAGATAAAGGAGGGCTGGGATCCAAATATGAAAAATTTGATCAGAGTATAGGATCAAGACCAGATGACCCCTCATCTCTCTGTGCTCCCAAGACTGGGGTATTGCAAGACAAAATGGACAAACTTGATTCAGTCCAGTTGGTAAAGAATGACAGAGGAGATAATATCCTTATCTACTTCATGTCTGATGGAACAGTGTTTAGAGTGCTTGAAGCAGATCTATATGCTAAACACTGGGAAGAATTGAGATATGTATCATACATATTTCAAGTAAAGAACAAGTCAGGACAACACATCTCCAACCTGCTGAAAGATCAAATCAGAAGAAAGATGGGGATTACAGGAAATAAAAATGCTGGACCTTTTATTCCTAAATATCTCAATCATAAAGGACAGCTGGTGGAGATGAAGAAAAATTCAGCAAAGATTGAAACGATAGGTGGAATCAGAACTCTTGCATTTAATGAAGAGTCTGATAAAGCTTACAATATAAGGCTGGATAGAGACTTGAAGAAGAACAAGATCTATGATCTCAGAGCTGCAATTTATCAAACTGGAGTTTCAGATCCAGAGTTGAGAGAGATCAAGAGACAAATGATTACAGTGCTTGATGATGCTGAAAAAGAACTCCTCAGAGAGTATCTAAAGACAGCAAATGGTGTCTATGCAGCTAAGGAATAAAGTATCTGTAAGTTTTAAAAGTTTTCTGTTATATAATTAAACTCTGTTGCATTTGACTTAAATGTTTTGACATCATCAATTATCTGTTAACTTGCACATAATTTATTCATGCACAAGTTGGGGGAGATTGTTAGATATAATTGATGATTACTGATGTTCTTAAGGTTTGTTTTAGAACAGGAATCATCAGAGTTTAATATGGAAGCTGATCAGAGTCTAGTAAAGTCTGACAGAGTTTGATAAAGTCTGACAGAGTTTGATAAAGTCTGATCAGAGTTTACATAGTCAAGACTCGACAGAGTTTACACGTGGAAAGAGCTCAGAAGCGGATATACTTCAAGGAAGGATAGAAGCTGAGGAGTGATTTGCTGACTATGGAAACTAAACAGAAAACTGGAGCGATCTTTGATTGATAGATTTATTAGCTGATTTATAGGATATCAAATTAGAGATTGATTTTGTAACTGTGTCTATATAAACACAGATTAGGGTTACTCTATATGAGGTGTGTTATCGAGTATATTGTTAAGAACCCTAGCAGCTCTTAGTGATACAATATAAATCACTGAGAGAGTTTTTGTAACCATAAAAGCTTTGTGAATATAAGAGTTTATTGATTCCAATTACTCATATTGTCTTACTGTGTTACAGATTGTGATCACTATATCATATTATATAGTGAGTTTATAGGACCTAACAGTACCTCTCAGGTAAAGATCACGAAGGAGTGTGCGACAGAAGAGATCTTAATACTTTTAATTAACGAAAGCAGTAGAAGTCATGAAGTGTTTTTATTTCCATTCGTATATATCTGTAAGGAAAAAGTGAAGGTAAGAAAGAAGTGGTAAAATAATATTAGCAAAAATTTGTTAAAGTACTAAAGGAAAGCAATAAAAGTTTGCCCTTCTTTTTTATTAAATATATATTTGGGTGCTATTATACAGTTGACAATTTAAACACCTTAAGCTTCCTTAAACTTAAAGTGTGTAGTCGGTGAGTTATGGTTTCTAAACCAGACAGACATCCAGCATGAGTGTTTACTATGAGACGAGAAGGAGAAGCTAGGGCATGAGATCTAAGGGCCTGTTTGTATACAAGAAGCAGAAGCTGCTTCTGGCTTCTGCTTTTCTTGACCCGTTTGTGTAAAGAAGCAGAAGCACTTTTAAGAAGCTGAGAATCCTAACTTCTCTCTCACAGCTTCTGCTTTTTTTCCAAACATTTTATTCACTTATTTACTTCTCACTTCTGCTCCACTTCTCTAGTTTAAGCAAGAAGTCGCTTCTTTTAAGCTTGCCCAAACGGGCCCTAAGTCTAACCCCACAACCACAAGACAGGAGTATAGTCAAAAGCAGGGGCGGACCCAGAGTTTGGGCCTTACCCGGGCTAAAATACTAGGAGCCTATAAAGGCCAAAGGAAAAAAAGAAGAAGTCATATTTAATAATTTTACATGTAAATTTTTTTTTTTTTTACGAACTCCATGTTTGAGTGTTAGTAAAAACGGATTTCGAGTTTATAATATTTATGTACTATGAAATATATAAATTATATTTATGAATTTTTGAATTGTAAATCATAATTAATAATTTTACATTGAATGTAGAATTATAAAAAAGATAAATCATAAATATTTTAACAAATAAATACGAACATAAATTTATAATATATTAAAAACCTAAATAAAATTTACTCACAATGGTGTTAACATTTAGTTTAACGAAATATATAGTAACATAAAATAACAAAACTGCTGCTGATATTTTTAATATTTATGCTATATTTATATAAGTTTTTTACACAAATTAGAAAATTAATAAAAAGATAAATCAAAGAAAACACGAAACAAAGAATAATAAATTATACCCAAAACTGCTTATATTTTTAACTTTATGCTATATTTATATAAGTGTTTTACACAAGTATGAAAAACTAAAAAGATTAATCAAATATAATATAAAATAGAGAATGATAAAAACATTAAAGTTTTCAATGATACAGTTGTCAGTTGGAAACCAGAATTCTCAAAAGAAGATTGGGCTTTTAAAAAATTTGTACGGGGCTAAGGATCAGTAAACCAGCAGCAAGACTGGTAAAATTTTGAGTGTTCAAAAAGTTACCCGGGCTAAGGCCCACCCTAGCCCCTTCACAGGTCCGCAAAAGCATGTTATACAAGTAGAGTGTTGTTGTCGGAGTGCAGTTATGCATATGTGTATGTATTTAGTGAACTTACCATTTTGTTCGAAAGAAATCTTCATCTGTCTGTGGATCAGAAGCCACAAGGCAACACAAATGGCACAACACTACTCATCTTTATTTTGTGTTCAACACCTCAATACTCATACTCATGCTGGTGTGTGTATAGTATATTCATGTTTAATGGTTGGAGGCATGCTGTCATCGAAAATCCGGTCCCAGCTTCCGAGAGCTAGTAGGTTGGATATGACTCACCTCAATAAAAATCCGACCACATTTCAGTTGTTTATCTTGGTGTCTCACATGTGTTGGATGTTAATAGCTAATTATGTGGTTTATCTAAATCGATTTTTCTATGGTGTTGCCACGGGCACACAATAGTCACTCTCATGAAAATACTAACTTTTGATTGGTGGATGAGTAATAAATATTAATAGCCCCCTGCATTTACACCAATACAACCAATCAAAATAAGCCTTTTTTCATGAAAGTACGTGCTTATTGTGTGCCTAGGGCACACATCAGAAAGACCGTATCTAAATATATAGTTATGTTATAATTGTTATTCGTAGGAAATAATTCAATAGAGAAGTAAGAATCGTTACCAACCAATTCACTACAAGGAAAACAGCATCAGACAAGCGTTTTTGCCCATTGTCTGATACCAAGAAAAACCGTGGTCTATTGCGATGCCGTCTGATACGCGCCTCAGACAACGGTACCGACCGTTGTGTGAGATGAAGAAACACATCGGTTTATGTTTAACTGCGTGTTGTGTTATATCCAGAAACAACAACGGAATCATTTTACGAGGTGTTGTTATAAACATTTCACAACAACAGTCATATTTTGGATCTGTGTTGTTGTTAGGAGTTTCTACAACAGTTTATGGTTTTACTCACTTGTTAGTAAGAGTATCAGACAAGAATTTTTGTCTGATAACGGCTCATGTTTTATTAGCTTGTACAACGGTCTTAGACAAGTGGCCACTTGTGTAAGGTTCCATATAACAATAATCTGTATATTAGAACAATTGTGTGAAAGCTAATCTACAACGGTTTTAATTTTCAGATGCCCGAGTAATATTGTTTCAGACAATGGTTTATTATTACTATTTACTTATTTGTATATGTCTTAGACAACGATTTTATTTTTAAAATTGTGTTGTTTGTCGGGCTTGGGACAACTGTTTTCTTTTTCTTTTCCTTTTGTATTTAGTTATGTCAGACAATGGTTTTACATAACCTAATTAAACCATGTTGAAGAATATAATAACAAGCCATAAATTAGTAACAAAAGTTTTCATTACCAACTATAGTAACAACATACAATCATTACAAAGTTGTCACAACAGATCTAAAGAAACAATATCTTAAACCAAAGGTGATCACCAAAATGGACATAAGTTAAATGACGGGGAAAACTTGCATACTACATATGGATTAAACATATACTAGAACTAAAACACCATCTAGTGTATGTCCCTACAAGCGTTGCAAAGTCACAGATTGTTTGAATGTGTAGAAACTCATCCGTGTCGGTTCTCTCTGGTGTTAACATCAGAGAGTGGAGTCGATCGTAACAAAACTGTAGCGGTCAATCCCAACATGTGCATTTATAGAGCCAACAAATGTAACTAGTCCTTCCTTCACTACATTTTCAGTTTTCTAGTCACCCTTTAGGATACTGAACTAATCTGCGTAGAACAGACAAGAAATGCTTTGCCCTCCGGATATTCCCAGGTACTGCTTCCATTAAAATATCATCAGGCAATATAGGATTTTCAAGCCAGGTATCGTTGTCTAGACAAAAGTACAAAAATAGAAGGTAAAGATATTGACTATTTTAAAAATAGAAGAAACTTAACAGATTGTGCATGACTATACATACTAGGTAGATTTCCTCGTTGTGCTAAACCCTCAACAAGGCGATTGTATTCAGAACATAATCTACCAGCATAAGTGGCCTTCAACCTTCCTACAATAGTATCATGGCAATATAAGCTAACAGTATCTCACACACACAAAAAAAAAACAAGTAGCAACACAAGAAAAGAAAGTTTCAAGTCTGGTGTCTATTAGTCATTCACTCATTCATTAATAATGTTTGAAATCTTTTCTCCTAAAGACACGCGATAGAAAAAAAAAATCAACTTCAAGTTTATCTTGTTTTAGCACTTAAGTAGAATGTACTCCTATATTGCAAATTAATCTGAATTTATTGTTAACCTCAAATACCTCTGCCTCATGGTAAATTCCATTCAACAAATCACTTAAAACAAGATTGTGTGCACATAGCTATATGCATCACTGTATCCAAGACTAACAACCCTTAATTGACCAAGAACCACCCCGCCCAATTGTACCCAAAGCAAGAGAAAAAAAGGAAAACAGAGGCATAGAAACTACATCTACACACATAAACTAAAATATGATTCAACAACAAATAAGTCTCATCGCCAATAGAATTTGCAATATTTTCATAAAAGCAAATGCGATACCTTGTTCTCACTCATAGCTGCTTTGAATATTTAGAAGAAGAATGGACTCTGCCCTGAAACCAGAAGTAATGCGTTGAAGAGAGTAAACTAAACAGAATTCTTTATAAATTAAAATTTTAGGCTTTAAACCCAACTCAACATTCGTTAAACCAGAAATCAGGAACCAAGCATGAATAACAAGATATCAAATAGGCCGACAGATACAAACAGATCTGATCTTGGTTTTTAATTTGTACAAATAATTAAGTATACATCAATGACAACAACTTAATGTAAATGGAACTATTTTATTAGCCGGAGGGATTGTAATTCTTACTATACTAATAACGTTGGTAATTGAACATCACAATATTAATAAACAAACAAGCACAGCTAAAGCAGGAAAAAAAACTAATTACAAAGCATTTATGGCTGGAAATACGAAGCCAGATTACCAGTGTATGTTTGTAAACGATCAATGTCAAAAGCAGATTTGTCTTCCTGAAGAGTAGCAACCTTTAATCTCGCAGCCAAATTAATGATCATATGTCAAATCCTGTCTATTGTTGAATAAGCAGTGCACAGTCAAAGAAAAATCTTAGAGACTGGATGATAATACGTATATACTCGGACGACATAAAATACATAACACAACTTTCACCCGTGTTAAAATTTATTGATGGTATTTCAACTTTGCTAGTAAAAGTATATCACTGCTGAATAGTTACACCCTGACTAACACACTAGGATAAAGGCAGACCCAGAAAGCACTCACATGGACAGTTCCAATAAAATACTGCAAGTTTGACCCAGATGTCTACTCTTTCATTTTTTTTGATAACATAATCTACAACTTACAAAGCAGACCTGACCCATTACTTTTGTTTGTTAAAATACAAAAACAACTACTAAAAAATGAAATACAAGGATTTTAATTATCCCTAAAAATGAATTCACACAAATTTCTCGAATCAAAACACAAAGCAAGCTCAAAAGTTTTGAACAAAACGCAAACACCGATTAATTAGAACAAACAACCTCCACTAACAACACAATAGGGCATGTATTATGAAACAAAACAATTACAGGGAGAACATGTAGAAAACCAACAACAAATCAATCATTACCATCTCATAAAATCTCACACATAAAATCCAAGATTATAAGTTGAATAGTCTAAAATGCACACAATAAAAAACCAAAAATAACAATAAAACTATACAATGATTAGATGTATATACCTGGTCTTGACATTTGAGAAAACTGAGAAAAGAGGCGGGAGGGAGGGAGGGAGGGAGGGAGAGAGAGAGAGATATTGATTTTCCGATTGAGCAGATCTGGAGTGAAGACAAGTAGAGTGTGCCATCTCTATTTGATGAGAGACAATATGAAAATTAGGGGTATGGGGAGAGGGAGGAGAGAAGGAGAGCGTACCTGTCTATAGAACAAATCATAGTAGCTAGTAATTGGAGGTGCAGCAGCTAATTGGAGATGAAGAAGAGAGATATGAAGAGGGAGGGGGAAACGAAAATTCGAGTTGATGCTAAAGGGGGGAAATGAAAAATTATACGGGCAAATGAAATGGCTTATCTTGAAAATCGAGATACAAAAATTCTATTACAAACAATATAAATATAATATTATAATATATTTTGTAGTTGAATTATGAAAAAAAATGAATTTTTTAAGTATTTATTCATAGTTTATCATATAAAATAATAAAAAAAAATATACAATAATTTAGTGATATAAAATAATATTTAATAATTATCGTGTATGATCTTTTAACAAAAATTTAGTACGATTATTGTGTCTAGTAAACAAAATAATTAATCCTAGTATTTGTTGATGTAGAAATATAAGAAAATTAGAAAAATAATCTTGTAAATTCCTTTAACAATAATCCTATAACTTTTTTAACAATAAAAAGGTAATTTGTTTAATAATATTCTATAATAAATTCTTTTTTGAAGAATTAAAAATTCTCGTATCCTTGATCAATTCTTATTTTTATACTTTTTATCTAAAAAAATATATTTATATTATGCATATATGCAAATGTATATTGTTCATTTGTACTTCGGACGTAAGTATTAGTATGTGTTTTATGTTTACAATTTAGAAAGTACTGGATGGAATCTTTGCTATGTATAAGATTAGCTCTATATTAACTTATAAATATTTTTAAATATTTTTTCGATGATCTAACCGTACGGATGTCGAGAACTAACAATATTAGTCATGTATAAAAAAAATCAAAAATTTTTATGTTTCTAATGTATGTTTTTTTAACAATAATAGTCAAACGTAAATTTTGTCTTGTTGTAAAAAGGTATTTTTTGTCCTGTAGTGTGTAAGACAACGGTTTTTATACGCAGCTATGTTGTATCATTGAAAATGACACAACCGTTACGAAAGATATATCGTTGTAAGATAGTCCATTGTCTAAATTAGGCTCAAACAACGCTTTAGGGAAAATCCGTTGTATATAACTAATGTAGACAACGGTTTATGAGAAGAAAATCGTTGTGTAATAAGTTTCATTTTTATAGGTTAAAAATTCGAATTTACTTGATCAATTCTTGTTTTTGTACTCTTTGTATTATAAAGTATATTTATATTATGCATATATGCAAATATGTATTATTCATTTGTAAAAGCAAGACAATTTTGTACTTCGGACGTAAGTATTATTATGTGTTTTATGTTTACAATTTAGAAAGTATTGGATAGAATCTTTGCTATGTATAAGATTTGCTATATATTAATTTATAAATATTTTTTTCGATGATCTAACCGTACGGATGTCGAGAACTAACAATATTAGTCATGTATAAAAAAAATCAAATTTTTTTTTATGTTCATTTTGTATATTTTTTTAACAATACTAGTCAAACGTAAATTTTGTCTTATTGTAAAAAGGTATTTTTTGTCCTGCAGTGTCTAATAGACAACGGTTTTTATACGCAGCTATGTTGTATCATTAAGAATGACACAACCGTTACGAAAGATATACCGTTGTAAGATAATTCATTGTCTAAATTAGACTCAAACAACGCTTCAGGAAAAATCCGTTGTATAAAAGTAGTGTAGACAATGGTTTATGAGAATAAAATCATTGTGTAATAAGTTTTTAATTTTAAGAGTTAAAGTTTCGCATTTCCTTGATCAATTCTTGTTTTTGTACTCTTTGTATTAAAAAGTATATTTATATTATTCATATATGCAAATAAGTATTGTTCATTTGTACGTAAATTTTGTCTTATTGTAAAAAGGTTTTTTTTGTCCTCTAGTGTCTAACAGACAACGATTTTTATACGCAGCTATGTTGTATCATTGAAAATGACACAACCGTTACGAAAGGTATACCGTTGTAAGATAATTCATTGTCTAAATTAGGCTCAAACAACGCTTCAGGTTAAATCCATTGTATAAAAGTAGTGTAGACAACGGTTTATGGGAAGGAAACTGTTGTATAATAAGTTTTTATTTTTAAGAGTTAAAGTTTCGCATTTCCTTGATCAATTCTTGATCTAATGCAAGAAACACCTATGACTATGAAGAAATTGACTATTTTGTTATAATTTTGGTTAGGACTTTTGAATGTTTGCACTCTCTCATGTACGTTTATTTTTTTAAAAGTCATTCAGTTAGACAATGTTTTATTAGTTAAAGGCTTGTCTATAAGGCCATGATACGATGCTAATAAAAACACTTGTTTGTTAGCTTCCCAGTCACACAACAATATATGGAACCCTTATTTGAACTTCTCATAAACAAGACAACAAATAAAACACTTGTCTCATTACAACAACGGTTTCTCGGAATATTGTCTGAAGTTTCTTCACACATCGGCACTAAAAACAGTTGTCTATCGTGCATCATTACACAATACCACTGTTAAGATACCGTTGTCTGATTAAATTTACTCGACAACAGTTTTTTAACCGTTGTAGGTCGTAGGTGTTAGACAATAGTTTTTCGAGGACGAAAATAAAGTGTTGTGTCTTTGTTTCGGCCAACTCTTTTTTCAGCGTCCGTTGTCTGACCAGTGTTGTCTGATGCTGTTTTTGTTGTAGTGATTCAACAATACAATTTAATGTGGACCTCATTACAAAATATCTACTTTGAATATCTAGGTTTCTGTAAATAAATAAAAATAAAAAATATCTAGGTTACTTGTCTCATCACGAGATTTCTATATACATATGACGTATTCTCTTTTGAATGAGACTAATTACAAAATGTGAGAGTTTTTTTATTATATATATATATAGGGATATGATCAAATAAAAACTTTTTTAAGTTACAAACTTACAAACTTTTTTTTATTCTCCCATCGTGTTAATCCTTAGTTATATAAAGTATCCATGTTGAAAATTCTTCAAAAAACATCACAATTTTTAAAAATAACGCATAAATAAATCGCGTTTTCAACACATTTATAACTGGGGTTCAACATCGGGTGTTGAACACTAATTATCATTGTGTTGAATATATCTAAAAAGATGTTTAAACTATACCTCTTGGGTTTGGGTAGGGTCTAGAAACATAAATATTAGTTATAAAACATGTTTACCTTAGTTCTTACATTTCAAAATTGGTTCACGTACTTCTCCACCACTATTTTAATCGATGTTCAACAAAATATGTTAAAAAAATGTTGAACTCAAGTTATATATGTGTTGAACAAAAAAAGTTTGTAAGTTTGTACCAGAACCCTCCCCTATATATATATAGCGGAGGGTTCTGGTACAAACTTACAAACTTTTTTTGTTCAACACATATATAACTTGAGTTCAACATTTTTTTAACATATTTTGTTGAACATCGATTAAAATAGTGGTGGAGAAGTACGTGAACCAATTTTGAAATGTAAGAACTAAGGTAAACATGTTTTATAACTAATATTTATGTTTCTAGACCCTACCCAAACCCAAGAGGTATAGTTTAAACATCTTTTTAGATATATTCAACACAATGATAATTAGTGTTCAACACCCGATGTTGAACCCCAGTTATAAATGTGTTGAAAACGCGATTTATTTATGCGTTATTTTTAAAAATTGTGATGTTTTTTGAAGAATTTTCAACATGGATACTTTATATAACTAAGGATTAACACGATGGCAGATTAAAAAAAAGTTTGTAAGTTTGTAACTTAAAAAAGTTTTTATTTGATCCTATCCCTATATATATATATATATATATATATATATATATATATATATATATATATATATATATATATATATATATATAGATTCATCTATATATAAATAGAAATATTTAATAGGCATTTAGTATTAATTATTTTCAGGAAATAAGAAATATATTTTTTATATAATTATTTCAAAACATAAATAGAAAATTACTTAAACCATAGATTAATATAACTTACAATTCAAATAATAATCAATATTTTTATCAGTGAGGTGATCCTGGAAGGTATCTAACTAATAACGGAGGGTGAAATTATATAAAATGAAATAGATAGAAAATGAGGTAGTTAAGTTGAATAATTGATGGGAATGAGCATACGTTTGTTCTTGCCTCAACTCACCATTAATATTTTTATCAATGAGGTGGAGCCTAGAAGGTATTCGAAGAATAAAATGAGATAATTAAACTCAATAATTGACTGAGATGAGCGTGCATTTATTCTTGTGCTCGTTCCTTCTCAACTCTCCATTAATATTTTTACAAATGAGATGGAGCGGGGAAAGTATTCACCTGAAAGTAAAATAAGATAATTAAATTCAATAAAATCAACAGAGAGGGGCATGCGTTTATTCTTGTACTCGTTCCTCCTCAAGTCACAAGACTGAAAACTACTGGTATTAGCAAGTCCATTAATCATGTTGTCCTAAAATAGGTGTACAGTACCCGGCCCTACTAATCGAACCCGTACAAGTGTAGCCTGACAACGCACATGACCTCTCATATTCATTTTCTTATTTCTCTCAGCATTTTGCTTTTCTGATTACATCACACCAACACAATTGGATGACATACTTGTTATGACGTAATAAAATTGTGTATGACTTGCCATTTGCGTATTCATATTTCAAATGTATGGGAGATACAAATTTACAGTTACAATCTTCATCTGTCTGTTAGTCTGTGGATCACAAGGCACAAGCAACACAAATGGCCCAGTAACTCTTTGGTTTATCCTTTTACTAATCTACTCATGCCTTCCTTCAGAGTATTGACCCAACTACCCTTTTCTAAATTTTTTAAAATTGCACAGAAGGCTGGTCCTTACAGTACATGCACCATATCCATATGCGTGTTTCTGTTGAAATCTTGTTGCTTGGTCGAGATGTTAATTCATAAATATCCTTGCAAATATATTTGAATGCCTCCCATCAGAAATTAGTATTTCCGCAAATCTTCTTGTTGTGGGAAAAAAATTCCAGAGCTTTACTCATTTGCCGTAGTGTTATAGTGTTTGTAAAAAGCTTTGTTGTCTCCAGCTTACAAGGCTTCTTTTGTTTTATTAGGCGCGTTTAGTTGATTTTATGATTTGTTTTAGTTAATTTTCTAGTTGCTTTTGTGAGTGCCACGCACTCATTTTTCAATATTTACAACCACTTGTAATTTATTATGTAACTAAATGTAATTTTTAACGAATTTTATCAAAGTCGCGTTTGTGATTGCATATATGATTGTTAGTAGTTGCACATACGGTTGCAAATGCAATTTCCATATTTTTACAAAAGAATTTTCAGAAAAAGGTAATTTTCCAATATTTTACAATAGAATAAGATGAGGAGGTGAAATAATTAGTGGAAAGAGCAAATGATTTAATTAAAACGAAAGAGAAGATATATACATTATAAATTTAAGAAAATTATGTGTGAAATCAGATGTGAGATTGACATGTTCTTTGTTTGCGGATTCTTTTGTTTTAAGTATATAGAAAGATCTAATTATGGGGCCGTTTGGGTATTAAATACAACTATCACACAACTGTAATTGGTCCATTCTGTTTCAGATAAAATGTAAGTTCTGTACATTGTGATATCAGAGCCACGCCACAAAGAGGGCGAGCTCGTTACAAAAGAATGTAAGACTGTTGCAGCATTATTTGTACACAATGATTAGTACAACATAAGCTATTTTTATTTACACAGATGCCAAACCTTCCGGAATTATATTGCTTGGATGAGGTGAGAAGAACCTGCGGCAAACATACAAGACAGCAGAATGGACACCGACTGGATTATCCACAAATACAAAATGGCCACCCTGCAGCAATCACAGTAGAAGCTAATAACCTGATAACCTTCGAAGGTGTAAGATTTGACTCCCACAAATGGTTTATGATAGCCCCCTTCCAAGTTGACCGGAATTTTGTGAACTGCTCAGACCGGTGCTCTGTTTCCGATGAAAAACCAGCAGTGCCGACTAGAATTAAATGCTGTATGTGTTTAGGATACTACAAAAATAAATATGATTATCATTTAGGGTATATTCAAACTCATAACCCTACTAAACAAATTCAAACATTAACAAATAAATATAATAACCTTCAGAGCATATTTAGCTGCTACATAGCCTCCAAATGAATGTCCAAGCAAAATGAAGCTGCTAAGGTTCGAGGATTTGCGCCACTCCTCGAGAGACTCAATGAACCATGCCTCAGTTTCTGCATGTCAAATTATATCGCACTAGAGTAAGCAACAAAAATTAGGGCGCCATAATACAGTGTGCCGAGTTGAGCATCTGATAAACAATCTTGTGATCAAGCTTTTTTTGAATCAAGCCAAGCTGATCTTACCTAAACAAACAAATTTTCTTATTCAAATCTGATAAAATTCTTAAGCAAGCCAAGCTGATCTTACCTAAACAAACAGATTTTCTTAATTAAATTTGATAAAATTCTTAGGCATGCCAACTTGATCTCCATATGTATTACAATTTAAGGATCAGGTCTAAGAAGTAAGTCCAAATCTGTTGAACATGATCTGAGCTTTACCATCACACAGATTGAAGTTTAAAGAAAACAGTTTTAGTAACACTAATTTTTTAAAAAGTTCAGGAGAAGATACAATTTCCATGATACATTAATCACAAAAAGTAGTGGATGAAGATAATACCAACCTTCAGTACTTTTGCAAGTGAAGTCAGGCCTGCTTGATCCACCCCAACTGCATAGAAATGAAATAATTAGCCAGAAAGAACTTCTGCACAAAGAAACATTCTTAAAATATAAGTTTGAGATGTCACAACAAAAGAATTGCAGCTTATATCAGAAATTCACTCTAAGAGAAACATAGTTTTTATGAAGGAAACTACAGGAAGGAGCTGCAGTTTACATAAATATAACATCTTCATATATTGTGCCACATACTTTCAAGATCTGAAGTGGGTTCAATTATAGAAGTAAAAGTTCAAGATCCAACTGAATAGAAAAAGTTACGCATATTAAGCTGAAACATGAAGACTACCAATTTGTTTACATTGTATATTATGTATGCTTTAAGAATTGAAATCATGTCATGGTAAAGCTAGGTGTCCAAATATGACACAATGATGTAAATTTTGAAATAAGTTCCTAGAAACAATGACTAATGCGTACAAATTACAACACAGAATGAGAAAGTTTACTGTTTAATTATGTATTTATGTGTAATGACATATGACAGTGGATAATGAATGAAGCGAACTTGATCCTTACCCGAGCTGATCGATAGCAATGACTTTAAAATACTTGGAAAGGAATTCAAAGTTGCGGAAGAAGAAACCCTGAGAGGCACCATATCCGTGAACCATAACAAGAATGGGAGCGTCCTCTTTGCTTTCAAAAGTGACCGTGTTGATGAATCTTGGTTCATTGCTCACAGAGTGAAACCACTTGACCTTAGATCCTTGGGGTCCACAGCCAATGCTAACCTTTTCCTGTGTATAAGGAGTCCTGGTGTTGAAGCCCATCAACAAGCAAGACATCAAGATCAGAATTGAACAATCAAAGTTCATATAATAATCAATTGTTTCCAAATTAATTTTATCTGCCAACACAGAGACCCCCAACATATGATATGTATATTACAACAGAAAGAAAACCCAATGTAGCACAGTAGGAAACCTTTTTCAAATATTAGTATTTGGAACCAACCAAATTGGTAAAAGCTAATATTATGTGATCAACAATTCTGCAATGCAGAGGGACAAAGAACCAAAATCTAATAAACAAAAAGAGAACGTACTTAACGAGAGAAAGAAGGCGCTTCTCCGCGGCAATAATATGATCAGTAGAAGTAGGAATCCAGCGGAGCACAGTCCCCCAACGTTTTTTAGCTTTAGTTTTGGCTTTGCTTCTCGGTGTCTCCACCTCAGGCACCGAAATCTCGGATGAGCTCTCTGTAAATATGAATTGTTAATGAAAATAAGAAAAATCTGGGACGTTCGTAACGAGGCGTCCATATTGAAAATCATGTCTTTCTTGTTCTCCTTGTCTGCTTTCCATTTTCTTGTACGCCACGCGTTCTTATTATGCATTCCCTTTCTCCTATAGCATATATATTCGGTATATTTCGGGTTAAATGTGCTATTTATTAAATTATGAAATCACTGTGAATAAGTTGTTATATATTAAATTTGTAGCACCAATTCTTGTTAGGGTTGATTATCAAGTTGATCACTCAAGTGAGTTTAATGTATCAAGTAGGTCATTTAACTCAAAATGGTATCAATATGGTCACTAAAGTCACCATAAATATCAAACAAATAACTTGAAATATGAACTCAAGCAATAAAAATATTATTTATAAAGGTTTACACATTATTTTTAAATGTTGCCACAACCAACTATAAAATTATGATTTCTAGTATTTAAAATAATATATTTATATTTTATCAAGTTTATTTATCATTTATATTTTATTATATAATTATTTTCTTTGTTTTAATTAAAAATAAATAATAAATAAACTTGATAAAATCTAAATATATTTTCATAAATATTAGAAGTTATAACCTTTTACTTGGTTTTGATAACATTCAAAAATAATGTGTAAAATTTTATAAATAATATATTTAGTGCTTGAATTCATACTTAAAGGTACTTATTTGATATTTATGCCACTTCAGTGACCATTTCGATACCTGTTAGGTTCAATCAGACGTAGAAGGGGGGGGGGGGTTGAATACGTCTATACCAAATTCTTCGAATTAATTGAATTGCGGAATATTACTGTTTAAGTCCAGTTAAATCAATCGTAAATGAACAACTCCAGCAAGTCGGGGAATATTCTTATATTAAAAATAATCCTCGGATGCTACAAACTCCAACACGAATGTCGGCTGCAGAGACTACAAACACTCTAATACAAACTCTCGACTAAAACGATATTCTAACTTGCTCTCGAGAATGTGTATATTGTGTGCACTTTACAAAGTGTGTAGTTGTTCTCAAATGAAAACACAAAGCTCTATTTATAGACTTTGGGGGACAAACTCAGCTTGTGCTTGCTCTTGGCGCAAGGAAGCTTTCAACCAATTAGAGCAAAGCTTCCTCGTTCCTTGTATTGGCTTCCTTGCTCCAATCTAACTTGCTCCTCCTTTAACTTGCGCCAAAACAATTCAAAAGAATTGTTTAAATAAATTAAATGGCGCAAGGAGGAAATCAGTAAAGGAAATTCCTTCCTCGTTCCATTAAAACAATTCAAAAGAATTGTTTAATAAACTGGCGCAACCAAACCAGTGTCTTCCTTGTTCCAATTGGCGCAAGGAAGATAATTCCTTCCTTGTTCCAATTGGCGCAAGGAAGAATTGGTTGGTTAAAAGTTGGCGCAAGGAGGGAATTAAATAGTAGTTTCTTCCTTGTTCCATTCTTGGCGCAAGGAGGAATTATATTTAAATTTCTCCCTTGCTCCATTTCTTCCTTGTTCCAAAACAGAACAGGCTAGCACACTTATACATATATATATATGTTTCACATATATACATACAAGTATTTACTAGTCAACTTGGAGGATGCTTTGCCTTGACTTGATTAAGTTATCCTTGACTGAATCTTTCGAATCCAATTCACACGTACTGACGTCCTGTGCACTGGTCTGGTTCACGAACGACTAATACAGAATTAATTCTCCGTCTTCCTTTCTTGACAACATACTTAATCAGTCTCACTAGACTTGAGTATTGCTTCAGTGAATCTGATTACGAATAATCAGAGAGGATGTACTTGAATCTCTCAGAACTGAGAATCTTGATCTTTGGACAACCTTGACATCAGAAACCACTTAGACTTTATTCTTCACCGAGGCTTGAACATTTTAAATGAACTTCTATCAGTGATTTGCTGTACGTCTCAGATATCTTGATTGCCTTCAACTTCTTGAATCGTATCTTCAACTCTGTAGATTCCTGTACGATACTTAGTTATTGTTTCCTGTTCTTAATCTACTGTTGAGTTATCGACATTACATTACATATTACATTATGCTTTACAATCTCGCCCTATTTGTTTGTTAGAGTTCGACAAGCAAATCCTTTAGGAGGATAACTCAACTGATACAGAAAAAGCACTTATACTTAAACAGGAAATAATACTAACTACAATCTGGATTATATATTACAATTTCCAGAAATCAAAAATAAATACAAGTGGCCAATTGCTCCTCTAGACTGAGCTAATCTCTTCTTGCTTTCTTGGCTGTTGCATTTAGTAGGGCTTCTTCTGCTTTCTTCTTCGCTGCTTTCTCAGCTTTCAATTGATCTAACTTCGTCTCAATTTCTTTGATCCTGGATGTGATGATGTTATAAGCTCCAACCTCTAAAGCATTTACTGGAGGAATCGTTTCAAATCTTCTTTGCATTTTCTCCAGAGAGGTTAGGTGCCTCATTTTCTTAAGCCTTTTGAATGGAATATTCAAATTCATTCCTTCCACTTTCATCATTAGTCTTGAAGGATGAGCACGAACTCTTTCGGTGTCTTGAGCAGTCTCAGTACATTTCTTTACTCTCAGTATTTCAAGTAGAGGAATGAGTACAGCTTTATCCTCTTTGATCACTGAGTACTTGACTTGTCGAATTGCACGAGAGATACACTTAGAGGTGCAATCACCAATTTCTTCAAGAGTTAGCTTTTCAGGCTCAGATTTCTTGAACTTTCTGAAAGTGATGGAAGTTGGATTGTATGACACAGAAGCTGGTTTCACAACATCAGGGGTTTCAGGATCAAGAGGAGGCAGTGGATATGGTTGTTCACGTTCAACAGATTCAAGACTCTTGTTCTTCAGAGCCGCATAGTTCAGACGATAAGCATATAGAAGTTCTGCAGTAAGTCTTCCCTTTTTGGTATTCGAACACTTTCTTCTGATTTCTCCTTCCAGATAACTCAGATTAGAGTGCATTTTGTAATCTAGCCAAAAAGCTTTGTAAAACTTGGAGTATATAACCAAGTTAGTAGCATCAGTTGAACTTGTTCAAATTACTTGAGAGAAAAATCTGAGAGTTAGAACTTGTTTGAGTGATGAACCAGCAGCTGTGCGAATTGTAAACAATCCACAGATTCTTCGATATAAAATCTCACGGGTGGATCATTCAATCCACCCGTATTTTTAATACTTGGTGTTTTTCTGTTTACTGTGTTCTTAGTATATTATTCTTGAATCTTTTAAATTTGTAAAAGATTGTATTCAACCCCCCCCTTCTACAATTTTTCTCTTAGTTGGTGTAAAATAACAATTGGTATCAGAGCCAGGTTCCCAACAAACAGGGAAAAAGATCAACACTGCTAGAGAAAGATGGGAAAGAAGGATGCTGGAGTGAAAATTCCTGTTCTTGACAAAGACAACTATTTTCACTGGAAAGTGAGAATGCATCTGCATCTGTTGTCTATTGATGAAAGCTATGTGAACTGCATTGAAAAAGGACCTCATGTCCCCATGAAGGTCTGCACAAGTATGGGAGCTGATGGTGAAGACATGGTAGGTAAGATGATTCCAAAACCTATCCATGAATATTCTCAAGAAGATACTGAAGAAGTGCACAAGGACAAGAAAACCATGAACCTTCTGTTCAATGGTTTGGATCAAGAAATGATTGATAGTGTTATTAGCTGCACAAGTGCCAAAGAAGTTTGGGACACCATCAGGACCATCTGTGAAGGGAATGAGCAAGTGAGAGAGAACAAAATGCAGCTTCTGATTCAACAATATGAGTCATTTCATTTCAAGGCTGGTGAAAGTTTGAGTGATACATTTAACAGATTTCAAAAACTGTTAAATGGTCTAAAGCTCTTTGGAAGAGTATATCAAGTTAAGGATTCAAACTTGAAATTCTTAAGAGCTCTTCCCAAAGAATGGATACCCATGACAGTCTCTCTCAGAAATACACAAGAATTTAAAGACTACACTCTAGAGAGACTGTATGGAACCTTAAAAACTTATGAGCTTGAAATGGAACAAGATGAAGAGATTGAGAAAAGCCAAAAGAAAGGGCATTCATCTGTGGCTCTAGTTGCATCTCTAGAGGATACTGTCAAGGACAAGGGAAAGTCTCAAGTTGAAGAAACTGAGAAGTTGGTCAAAGAGGAGAGCTCAGAGTCAAGCAAAGGAAGAAGAAAAGAGAAAGAAGTAGCTGATTCTGGTGAAGAAAGTGATGGAATTGATGAGCATCTAGCCTTCATGTCAAGAAGATTCTCCAAACTGAAATTCAAAAAGAATTTTAATTCTGCAAAATCTTTTAAAGGCAATCCCAAGTCTGATAGAAGCATGGTAGACAGATCAAAATTCAAGTGCTTCAACTGTGGGAATGCAGGTCACTTTGCAAATGAGTGCAGAAAGCCTAAAGTTGAGAAGAAGTCAAGTGAAAACATTGACTACAAAAAGAAATATTATGAACTTCTCAAACAAAAGGAAAGAGCATTCATCACAAAGGATGATTGGGCAGCTGGAGATGATTCTGATGAAGAGGAGGAGTTTGTCAATCTAGCTCTAATGGCCAACTCCACAGATCAAGAAGAAAACACTGGAAGCAGTAGTCAGGTATTCACTACAAATCTAGTTGAGTTAACTAAAGATGAATGCAATGCTACCATTAATGAAATGTCTACAGAATTGTATCATTTGCATGTTTCTTTAAAATCTCTTACTAAGGAAAATAGTAGAATTAAGGAAGCTAACACCTTTCTTAGTGATAGAAACAGTGTCTTAGAAGCTCAATTTATTGAGTTTGAGAAGCTGAAAATTGAGTGTCAGACAGCCAAGGATGATCTCTTGGTTGTTCTGAAAAGAGAAGAGATCATAAGAAAGCAGCTTGATAAGGAACAAGAGATTATTGCCAAATGGAAATCTGGTAGGGATGTTTCCACCAATATCATTAACATGCAAGGTAGAGAGACCTTTGTAGAGAATGAATGGAAGAGGAATAAGAAAGTGCTTGAGATATTTGAGAACAGTTCAGGTGATGAGAATACTGATGATGATCATCAGTTGAAAAACAAAGTCTCAACTGATGAGAGTCATCAGTTGAACAAAAACTCATCAGTTGACAAGAGTGTTCTCAAGAAGCTTAACAAGAAATATGGTCCTGTTAAAAAGAATTTTGTTAAAGGTGAGAATAGTTCTTCTGAGACCAGTGATAGTGTTCATAACACTCTTAATTCCAGTAACAAGAACAAGAAGAAGTTGGATACCAGTGAGCATAAATCTGAGGAGACTAAAAAGAAGAAAGGAAATAGAAATGGCAAAATAGGAGTTAACAAGCACACCAATTACACTCCCAATGCTAGTGCTCTTAGGAAAACCTGCAATAAGTGTGGTAGTGTAAATCATTTATCTGCTAACTGTAAAACTGTGATTGCTCCTAATTTATCTTTGCCTATTCCTATGACATCTGTTCCTCACATGAATTTATCTGCTATGAATATGATGCCTGGTTTATTGCCTCACAATCCTTATTCTCAGCCTAACATGCCATATATGTTCAATCCCTATTTTAATGCCTTTAACATGCCTCAATTTCATTCAAATTTGCATGGAATGAACAATGTATGCATGCCTCAAAGGCCTGTGTTTGAAAACAGAGTTGATATTCCAATTTCTCAACCAAAACCAAAGATTGAATCAATTCAATCCAAGGTAAAGGTTGAGAAAGTGGAAAAGATTGCTAAGACTAACAAATCTGGACCCAAAGCAATTTGGGTACCAAAATCAACTTGATCTGTTTGTAAAATGTGTGCAGGGAAACCACAAGAAGAATTTGTGGTACTTGGATAGTGGATGCTCCAGGCACATGACTGGTGATTCCTCCCTGCTCACAAAGTTTGTGGAGAAAGCTGGCCCTAGCATCACCTTTGGAGATGACAGCAAAGGATATACTATGGGATATGGCTTGATTGCAAAAGAGAATGTCATCATTGATGAAGTTGCATTGGTGTCTGGTCTTAAGCACAACTTGCTTAGCATCAGTCAGCTCTGTGACAAAGGTTACAAAGTTAATTTCACTCCTGCAGCCTGTGTTGTCACCAAGGGAGATGACAACAATGTGGTTCTGATTGGTCAAAGGAAAGGAAATGTGTATGTAGCTGACTTCAATTCTGTAAAGACTGAATCTATCACTTGCCTTCTCAGCAAAGCAAGCTCAGATGACAGTTGGCTATGGCATAAGAGATTGTCTCATCTAAATTTCAAAACCTTGAATGAGTTAGTAAAGAAGGACTTGGTAAGAGGTTTACCCAAGCTGGAATTCTCTAAAGATGGATTATGTGGAGCCTGTCAGCTAGGATAGCAAAAGAGAAGCTCCTTCAAAAGCAAATCTCTTTCATCAATTGTGAAGCCCCTTCAGCTTTTGCATATGGATTTATTTGGACCAGTCAACATAATGTCCATTTCAAAGAAGAAATATTGCTTAGTGATTGTTGATGATTTTTCAAAATTTACTTGGACTTTCTTCCTGCATTCTAAGGATGAAGCTGGGAAAATCATCATCAATCATATCAAGGCATTAAACAACAATCCAGATGTCAAAGTTGGAAGGATAAGAAGTGACAATGGAACAGAATTCAAGAACTCTGTGATGAAAGAATTTTGTGAAGAAGAGGGAATTATTCATGAGTTCTCTGCACCAAGAACTCCACAACAAAATGGTGTTGTTGAAAGGAAGAATAGAACTCTTATTGAAGCTGCAAGAACCATGATTAATGAAGCTCAACTTCCAACCTATTTTTGGGCTGAAGCTGTGAACACTGCTTGCTTCACTCAAAACATTTCACTAATTACCAAACCTCATAATCTAACTCCCTTCCAACTCTTCAAAGGAAAGAAGCCAACAATTAGCTTTCTTCATGTATTTGGATGCAAGTGTTATGTTCTAAGAAATCAAGGTGAAAATCTTGGAAAATTTGAGGCCAAGGCAGATGAAGCTATTTTTGTTGGATACTCTGATGGAAAATCATTTAGAGTATATAATCTGAGAACCAACATTGTTATGGAATCAATCCATGTAGTTTTTGATGATAAGAAGATTCAAGGATTCTCAGATGAAGGATTTCATGATAATCTCAGATTTGAAAATGAAGGTGAAGGTGATCTGTATGATAGTGATGATGATGATGATGTTATTCAAAATGTTGGACTTAATCCTGGAATTAATATTCCAACTGATGACTCTCTGGTGCAAGAAACAACTGCAATTGGAAATTCAACTGAAGCATCAGTTGAAACTACATTGGAGGGATCAGTTGAAACACCTCAAGGACCATCAGTTGAAAGAATGTCTCAAAGTTTCAATCAGTCTAGAAATAATGAGATGTCAAATTTAGGGGGAGCTTTCCAACATGGAAACCTGAACTTCAATAATGAAGCCACATCATCAAGACAATCACTTCCACCACAAAGAAAGTGGACAAGGGATCACCCTTTTGAACTAATTATTGGAGATGCAAATGCATCTGTGCAAACAAGAAGAGCAACTCAAGATGAGTGCTTATACAGTGCATTCCTTTCACAGGATGAACCTAAAGTCATAGAAGATGCTCTCAAAGATGCTGATTGGGTTCTTGCTATGCAAGAAGAATTAAATCAATTTGAGAGAAACAATGTATGGAAGCTGGTACCCAAACCTAAAAACAGAACAATTGTAGGAACAAGGTGGGTATTCAGAAACAAGGTGGATGAGAATGGAGTTGTCACCAGAAACAAGGCAAGGCTTGTTGCTAAAGGATACTCTCAATCTGAAGGAATTGATTTTAATGAGACCTTTGCACCAGTTGCAAGACTAGAAGCAATAAGAATCTTCCTGGCCTATGCTGCTCATGCAAACTTTAAAGTTTATCAAATGGATGTCAAGAGTGCTTTTCTAAATGGTGAACTGGAAGAGGAGGTATATGTCAGTCAGCCTCCTGGTTTCGAAGATCCAGAATTTCCAGAGTATGTTTACTTCTTATTAAAAGCACTCTATGGACTAAAGCAAGCACCAAGGGCATGGTATGACACTCTGTCTCAATTCTTGTTAGATAATCATTTTTCCAGAGGAACTGTGGATAAAACACTATTTTACAGAAATGTAAATGGTGCCTTTATTCTGGTTCAAATTTATGTAGATGATATAATTTTTGGTTCTACAGATGAGAAACTTTGCAAGAAGTTTGCTAATCTTATGAAAAGTCAGTATGAAATGAGCATGATGGGAGAGCTCACCTACTTTCTTGGTTTACAAGTTAAACAAGTAAAGGAAGGTATATTCATAAATCAAACTAAGTACATTTATGATCTACTTAAAAAGTTTGATTTATTGGATTGCAAAGAAGCTAAGACTCCCATGCCAACAGCCACCAAATTAGAGTTAAGTCCTAATGAGAAATCTGTGGACATCTCTAATTATAGAGGCATGGTTGGTTCTCTTTTATATTTGACAGCTAGTAGACCAGATATTATGTTTTCTACATGCCTCTGTGCTAGATTTCAATCTGATCCTAAAGAATCACATCTTATTGCTATAAAAAGAATATTCAGATATCTTAAGGGAACACCAAATCTTGGTATTTGGTACCCTAAAGACTCTGGATTTGATCTAATTGGATATTCAGATGCTGATTTTGCAGGATGCAAAATTGATAGAAAAAGTACAACAGGCACCTGTCAATTTCTTGGTGACAGATTGATTTCTTGGTTTAGCAAAAAGCAAAATTCTGTATCAACCTCTACAGCTGAGGCTGAGTACATTGCAGCTGGAAGCTGTTGTGCACAATTATTGTGGATGAGAAATCAATTACTTGATTATGGATTAAATCTCTCAAAAATCCCAATATTTTGTGACAACACCAGTGCTATTGCTATAACTGAAAATCCAGTACAACACTCAAGAACCAAGCACATTGACATCAAATACCACTTCATAAGAGAACATGTGATGGCTGGTACTGTTGAAATGCATTTTGTTCCAAGTGAAGAACAGATTGCAGATATTTTCACAAAGCCTCTTGATGAATCCACATTCACAAGGTTGGTAAGTAAATTAGGTATGTTAAATTTCTCCTAATTTAGAGTGAATTTTTCTGTAATTTGGCAGCCAGAATTTGATTAATTTTGATTTATCAAAATTGAATTAGTTATAATTCTGGATAAAGTCTATAATATTTCAACTGATGAACTAGTGAAATTGTTTCAACTGATGTCTGAAACAATATCCTCTTGCGTTGTTTTTCATTCAACTGATGACACCAGTTGAAGACGCTTTCAACTGATCTTCATCAGTTGAATAGGAAGTTTAAAGAGGCGCTTATTTCATCCGTTGAAAGTATTATCAGATCTGAGCCGTTGAAATTTCTTTTGTCTCTCTCCTACTTTATACACACGATCGTGTGTGTAATTTTTGTAGAGTTCAATAAGAGTAATTTCTTCTCAACGGTAATTTCTCAGCCAATCACAGCAATTTCCTGAGAAAGTATTTAAGTGTTTTAATTTATTTTCATTTCCTTTCATCTCACTCTTTCGAATTCTTAAAGCTCTTTTCTCTCTCTGTGCAAAAGCAAACTCTAATTTTTCCTCAAGCTTTCTCTGTAACTACAATGGCACCAATGAAGAAGTATACTGCACCAAGTGGGTTCATTTATGAGAAGAACAACTTCGCATCATTTGTGGATACCAAAGCAGTAGAGGAGAAGGAGTATCACAGGATGATGGAGTTCATCAAGTCAAGCCAGCTCTCTTATGCTATGCTTGAAGCTCCTACCATCTACCATGAGATAGTGGAGGAGATGTGGACCTCTGCAGAGTTTAATAGTGAGCATGAAACTCTAACCTTCTCTGTCAATAATGAAATTCATTCTGTCAATGCTGATGTTATGAAAGCATGCTTTAAGATTCCTGAAGATACTGTTTTATCTTTGCCTAGTGATAATCAGTTGGTTAATTTACTTTATGCCATGAATTATGTTTTGCCAACTGATGCCCTAGGTAAAATAGAAAGAAGGGGTCTTAGGAGAGAATGGAGTTATTTATGTGATGCTTTTATTAAGGCATTTTCTGGTAAAATTAGTAATTTCAATGCACTTACTTCCCAGATTTTACAAATGCTTTACATGTACCTGACTAATGAATATTTCAACTTTGGTGGTTTGATGATCCAAGAAATTGGGGAGAAACTAGGTGATAAAACTGGTAGACCTAGGAATATTTATTATGTCAGATTTCTCATGATGCTAGCTAATCATCTCAGCAAAAAGCTAGTTATTACTAACAAGGAAGCCAAGCTTCCCAGTTTTGTGCAGGAAAAGAGAGTCTTTAAAGACCTCTTTAGGATGAATTTATACCCCTCCTTGGAGGTGGTGTACCTGCCAATAATGGAGGCTGGAAAAGAAAAGGAGGTACATGGCTTTCCTACTACTCTCTCTCAACCCTCAACTTCTTTGCTTTCTGCCATCAGGGCTGTTGAAGAGGCCCATCAACAGTCCACACAAGTGGCAAAACCTTCTAAAACCAAGTCTTCTAAACCAACCTCAGATGCCTCCCAAAAGGCATCTGTTGTAAAATCCAAGAAACACAAACCTGAGGGGAGTGTGATTGGAGGATGTGAGGGGGAGGGAAAGGGTGAACATAAAAGAAGCCCTAAGAATAAGGATGGAGAGATGTGTGTTGACCAGCCTGGCCACTCTGCAGTTTCCCAAAAGACTGTAGATGTTAATATGGAATTAAACTCATCCCTAGCAGCATCCTCCCAAAAGGATGTTGCTATTGAAAATAGTCCTCAACCAGGGACACAGTTAAAAAGGGGGAGGGACACCACTTCTTCACCAATAAAAGCTTATGGGAGAAAGAAGATGAGAAGTGACAAAGTTAAGCACTCTGCACACACACAGGCATCCATTCTGGATTTTATGCCTTTAACTTCTCAAAGTCAGATTGATGTGACTCCAATAAATGTGGAGTCACAGCCCCCTTCTTCATCTCAACAAATCACCCATATTTATGATCTTACCATCTCTACTACTCAAACACAATCCCCAACCTCTTCTGTGGATGTGGAATTAATTCACACCACACTTGTAAATTCTCCATCTTTGGATTTCATGGAGAAGCCCCCATCTGAGATTGATCATCATCATTTTGATGATTTGTTGGATCTTTCTCTTCCACTTGCTTCTTCTGTGACAGTGTGTTCTGTGGATTTTCCTTTAAAATCAATCACCACAGACTCAACTATCACAGCTTCTAAACCTATTTCTTCATTTTCTTCAACTGATCTCCCTCATCAGTTGAACAGTGTTTGTCCTTCAACTGATCTGCTTAACAGCTCTCATCAGTTGAATGCATCCTCTACTCATGTTTCAACTGATGTCCCTCATCAGTTGACAACTGCTGCTACTTCAATTAATTTACCTTTTTCTACAGCAGTTGATCACATGGTAGCACAAACACTTCTAGGATTGAGTGGAGTGAGCTATGGAGTGGAGAGGCAGCCTAGTGAGCTGGCAAAAGGAGAGAGTGTGGAGAGTCTGGCATTTTCTTCTAGCCAGGAAAAAGGAGAGGATAAGAGTGACCCTTTAGTAAGGGTAAGTGAGGGAGAGGTAAGTGGTGTGGTGAGCCAAGGGGAGCCCTTGATGCAAGAAAAGAGAGAAATTGAGAGAAATGCAGGTGTCAATGAAGGGTTTAGTGAACAAGAGTTTCAAGCTGAATACAGATCCATATTGGATAGTGTTTCACTAGACCCTGAGACTTTTACTCATGGGATGTCCTCCATTCAAGAATTTGCCAGATTGGACAATCAAGCAGCTGAGAGGCACCTCAATCTGATTCACACTACATCTTCTATGCTTAGAGCAAAGGAGGCATTTACAGCTCTGCCTGCCAATGCTGGAGATGATTTTCATTATGATGATAGTGATGAAGACCTCAATGATGCTCTTGAGGAATCCCTTGTTGAACAACCTTCAACTTCTCTTCCTTCATGGCTCTCCATGCAGTCTGCCAATGCAACTGTTGTTAGCATGGAGCTGGAAAGGCAAGCCTCCACCATTCTTCAATCACAATCTGGAAGCTCATCCTCCTCTCCAGCCATCTCTGCCACCATTGCCAGTCAAGCTCTGGACAATCTCAAGCTTCACAAATATCAATCTCTCCATTTTCAGCATGAGATAGAGCATCTCAATTCTCTCATTGCCTCTGTTAAGACTGATCTGACCAAACAAATTGATGAAAAGCTTCCAGCTCATGTCAAATCAGCTCTTTCTGAATCTGAGCAAAAACAACTCCAATTGGAAAAGCAAGTGGAAGCTCTGGAAGGAAATGTCTATATCTTAAACTCTAGAATGGATGAGATGTTGCAGCATCAAAGAATTCAGACTGGACTTCTTCAACATCTTCTTCTTGCCTCTGGTGTTTCACTTCCCAGTCCATCCCCTACACTTGCTGCTAACAAAAAGGGGGAGAAAGAATTACCAACTCCTGCAGAATTGATCAGTCAAATTCCTCCTCCTTTCCACACTGAAAGAGAAAAGCAAAAGATTGCAAGGATGAAAGAATTGGACTCTATTGCAAAGAGAGTGGCTCAACTGGGCAAGAAATCTTCTACATCTCCTACAGCCACCACAGCTCAAATCTCTTTTCCAACCACAACCACAATTCTCAGGGTGATTACACCTGAGATTGTTATTCCTTCCAAGACAGAAAAGGGTGAGCCATCATTCTTGAATGAGTTCAAGCCCATTCTGTTTCCAAACAATTGTGGTTACTCCAAGCCTGGAAAAGACTCAAGCTCAATCTACTTTCCACTAGCCAGGCCTGACAAAAATGAATACAAGCTTTTGGGCCAAGAAATCAAAAGTTACAAAGACTGTGCAGATGTGGCCTTAAAAGCTCATTTTGCCATCATCTACAGAGAAGGCCAGAAGCTGTTTATTGGAACTGGCCATCCTCACTACTCATTTGCAAAAGCTGAAGAGGTGGCCAGAGAATGTGAAAAAGAGGAGTTTGAATCTCAACTCTCTTTGAATCAAATAGAGGTTGATGAAAGGTATGCTATTGAGCTGGAAGAGGAGTTGGCAGCTGAGCTTTTAAATGAGAAAAGATTGCCTCTTGAATCTTCTCCAAAGAAAAAGAGAGTCAAATATAAAACTAAGATGCCTGAGGCAGCCAAGAGAAGAGAAGAAGTGCCAGAAAAGCCTATCTCAAAGCCTTCCTATCCAATCAAGGACACCACAGTGGTACATCCAGATGTCAACTTCCATGATGAGCCAATAATGCCAAAGGAGGAGCCAATTGACTTGGAAGATATCCCAATTCCAGCTTTTCTTGTTCAAGAGTCTTCCAAGCCAAAGAAGAAAGTCAAGTCTGTGGCTAAGAGGATGGCTAACCCTCCTAAACCTCCGAAAGAACCTGAAAATCCTGATGACTATCTCATTATTGCTAACATTGAAGAAATTTCTGAGTTGGAGCTGGAGCTGGATGATCTTCAAGAAGTAAGAGGAATAGAAGCAACTTCAAAATTACCTGAAAGATTGGTATTCTCTTACAAAAACAAGGGTGATGTCATCTGGCCTCTTCACAGAGTTCTGAATTCTGAGGGATTCAGTTCTCTAACAAAAATATATGGATCTATGAAGAGGACTGGAGGATTTACACCACCTGCAAAGCAAATGGTACTAAAGAGAATCCTTGAGATCAGGAAGGAATGGAACTCAGATGCTAGTCTACAAAGAAGGCTGAAAATTCCCTACACTGGAAAGAAAATTCATCATGAACCTACTCCAGTCATGGAATTTAGGGACAATCAAGGTGTTAGGAGATTTTTCAGACCTAAAGATCAACTCAAGGTTGCTAGCTTGAATACTCTGAAGACTCTCCAATCCAAGCTCAACAGACAAGACAGTGATGAAGAATGGTTCTACAGGATCTTTCAGAAACAGATTAATATTCTTGAAGAAAAACTTAAGTCCAGAAGAAGAAGATCTTCTAGGAACAAGTAACTGCTCAGTCTAGAGGAGCATAATTATCTGTAAACTTTTCTAACTCTTGTATTTAAATTCTGCATTTTATTTTATTAATGTTTTGTTATCATCAAGTGTAGAATTTATGTCTGCATCTTCTCCAGTCATAAATTGGGGGAGATTGTTAGGAATCAATAATTTTTGATGATAACATAAACATTTTGCAACATGTCTTACTTAGAATCTTTATCAAATTTCAGTTGTAATTGTTACATTTCTTGTCTTTGGGAATTATCAACGGATGGGTAGAATAGGATGGCTAATTGTAAATATCCAATGCCATGTAATTTTATCTAAGTGAAGGATATTCAACTGATGAGATGTAACTATTCAACTGATGAAGACTGGATGATGTTTCAAGTGATGAAAATCAAGCATTCAACTGAAGACAAAGTGTTCAACGGATGATGCTGAGGAATTCAACTGATGAGACTGGAACAGCATTCAACTGATGGAGTTTGTAATTCATTCAACTGATGAGCCGGGCATTCAACTGATAAAGTAAAGAGCAGTTGAAAGCAACCAGAACTTTCAACTGATGAAGCAAAGAGCAGTTGAAAGTGACTAGAGCTTAAGTCTGACAAATCACATGGATCGAATTACACTAAAATAGACATGGAAGCCTAATTAGGAAAATAAAGAAGAAGCAGAAACATACTTATCTCATGCAGTGCAATCTGGATCAAATTAAGGTGATGGTCAAAGATGAAGACATCTCAGAAAGCATGCATAAGACAAAGTTGTGCAGCATTGTTTTTAGATTAGAGTGCATTTTGTAATCTAGCCAAAAAGCTTTGTAAAACTTGGAGTATATAACCAAGTTAGTAGCATCAGTTGAACTTGTTCAAATTACTTGAGAGAAAAATCTGAGAGTTAGAACTTGTTTGAGTGATGAACCAGCAGCTGTGCGAATTGTAAACAATCCACAGATTCTTCGATATAAAATCTCACGGGTGGATCATTCAATCCACCCGTATTTTTAATACTTGGTGTTTTTCTGTTTACTGTGTTCTTAGTATATTATTCTTGAATCTTTTAAATTTGTAAAAGATTGTATTCAACCCCCCCCTTCTACAATCTTTCTCTTAGTTGGTGTAAAATAACAATTAGCATATCGTATCTGTTTTCCCTGACTTCTTCAGATCCCTCCATCAATGCCTCTATAGTGTCCCACATCTGCTTTGAAGTTTTCAGACTTAGTATCAGATGTGTCATAGTCTTGGTCATTGATTCAACAATTATGAGTTGCAGATTATGGTCATGTGCAATATACTCCTTATCAGTCTCAGTGTATTCGCTTTTCTCTTTGGGAACAGACTTCTGTGGAATACGAACACCATTTTCAACAGATTCAGGAATAATCTTCATAGGCAAAAATGGACCATTTTCCAGAATCCCAATGTACATGGGATTAGCAACTCTGATGTACAGCAACATCTTCATCTTCCAGTTGTTGTAGTCATCCTTGTCAAACGGAGGTACTTTGATTCCTAACTTGTGTGTCAACATTGTTATCAGATAAAATTACGATTGTACGGACAGCTAGCTTTTCAGATTGGTTACGGATCTCAGATCTGTATATCGATCAGCTAAGCTCTGATACCAATTGTTAGGTCCAATCAGACGTAGAAGGGGGGGTTGAATACGTCTATACCAAATTCTTCAATTAATTGAATTGCGGAATATTACTGTTTAAGTCCAGTTAAATCAATCGTAAATGAACAACTCCAGCAAGTCGGGGAATATTCTTATATTAAAAATAATCCTCGGATGCTACAAACTCCAACACGAATGTCGGCTGCAGAGACTACAAACACTCTAATACAAACTCTCGACTAAAACGATATTCTAACTTGCTCTCGAGAATGTGTATATTGTGTGCACTTTACAAAGTGTGTAGTTGTTCTCAAATGAAAACACAAAGCTCTATTTATAGACTTTGGGGGACAAACTCAGCTTCTGCTTGCTCTTGGCGCAAGGAAGCTTTCAACCAATTAGAGCAAAGCTTCCTCGTTCCTTGTATTGGCTTCCTTGCTCCAATCTAACTTGCTCCTCCTTTAACTTGCGCCAAAACAATTCAAAAGAATTGTTTAAATAAATTAAATGGCGCAAGGAGGAAATCAGTAAAGGAAATTCCTTCCTCGTTCCATTAAAACAATTCAAAAGAATTGTTTAATAAACTGGCGCAACCAAACCAGTGTCTTCCTTGTTCCAATTGGCGCAAGGAAGATAATTCCTTCCTTGTTCCAACTGGCGCAAGGAAGAATTGGTTGGTTAAGAGTTGGCGCAAGAAGGGAATTAAATAGTAGTTTCTTCCTTGTTCCATTCTTGGCGCAATGAGGAATTATATTTAAATTTCTCCCTTGCTCCATTTCTTCCTTGTTCCAAAACAGAACAGGCTAGCACACTTATACATATATATATATATATATATATATATATATATATATATATATATATGTTTCACATATATACATACAAGTATTTACTAGTCAAATTGGAGGATGCTTTGCCTTGACTTGATTAAGTTATCCTTGACTGAATCCTTCGAATCCAATTCACACGTACTGACGTCCTGTGCACTGGTCTGGTTCACGAACGACTAATACAGAATTAATTCTCCGTCTTCCTTTCTTGACAACATACTTAATCAGTCTCACTAGACTTGAGTATTGCTTCAGTGATTCTGATTACGAATAATCAGAGAGGATGTACTTGAATCTCTCAGAACTGAGAATCTTGATCTTTGGACAACCTTGACATCAGAAACCACTTAGACTTTATTCTTCACCGAGGCTTGAACATTTTAAATGAACTTCTATCAGTGATTTGTTGTACGTCTCAGATATCTTGATTGCCTTCAACTTCTTGAATCGTATCTTCAACTCTGTAGATTCCTGTACGATACTTAGTTATTGTTTCCTGTTCTTAATCTACTGTTGAGTTATCGACATTACATTACATATTACATTATGCTTTACAATACCGTTTTGAGTTCAGTGATCAACATGATACATTAAACTCACTTCAGTGACCAATTAGATAATTAACCCATTCTTATTATTATGAAAACCAGAGGGATCCTTATTTGAATCAAAGTCTTGAAGTTACAATAATTGCTCCCCAGACATAGTAGTGCCGGTGTTATACTCATTATGTTTCTATTTAAAAATTTTAAGTTATTAATTTTAATTAATCCAAAATATTAATATTATATATTTTTTATCATTATATATTTTTATATCATTAAATTAATTTATATTGAATATTTATATTTAAATATTATAAATAATAATATCAAATATAAAATTGATTCTCGATCCTCACCTCTGCGACCCGTATCTTTAATGAATGGCGTGCCATGTTGTACAGGGCAACTCCAACCCAACACCAAAACACCATTTTGGTGTCAAATTTGGTGTCAAATTCACTCCAACCCAACACCAAATTGGTGTAAAGTTGACACCAAATGAATTGGTTGACACCAAATTTGGTGTCAAGTATTGATTTGGTGCAACTTTTACACCAAATTTGGAGTTTTCCAAAATACCTACTATACCCTCACATATGTTAATTAAAACAAAATTATTCCATCTATATCCCATTAAAGTTGTTTTATATTATATTATTTATTCATTAATCATAATTGTTTTAAATTTTCTTTCTTTACTATTTTACTCAAGTTTTTTATTTATTTCCAAATATCAATAAATTTATATTCTTATATAGAAGATATGTTTTTTAAATAGATTTGATTAAAAATAAAATACACAATGATTAAAATTACCTCACATATGTATACCCTCACATATGTATTATCATGCACAACTTGATAGTTGAGGATGAACGAGACTTGAATTTGCATGTACATGATTACGTGGAAACATCTTCTGCTGCTGTCGAAATGGAAAGAAATGGAGATGACGAATTTTAAGATTTTCTTAGTAGATATCGACAAATTAAAGATAAGGAAGCTCATTTTGAACTTCGCAACGCCTTGATCGAGCACATATGGGAAGAGCATCGGAATTCATATAATTAAGTTGTTTATTGAACATGTTAAAATTTAAGTACAAATTCAATAATGATATAAATAACTTAAAAAGAGAGAATATTCCATTTAATGTGTAAAAGATTCTTTTTGGTGTAGGATATGGTGTTGATGGGTTGGAGTGAAATTTTAATTTGGTGTAGTTTTCACACTAAATTGGTGTATTTTTCACACCAAAATGGTGTTAAGGGTTGGAGATGGTCTAAGTTGCACGGTGCGGATATTTTGCAATATTAATATTGTGTATAAAATAATATAAATAAGAGAATATCCTTGCAACAACATATTAATAAGAGAATATCCTTTCCGAGTTTACATGAGATTAGACGATTCCAATATAGTATTTTACAAGAATATACCTGTACGTATAAAACCAACTTCCTGAATTAAAAAAAAAAAAAAAAAAAAAAAACCCTGACGTCTGTTATTGTTTCTCGTATAAAATCAACCTCCTTAATCAAACAAAAAATCCCTTGCTTCTGTTATTGTTTCCATTTTAGCCTCATGTAACATCATGAGGATTGTTTTCTTTTAACCTCAAGTCTAATATATAATATTACAAGCATCAACATATCTCAAACATACATATATAAGAACGGCATCTAGGAGGTATTCAATTTGACATAGAGCAACTCCAAGAGTCACCTAACTTTTTCTTCAAATAAATTATAAACAATACACTCTTAACTATTTAGGAGTTAAAATCTTGTTTCTTCTCCAACAGACTTCTTCAAATTGATTCTCCTTCTCTATCATTTATTGCTTCAAGCATGCATATATAAATGTTATCATTCATGTTCAGTACATTGAAGAGAGAGAAAAGAATATAAAATGAGTTAGGAGGGAACATATCCTCCTCACCATTGAGGAAGCAAGTGAAGCTCCTAAGATTTTGAGGAGCAGTAAGGAGCTTGTTGGAGTACATTTAAGCTCTGGATTCTTCAAAAAATGACTTAAGAGCTTGTATAGGGTGGTTGTTGGAAGCCTTTCCCTGATTGCCCATGTTTCCATTCCCATTTCCCAATCTACCCACATTCGTTGCTTTCTTCCCAAACTACCCAACTTTTACCTTTTCCAAAATAAACAAGACTTGATATAGACCCCACCAGATTATTATGCAGCAAAAGGACAAGAAATCACATGCACCCCTCATGTACATTTTGCATATATATCACTTAGGTTTCATGTTTTTTATTAAATTGACCCTACAGTTTCTTAATTAATCATTGTCAATTATAATTAAAATTAATTGAACATATCAAAAAAAAAAAACATCTAATATTAAATTTAACAATTCTAAAATATTTTATCAAAGAAGTTTAAAATAAAATTAAACTTGATAATTAAAATACAACAAAATAATATTTTTAAAACTAATGCCCGTGATGTGGACATCGGCGACTCCGTCTTGTATGACCTTCTTGACCGCATCTCCCACAAGTTTTAACTCTTTGAGAATTATCCATTTCCGTTCGAATACGTTGACTTTGGCCTCTTTGTCCACGTTTCTTCCTCTTCTTCCTCAGATTTTCGTCAGCAATAAGGGTACCATACATCTCCCAATTGTATGCTAGTGGAAACGTCCAATAAGCTTGATTGGGTAGTGGATAAAATTCGTACTTCCACATTTCATACAATATTGTTAGATTGTGATAACCTTCGATGTATTGCTTCCAATCGAGATTACATACTAAACACGCAGCAACTATATGTGAACATGGAGAGTGATGCCGACTCTATTTTCCACAAGAACAGAAACCTTGAAACAAATTTAGTGTGTGTTTGTTTCCTCCTTTCCAAAATCCATTCGTTGTTCGATAACGTGCAGTAATAACCTCAAAGACCCCTCTTTGCTCATTATATGGAATAACCTTGTGGGCTGAAGCCTTCTCTTCTATTTTCTCAAACAGCTCTCTCGATTTTTTACAATATGTATGTCCATCCTGAAGGTCACTCAATGTTTGAGTGCGCCTTTCTACAACCAACTTGACAGAACGATAATAGATATACTCAATCATAGATGTGACTGGGAGAAAACGAGCTGACCTTAAGAGTCCATTGAAACTTTCAATCATATTTGTAGTCGCCTGACCATACCGATATCCTCCATCGTGCCAACGGAATCTTTCGTAACCACTTCTCAGCATCAGGATTAAGCTCTTTTATCTTGTCCATAACTGCTTCAAATTTTCTCAATTGAGAAGTATTTCCAGCCAACCAACATAACATCTTCAAATGAGAACCAGGAAAATGTGAATCAAAACCCATAGCAATCAACAACTTTCCATTGTATCTTCCTTTCAGAAACGTACCATCAATGGTTATAACTGGTCGAGCATGTTGCCACCCATCTATCATTGGTTTAAATGCCCACCACACACGCTTACACACAGATGTGTTATGATTTATAGGATCAGCTTCAATTAATGTAACCGTACCTGGATTATAATGCATCAAAGCACTAAAAAATCTAGAAAGTTTGGAATAAGAAGTTGTCCAATCTCCATACACATCTGATATTGCCTTTTGCTTGCCAATCCATGCCTTCTTGTAACTAACATGATATTGGTACATAGATGTGATTTGATTCATGATATTATGCACTTTTAAGTATGGACTCTCCGTGATCTAAAATAAAAGAATAATGAGATAATAAGTAGCAATTCAAAATATATGTTAAATGATTATGAAAGAACTGAACTTTTGTTCTTACTTGTTGTTTTATAACACTAGCGATTAAGCTCGAGCTGAGTTTCTTATGATCCCGTTGAAGTGTTCTCAAAAGACAAGTATGTTCGGCAGGCAGTTTTGTTATTTGAAAATAACCACTCGACTTTCGTTTTATAACACGAATTTTCCATGGACATTCGTCTACGATACATTTCGCCTCAAATCTTGTTGTATCGCTCTTGGAAACACGATAATTTCTAGAATCTCTTATATTACTCGTTTGTATTGCATTTATGGCAGTTTGCTTATCTACAAAACATTGGCCAACAAACAAGTCATCAGTAAGAGAGTTTAAGTTAGAAGGAGCACCTGAACTATTGCTAAACTTGTTAGAAGTGGCTTCTTCTGTGAACCATGGTGCAGTAGGAACATATTCTTCATCATCTTCATCATTATCACTATTTGTCGACTCAGAATCACCACCATCATCAGTGTCATCCCCATCTGTTCCAATTTCTGAATCATGTAAAGCACTAAATTCATCGTCTCTACTCAAATTATAGATAAGATTCGATCTCATTATATCATCATCGATAGAATTCTCCATCTGCAAAAAATAGTAAGATTATTAGTATAGCATACTAAAATACATGAACTAAAAAAATGCAAACAAAAACAAACCTGATTAGCTTGATATATATCAGCACATATTGCAAGGTATATATAGCCATCCGAAAATTTAGATCCAAAATTTAGCAATTGGACAAGACATAAAGTATGAATAGTTGAGTTGATATAAAGCCAAACAGTTGAAATGACAATTCTGCATTTAAAATTGAGTAGACAATACACTTTAAATTTGAGTAGACAAAAGCCTGTAAAGTTAAGCATTATTTTTCAAAAAGCTAGATATTGTGCAGTATATATTATTTTGTAAATAGTTGATTTGATAACTCATAAAAAGTATCAAAATTATATAATGTATTAGATTATATATAATGACATATTGTTATTATTTATTAAATATTTTTTAATATATAATTTTTAGTTATTTTTAATGTATAAATATGTTAAAAATGAATTTAAATTTGATGAAAGTAGATACGTAAGTTATATGAAATTTGGGTGGCTTGTTGCAATTTATGCATGTAGGTGTATAAGATAAAATTACCTGTGCATTGATTTAAGAGCATGTGGGCCAGGCTTTTTGTTTTTTTCATGGCTGAAGTACAAAAGGTGGGTATTTAGGGAAAGATTGAATGAAAGTGGGTAGTGTGGGAAAAATGAATGAGAGGTTGGGCAATCTGGGAATGGATTCGTGGTTGTTGGAGTTGCTCTGTTGCTTTAAAATATAATTTTAGCTGAAATTAATACAGTGGCTCAAGATTAGAATATCTGATGCTTCAAAGAAACTTCGCTCCAAGTTCCCTGAATCCTAATCAATCCGCCATTGTTTGTACACTGTAAATTTTTTTAAATATTAGAGACCCACATATATTTATAAATATAATGTTAAAATTGTGCATGCTGCTATATGTTATCCATCCATCAGCCGCGACAAAGAAATAACCAAAGGCATAGAAGCTAAGCCGCTGAGCCAAGACATAAAGCAACTCGGGTGTCTGTAAGTTCAACTTCAACTAAAGTTTAACAAAGCACTTCAGAAAACCAACTTCAATCAATGTTAATAAGGAACACGGCTTCCGTGACTTGTAGTAATAAGCTTATTTTGTAGTTACTGGCACATAATCAGTGATGTACCATAAAAAATTCAACAATAGTACATATATCTGTTACAGTCTTGCCAAATGAAATATTGCAACTGAACTTGAGAAGAAGATGAATCCATTTAAAGGATAACATACAAAGAGAACAAAACTAGTCCTGTGAAAGAGACCGTAGGCAAACATTATTCAAGAATACCCCTAATTTACAATCCGAGCAACAGCAAATACTTCCTATAACAAAGAGATATCCATTGAGTTCAAATACTCGCCATAGTAGTACTAGTAGATAGATAAACCAACCTATTCTCTGGTAGCTGGAATACACTTAATCTGCTCTAGACTGACCAGCTCTGGATGAGAGGATGATTCCAACAATAAGGCCATATAAAGCCAAAGCTTCAGCGAAAATGAGGATGAGAATCATGCCAACAAAAAGTTTTGGCTGTTGTGCATTGGCTCTGGAGGATACAGATGAATATAAGCACATTCACATATAATAAATGAAACCGCAATAAAAATGAGTAGCCAGAAATGTTTGAAATAGTTCATACAAACTAAAGGAATTTAGTGGCAAGCATGACACGTATAGTTATAAAATCTCTCACACGGACAGCATTATAAAATACATAACCCCTTGAACATATAGCATACTAAACTTACAGCAGGACTTTGAGAGTAATTGGGACGAATAACCATAATCCCATTAGATGAGTAAGGGTAGCAGTTATGAATACTTAAATTATTCTACAAGAAAAAATAAGAGAATTCAAGGAGATCCTCTACCATTCATCCTCACACCACCTGTATAAAGCATCTTTCCCTAATATCCAGAACTATGGTTAAGGCATGTTTAACAACTAATCAAAAAGAAAAAGAGCTTCTCAAGAGGATGAACCTCATAACTACCCATTCTTACATCCTGCAATAGTTGTTCTCATTTAAGCTTTAAAATGGTGGGATTCTTTAGTGGGGGCTGTCGTCCGAAGTACTGCCTTCATTTTAGCGGGTTTAACTTAATCATATCAAATCCAAACCTCGCTAATCCAACCAGTACAACCTCTTGCACACATAAACAAGTAAAAATCCATAATACTGTTTTCAAACACATTTTATCCTAATTACCCTTCCAAGCATGAAAATCACATTGTGAATAACTACATTCAGGTATGCAATAAAAAATGACAACAATCCAGGCATTACGATTCACAAACAGACTACACACAATACATCGACAAAGATGAGAGGAGTAAACCGTAGTACCTAACACCAGCATCACCAACAATACCGATAGCCATACCAGCAGAAAGACCGGCAAGACCGCAAGCAAGCCCGGATGAAAGATGAGCATATCCATCAAACAAATAATAAGACTTCGCCTTGGGATTAATACCAGTACTAATAATCACCGCAATAATAAGCCCATAGATCCCCAAAACTCCGGCCATAACCACCGGAACGATCGATTTCATCACCAGCTCCGGTCGCATCACTCCCATTGAGGCGACTCCCACTCCGCTCTTGGCGGTTCCGTACGCTGCTCCCATGCCTGCACAACATTAAACACAGATTAATTGATGATTATGAAGAGGATTAAGAGAGTGAGAATCGTAGATCGGAGGGGGATTACAGGAGAAGACTAGAGCGGCTGCGGCGCCCAGGAAGCCGAAGAACGGCGCCGTTTCGTCTCCGCTGAATGAAGAAGAAGACATGTTTGGCGAGCTGGTGATTGGATCTGTGGGTCGATTTGTGTGTATGTAATTGTAGGAGGTGGGAGTATAATATAGAACCAGGTATAGCATTGGAGATGTGAGTTTTAAAAGTGATGCTATATTATACTCCCTCCGTCCCACCAGGTTCTTTACGTTACTTTTTGGCACGCATTTTAATGCTCCTATAAAGTATACTTACATTATATATTTATTTTTAAAAAAAATCCCCAAAAAAAGTTTGACATTTAAACTTTAATTCAAAAAAAGAAAAAATTAAAAATATGTAATAGAAATATACTTTACGAGAGCCTCAAAATGCGTGCAAACAGTGCACGTAAGCATCCTGATGGGACGGAGGGAGTACATGATTGCTAAATGCAATTCAAAATTGCTAAATGCAAATCAGAGAAATTACACTACGGTCCCTCTCAATTTTCTGTGCAAGTCTACTTATATATATATATATTATAGCAGAACAAGTACATGTCAAGCCTAAGAGCAAATAAATTACCTGATTCCAAAGCAAATTCCGAAGCAAAGATATATCACGAGCCTATGAACAAACTTATACGACCTCAATTTCAAGCCTGCCCGAATCTAATATATGCCTGTACAGATTACAATAACCTTTGCAGCGTTTTTTTATATATGCGCGATCAAAGATTTTGTTATCGATTTCTGGTGTGAATTTGGCGGATCGTCTCCCCTTCCTACGGATTCCCCCTCCGGTCCAATGACACCCGGCAATTCCCCCTCTTTCTCAGAGCATAAAGCACGTGGAACCTTATTTCATCCCATTAATATGGCTGCTAATTCTTAAGGTTTGTGTGTTTATGCCCTTTCCTAATTCGTGGGCGGAGCTAATATTGCACACACTAATGTCTTGCTGCAGTTTCATATTTTTTGCGCTTTTTGATTGTGGATGAGTGGTGAAACATGATTTTAATATCTATTTTCGCACTGTTTTATTGGTTTGGTATTGTTATGTCTTGTTTGCTGTAGCCACACACTTGCACCTGTTCGATTTGCTTTATGGTGATTGATCATTCAGTAAATCTTGGTATAATGGGTATCCTGACTTTCATATACATGGCAATTGATACGAAGAAGTCTGTGTTGATACCTTGATAGATATGTTTGTTTTTTGGTATATCATTCTTTTATTTTTTACTGAAAATTTCAACAGGGTTATTTACTGTGAGCTATTTTGTTTGTGTTATATTTATGTACGAGGAAAGAGGGTTGCGCTGGCTACTTTGGAGTATAAGTCGGATGTTCATTTAAAAATCACATGTGCATATCACATGGTGATGGTTAAAATTACATGTGCCTCTGTTAATTATAAATCTACTCGGTCCTGTCTTGAGGCACCATAAAAATTGTTAATTTTGATAGCTTAATACAACTTCCATGTATATATCGCATGCAGTAGTGTCCAATAGAATTGTCTGATTTGCTTGTAAGACAACTGGACAATGTTTTAAATTTTGCAGGTTGCAATTAGTTGTATGGCTGCCCTTTCTTTTATGTTTTGAGGAAGTGTTTTGCTTAATTTTCTGCGGTGGGTGTTCATTTTAGTCGAAATTTTGTTGGGTCTTGTGGCTAAATTCGTGTTAAAAAACTTTTTTTATTTAGTTCAGGGTAGTGGTTAATGTTAAAACTGATTTCATGTTGTTTTCACTGATGATCAGTGAGTAGTTTAACAAAAGACTGATTGTAGAATGACGTATTCCATTCCAAGGTGCTTGTGAGAATGATCCTTTGAACTTCAGTGACCAAGCTACTAGAAAAATTGGGCGGCCTAAGGTTACCATCGCCGAGGATGTTCTGGAAAGGAGAAGGCTATCCAGGAGGCAAAATGCTCAGCAAGCTGGCCAACAAGGTTTGTATGCTAAATTTGCATGTTCTCCGGGTGTAAATGTTCACTTATCACGCATATAGAGGAAGCATTATTGGTATAAACTGTGCAGCTGTGCAAGCAAGTTGGACTTATAAGTACCATTGATCCGGTACAAGTTAATTTGATCAGGAGGCTTATAGATTAGGAAGCAAAATCCAATTCAGACCTTTATAAAAAATTTCCCTGGCAACAACAAAAATAATATTTAGTTTGGAAAATGTACCTTCCTCAATTATAATTCGAATATGTAAATATTTATTTTCATTGCATTAAATTACATTTCACAAACCAAAATTTTAATAGATATTTATTTTATTAGGATTGGTATGTATGGACACCACTTTGTAATAAGGTAATTAAGAAGAGGATACTAGCTTGACAGCCAGTTCCACTAAAATCCTACGGCCTTCGAGAATTAAAACTAATGTGATGCAAAACCTTAACATTATAATAATAACATAGTGCTGCATTTTTATTTATTTTTAAATCATGCTAATTCCAATTCCATCTTTTAAGTGGACAAGCCTGATACCCTTGCAAGTTTGTAAATCATGGTTCTTTCTTTTCAAGCTCTGGCTACGTACACTTGTAATTATAATAAGCGTTAAGGTAGATATGATTGTGATTAAGTAGGTGTTGACAATTCTTGAGATTGCCTCCATCCTCTGGAATGTTAGAAATCCACAGGGTGAAGTTGTTCCTAGGTAGCTGCATGATTAGAGTGCTATATTTATAGGACAGACATCACTTAGGTTATCAAGCTCAGAGATTGTTTCATAGCCTGCTTTGCTGTGATAGATCTCAAGCAATACTACAAAAACTATTGAATGATAAAAATATGCCTTGTGGACTAATAACACCATAGCATACCTTTGGGGATAATTCATAATCTCATAGTATAACACTGAAAAATTTAAAGGCAGGCCCAGCTGAATGGGATGTGCAGAAGTGATTAAAACTAATGTGATATAAAACCTTATCTTTATAATGAATAGGTGCTTACAAGTCCTGTGATAGAAGCCAATTGAGCATCAGCTGAAGCTGAAGCCTATAACTGCCCATAGTATACTAGATCAAACGAAGTGATGAATTAATTTGTTTTCTGCAGAAGAGGCTTTTATAGGCAGAATCCAATTACTTGTCCGAATTTGATCCTGTACCTATTCCTGGGCCACCTGGTTCGTTTTTGTGGAGTCTGCAGGGTGTCTACCGATCTTCAAGGGAGAGCTTATTGAACACTTCCCAAGTTTAATCTTTAAAAAAGTTTTTTGTTGATCCATTTTCTGCTCAAGATGGAATTTAAGAGAGACTTTATAGGTGCTCATGTTTTCCAAGCAGCAAATCTAGGAGGCCAACAGTTTAAGGTTTAAGATCATCTCAATGCTTTTTGTCTTTAATCTGCACAAATTCACAAAATTAATGAACCAAGAAAAGAAAAAAAAGATCCAAAAAGATACAGCATAAAAAGTGCTACATGATATCACACCACCAAGTAGATCAATCCTCAGCTTCTTTTATTTTTCGCTACAGAATTTTATCAGACTCGCTTAGAAATGATTTTTAAATTATGTAAGGAGGATATTTGTCTTGATCACTGAAAGTATAAACAATATTAAGAGCTTCAACTTCCCTTTTATACTTCAGCATCCGCTCGATTATTTCTGTGGAAAAAGAACTGAAGGCGTAACCTTTAGTATTACAGCAGAAGACCAGGAAGAGCTGAAAGAACAAGAAATACAGAAATCAGAGCGGATGCTGAAGTATTATAAAGGCAAGTTGAAATTCTTAATACAGTATTATTTAGTTTGGAAAATGTACCTTCCTCAATTATAATTCGAATATGTAAATATTTATTTTCATTGCATTAAATTACATTTCACAAACCAAAATTTTAATAGATATTTATTTTATTAGGATTGGTATGTATGGACACCACTTTGTAATAAGGTAATTAAGAAGAGGATACTAGCTTGACAGCCAGTTCCACTAAAATCCTACGGCCTTCGAGAATTAAAACTAATGTGATACAAAACCTTAACATTATAATAATAACATAGTGCTGCATTTTTATTTATTTTTAAATCATGCTAATTCCAATTCCATCTTTTAAGTGGACAAGCCTGATACCCTTGCAAGTTTGTAAATCATGGTTCTTTCTTTTCAAGCTCTGGCTACGTACACTTGTAATTATAATAAGCGTTAAGGTAGATATGATTGTGATTAAGTAGGTGTTGACAATTCTTGAGATTGCCTCCATCCTCTGGAATGTTAGAAATCCACAGGGTGAAGTTGTTCCTAGGTAGCTGCATGATTAGAGTGCTATATTTATAGGACAGACATCACTTAGGTTATCAAGCTCAGAGATTGTTTCATAGCCTGCTTTGCTGTGATAGATCTCAAGCAATACTACAAAAACTATTGAATGATAAAAATATGCCTTGTGGACTAATAACACCATAGCATACCTTTGGGGATAATTCATAATCTCATAGTATAACACTGAAAAATTTAAAGGCAGGCCCAGCTGAATGGGATGTGCAGAAGTGATTAAAACTAATGTGATATAAAACCTTATCTTTATAATGAATAGGTGCTTACAAGTCCTGTGATAGAAGCCAATTGAGCATCAGCTGAAGCTGAAGCCTATAACTGCCCATAGTATACTAGATCAAACGAAGTGATGAATTAATTTGTTTTCTGCAGAAGAGGCTTTTATAGGCAGAATCCAATTACTTGTCCGAATTTGATCCTGTACCTATTCCTGGGCCACCTGGTTCGTTTTTGTGGAGTCTGCAGGGTGTCTACCGATCTTCAAGGGAGAGCTTATTGAACACTTCCCAAGTTTAATCTTTAAAAAAGTTTTTTGTTGATCCATTTTCTGCTCAAGATGGAATTTAAGAGAGACTTTATAGGTGCTCATGTTTTCCAAGCAGCAAATCTAGGAGGCCAACAGTTTAAGGTTTAAGATCATCTCAATGCTTTTTGTCTTTAATCTGCACAAATTCACAAAATTAATGAACCAAGAAAAGAAAAAAAAGATCCAAAAAGATACAGCATAAAAAGTGCTACATGATATCACACCACCAAGTAGATCAATCCTCAGCTTCTTTTATTTTTCGCTACAGAATTTTATCAGACTCGCTTAGAAATGATTTTTAAATTATGTAAGGAGGATATTTGTCTTGATCACTGAAAGTATAAACAATATTAAGAGCTTCAACTTCCCTTTTATACTTCAGCATCCGCTCGATTATTTCTGTGGAAAAAGAACTGAAGGCGTAACCTTTAGTATTACAGCAGAAGACCAGGAAGAGCTGAAAGAACAAGAAATACAGAAATCAGAGCGGATGCTGAAGTATTATAAAGGCAAGTTGAAATTCTTAATATTGTTTATACTTTCGGCGTTCAGGACAAATATAATATCAGTTATGTAGAAATGTCATCAGGCCATTGGGTAGGGGGTAGCTGGATAGATTAGATTAAATGATATCTGAACCTAAACCCAAAAAAATTGAAAAGACAAAGACTAGAACATAGGTCCATGTCCATTGTCCGGTGATGCAAAACACTATAAAGTTTCTTTCAGGCTAAAATAAGCTATGATTTGATTTTATTCCAAATATCAGCCACCTCTTTCATGTCGTGACCATACTTAAGTCCTACAAGATACCTATAATAAGCCCCTTTCCTAAACAGAATAAAACGGTAAATTATTAAATTCAAAATACTGGGCCTACTTGACTTGTTATCATAAAGAAAACGTTAAAAAATAGCTCTATAGTAAAAGATCGTAGTTTCACCAGAAGTGCATGAAGGAATGAGATGTCCGTCAATGACACTCATAAATCATAATGTCGTTACAGATAGTTATCAACTCTGTCTCAACCTTTGGCCTACAAACCTTGATCATGTTTGCATCCTGATGATTTCCCCTTCATTCCTCTTTCCGCTTGATGGATGGTAAAATACGCCAAGAAGCCCTACGAAGACCAATTATGTGCTTTATAATTTATTTCAATTGTAGATAACTTCTCATATCCTTGTATTTTTGGACATTTACAAAACAGCCCATTGTGTTATGCCTGAATTTCTGTGTCAAGATTGACATTTGAATATTTTCTTCCATTAATTTAGGTTCAACAACATCTAATGTCTTGAATGTGTCTTCTTCCGGAATAGGACACGCCAGCAGTCAATTTAATGCAACAGATGGAGGTGAAGCTAGCACTGCAGGTAACTTGTAATATCCTTCGCATTCATTTGCATTTACGAAACAGGGAACTGTGTTTGCGTTATTGTACATGGGTGGAATTTGGGGAGCAGAAGAACACGATATTTTTTTTTTATACATCAGGCACCTTCTAAAGTTTCCTCACGAAATAAGAGTTTCGGTTTCTAAGCTGAATTTGTTAGGTTTTATAAATGAGGAGGGTAGGTCCAACTGAACCTCACACCCTTACTTTGTTATAGTATGAAAATTTCTCCAGGTACACTGGGGCATGATATTTTTCTAAAGTTGATATCAGGTTTGGAGATGTCATCTAAACTAAAAAATAAAAAATTACCCCGCTCCCACCATTTGATAGTGCAAGTTTAAAAGCCCCGGGTTTTAATTGGAGTAAGTTTCTATGCCTTTAACTCGGAAAAATTTCTAGGTCCTACTCTTTTCTTCGTCAACACTTGCTGGGTTTTTTCATTCGCTAATCAGGAGAGTTTGCCACAAAAATAGGCTTAAAAAGTACATAAAAATCCCCCCAGATTGTTTTTATTGTAACATGAAATGGAATAGTGGATCATTCGGCTTATGTATGTGAGATCCTCTTCATACTACAAGCCCACCATACACCACTCGTGAATCAAGCAAATAATCTGATGTAAAAATTTAGTAATATTTACTGATGAAAGGCTTTTGAAAACTACAAATTTGATCGGAGTGAAGGACTTGCATTATATTTAAATATTTAATTGATTTTATTCTTGTTTCATTTCATGTTATGAAATTGCTCCTATTCACATTCATATGAGCTCTATTTGAGAAATGGTTAAAAAAAATTCGCCTAAAATAAGCTATAATTTATTGAAGAAAAATAGTCACTTTTTTAAATAATGATAGAAAAAAATATCAGCCATTCAAAATGGCTTTTAAACATGTTAAAGATTTTTCTCCTCCTGTTTATTTAGTTCATTTACTCTGACCCATTATGGTCAGTCAGCCATGATCTCAGTTTTTTTTCAGATTCCCCCCTTCCCCCTTTTTCTTCTTCCTACTTGCTTTGCACCTCTATGATACTTTTTACAGCACTGCTTGAGTTTAGTTACAGTCTTCTTGATTATTGTATACCTGTCGTTTTCATATTGAATGGATAAATTTTATATGTACAATCATGTTTGGCTACTGATCATATTTTGTGTTTTCCTGCTTACTAGCTTGTCCCGATAACCCTGTGCAATCAATAGATAATCTTTATCATTATCAATTAATCAATAAAATATATCTTCCATTTTTTTGGACATGTTTCACGGAGTGGAAAGACCTTTACAATGCAATCGCTGCCACTTAAGGCATCCAAAGATATCCAGGCTGATGCACAAAAATTACCGGAACCACGGATATCGGTTGTTTGTCGACTTTTTTGAAATATATGGAGGAAAGCTATTTGATCTTCTCAATGGTCAAAACTGAGCCTGTCTCTTTGAGCCTCTACATATCACATTAACTAAGCATCGGAACCTTGAACATTATGTTTGCAAAAAACTTTGTCTAGGGAATATGGGAAACAGCAGGTCCGCATTGTGGGCTTCCAAGAATTTGAAGTACTAAATGTCAATACAGTCAAGGAATTGCTGCGAGAAGCAATTCAACAAGAAGTGCTCGGACAACTGGTGCAAATGAGGAATCCTCTCAATCACATGATAAATATACCAGCTACTGCCATTTGATAGTGCAAGTTTACAAATCACGGGTTTTAATTGCAGTGAGTTTTTATGTCTTTGCCTTAGAAAATTCCCCAGGTCATGCTGTTTTTCTGGCAATACCAGCTGAGTTTTTTTTTCCCGCTTGTGAAACACTATTTAATGTTTCATCGTCATCCTTTTGGCCCTTTTGGCTGATTCATTTGCAGTTTCTACTACTTTCAATTCTGTTGGCATAATCTACGAGCTCTACATTTTCACTGTACATGAAAAAAAATACAGGGTTAAAATATTACAAGACAAATAATAGTCGTCACGGGATCTTCACACGTCTAAATAACAAACTTTACAAATAAAATTTGGTTGGGCAACAATTCTTCAACTGTTTCATACAACATTTAAACTAGCTACCCGTGCGGGCTATTATGCTAGTATGTGTAATCAGGTAAAGTCTAGTTTTGTGTGTGATCATTTAATACATAGTTTTATGAATATTCATTAAATAACGTATAACTACACACGTGGGATTAGTTCGGTTTGGGTGGGGATTTTATTTTAAGAGTTTTTTAAATAATTTATATATATATATATTTGTAATTTTTTTAAGTTACGAGGTATTTTATATTTGTTATCTATCAAAAAAAATAAAAGCTTGTTTAAGAAATGAGTAAATTTATATGTACTTTTCTTCGAAACAAGTTCTTATTTCTGAAAAATAATTTTAGCCAAAAGATCACATTATTTATGTAATATATTTACTTAATAATACATTCATACTCATATCTTCTAGATATATGTATTTAAAACTTTAATATAATTAGTAATTAGATTTTTCATATTTAAATTTTTATATACGCAACTTATACCTGGTCAATATCGGGGAGAAATCGAAAATCGAGAGGATATTGAATATATATGGTAGAAATTTTGGGTTTCAAAATTAGGCATGAGAATATAATTTCTGATTATGATTATTAATATAAAAAATTGCTTAACATCTGATTTGATTGAAAAGAAAAACAAGATTTAGTATGTATTTTATTTATATAATACTTTGTCTATTTATAACATGTTAAATTATACTCACATATTTTTTATAATTGTACAGATGATATACAAATAATTAAAAATCAAATTATATATTAATAAAATTATTTTCGTATATAAAAAAATAACACGTACCATGGGTGAATTGCTAGTCACTTCCTAAATTTGCTAACTTATTTATTATATTGTATTACGATACAGTACTGTAATGAAATATTATTAAAAAATATTGTTAACATAATTTGTTTTTGATGTACATTTTTTTCAAAAATTGGTCGTGGTCTTGGAAGAAAATTCTTTTTCGGTATTAAAATATTGAAAAAAAATCAGATTCTGATTTTATTTTTATTAAGGCATATAGTTTTTATTTTTGATATATTAAAAAAAGTAGTTTTATAACTTCCTTCCAATATATTAGAAATTAAAAAAGATAATTTTTATTTTTTATATTTTTCATTTTGAA